>NC_138983.1:4375453-4920536 GCF_964341445.2 Mesoplodon mirus | reverse complement strand
CCAGCACCACTTTCCACGAGGGTGATCCCGGCTGGGGAGCGATGTGGAAAGACGCAGGTCTGGACTGACTGTGCTTATGGCTTATTTCAAATCTTACAAAAGTGTGCAACCTTGAAAACAGTTGCCTTGGGGCCCTGCCTGAGGCCGAGCCTGCTGCTCGCAGGGACCAGCAGCCAATCTTCCTTCCTCTGGCTCAGAACCCTGATTTCAGTGGAGCACCAGCACCGCACACGATTGCAGACCTCATTTTGCAGCTTCCATCGCGGCTGGTCGTGCGTGACTCCGGCCAGCAAGACGTTCAAGGAAGTGGGAGGAGGGGTCCCCCGAGGATTGGGAAAGGGAGGCGGGGATCCTCTCGGCCAAAGTCCTCAAACTGCTTATGCCTCTTCTCGATCACCTCTCCCTTCTCCTCAGCTCACACCCTTACTAAAAACACCGACTGTTCCTATGGACAAAGTAAACAAATCTTCACACGTATCATGAATCCTTTAACGAAGACATATTGATGAGCCGAATACATACACTCAAAAGACCGTTCATAGAGTTAGATCAGCCTTCACTTTGGCCAGATCCTTAACAAGCTACTATCTTTAGGGAGCAACTGGGATTTTTTTCATGACAACTGAGCTACTGGGGTGGGTGGCGTGGGTAGGGCTGGGCTTAGCAGCTAGAACCCATGGAAGGGCAGGATCAAGGATGCAGCATTTGTGGAGTCAAATGAAAGCCAAGGTTAGATGGTCAAGACATTTCCTCATTTCTTCAGTAGTAATGAGATCACCATAGGATCAGTTGGCCGTGTCCCTTTGTCATCCTCTCTTCTAAGCCTCCTCCTTTCATGAGCCCATCTCACCACCACTAGCTCCTAGCCAGCATTGGAGGTGTGCGTCCCTTTACTCATGTGTATTCATTCATTCATTCATCAAATATTTGTCGACTGTTTTGTGTGAGACACCGTTTGTCAGTGAGGTGTCATTCCAACTACATATAATAGAAACCCTCCAAACAGCATTTGGCTTAAGTAAAAGAAAGGTTTCTTTCTCTCTGTTGTGAAACAAGCCTGGAGGTCAGCAGCCCAGGGACCCAGGCTCCTTCAGTCCTGCTGTCATCCAAAGTCATCACCTTGTGATCCAAAATGGCTGCTCAGCTCCAGCCCTTGCATCCACATTCCAGGCAGGAGGAAGGAGGAAGGGAAAAGGACCAAAAAAGAGGCCTACCTGTGTGATCCCTTTCACCTGGAATGTGCTGGGCCCCACCTGGCCAACCTTGCTCACCTTTCAGGTCAAGCTCCCTGAATACACGTACCTCCTTCTCATGATAATGAAGTGGTGACTTGTACAACTGTTTTTGTGCATTCAGGTCTCCACTAGACTGTAATTTCCATCTGCTGCCGCAGTGCCCGTGCGGTGCCGGGGGGAGCTCTCCGGGGACGCGTGGATGAGCACGTGCTGGACTGTGGCCTCGGTTTTCTCTGGACTCGCTCTTCCTGCTTACCAGGCCCAGGCTGGTGTTTGGTGGTGAGCAGGGCCTCTAAGGGAAGACGGGCCAGCGCACAAAGCAAGGGTAAAATTATGCTTTCTGTTTGAGTTCCATTACTCTAATGGTGACCCATTTTCTCTGCCTCACACTGGGCTGTCTTCCAGATGACGAGGTGTCAGTATCTCAGGGTCACGGGCCACACCCAGGATTTGTACAGGATCCCCTCACCCAGGCTGAGGGAGAAGCAGCGACAGTGGGTGTCCCCCCGGGTGGTGTCTTGGTGACAGACCATGTCAACTTAGAGGACCCATATTTGTTCCATGAAGGGAACGTCTGCAGGGACCCCTTCTGGCCCAGCAGCGCCTGAGGGACGTAAGGAGGGCCCACAGCTCCGAGGCGGGAGAGCCAGTCAGCCCCCAGGAACTGACAGCCTAAGTGCCCCCATAGCTGAGTTGCCCCCTTTTAGAAAAACAGGACGGGGTCTGGGCCCCCGAGGACCACTGGGCACCGACTGGGAGGCAGGGAAGCTGGGCGAGCTTTGGCCTCCCGTCCTCCCCCCATGGATGGCTCTGAGGCTGAACCCGCCATCCAGCTGCTGCAAAAGCGTGCGAGGGGTGTGGCCCGCGCGGCGCCCCCTGCCCCGGGGGCTCAGGACCCCGCGACCCACCCAGCTCGGACTGAGGGTCTCTGGCTGCGGAGGGCTCGCTGGCGGCACGGGACGCGGTGCCGGGGTGGGGGGCTCGCCCTCCCGGGGCCGCTAACAGCCGGGTCGGGGGGCTCTCGCGCGGGGTGCGGGGGGCTCTCCGCCGTCCCCGCCCTCCCGCGCGCCCCTTGGGAGCCGAGTTCCGGTCCCTCCCGCACACTCGGGCCGGCGAGGACGCGGGGGGCGGGAACCGAGCCCGTGACGCGGCGGAGCGGCCCCGGACGCGCCGCATAAATTGCGGTGGCGGCGGCTCCGGGCGCTGACACGTCGAGGGAGCCCGGCCGCCGTGAGCTTCCCGCCTCTGTGTCCCCGAGGCCGCGCCATGCGGTGAGAGCCCCCTGCCGTACCCTACTCGACCAGACTCGACGGACGCGCGGCCCCGCCGACATCCCCGGACCCGCTGACGCCCCAGGACCTGCAGATCCCCCGGGCCCCGCCGCTCAAGGTACCGCGCCCCCGGGACCCCAGCGGGAGGCGGACCCCCTTTCTCCGCCCTCCCTTCTCCGCAGCGCCCGCCTGCGGGTGGACCTTCCCTGGGGCCGGCGCGGCGCCTCTGCCCCTTGCCCGGGCTCTCGGTCCTCGGCCCCTCGGCCCCTCGGCTCCTGGCCGCCCTTCCCGCACCCGCAGGGGCGGGGGTCCGAGCCTCCGCCCGACGTGAGCCCTGGGGACCGAGACCGGCCTCCCCGCGCCGTCCCCTACCGCCCGCCTTCCCTTGCAGATGCCCAGAGGCTGCGCCCTCCTGCTCGCCTCGCTGCTCCTCGCCGCGGCCCTTTCAGCCACCCTGGGGCTCGGATCGCCGGTAAGTGCAGGCTGGGGAGCAAACGCTCCCCAAGCGGGTCCCCTTCTCCGCAAAGGGGGGCAACCGCATCAGAACCAGACTCGGGGGAGGGTGGATGCCTTGTGCCATCAATTCTGCCTCCGGCTGGCGGGGGTGGGGGGGGGTGTCCCTGCCGCGGGGAGCTGCGCAGGGAGGGGCCCGGCTCCTGCGAGCAGACCAGCGGGGGCTGGGCGGAGGGCGGCGGTTTCCGCTCAGAGGCTCCCTCGTTTCCTCCTGGCACCTCGCCTCTCCCAGTGTGTAAACAGCCCCTGGCTCTTGACCACTAAACATGGACACTGCTGTACTTGAGGTTAGCGCCTCGGACGAGTGAGAAGCAAATCTAGTTCCATTCAGTTCAGTAGTGCGTCAGTACCCCGTGTGCGAGCTGGTGTTACGTACAGGTGTTCTCAGCATCACTTAAAAGCCAGTGGGCGCGCTATGGGTCTGTGGTCTGCGGCGCTAAAGGAAGCATTTGATAAAGCGAGTGGTCCTATTTTCATGTCAAATATAGCTTATCAGCAAATCTGGGATTTCTTGCAGCTTCCAAAAGTACATGCATTATTCTAAGGCCGGTATCATGCCCGGAAGGTCTGAGTGAATTTCACTTAAAGCTCTTGCTTTAACAGTGCGCATCTCTTGGCTTCGTACATGAAAGAGTAACTCAAGTGTGTTTGTAATTTAAGTTCTGTGATTATTTGAAGTAGATAACTTCACAGCAGAAGCGGCCTTTGGGGCTTCTCTGAGCCAGCGCAGCCGGTACCAGGCAAGATTCTTGCCCTCTGACCCCCTTTCTCCCATTTAAGGTGAAGGCGAAGAGAGGCTGGACCCTGAACAGTGCCGGCTACCTTCTCGGACCACGTAAGTGAGGCAGGTGCACGGCCTCTCGACACCGAACCTGCTCTTCTGCTGCTGGGTGCAGCGCTGTTGCTCGCCCTGCTGTTTCCGAAGTAGGGGGGTAGCCGGCCGTCACTCTGGCACCTTGATATTCCGGTTTGAGTCTGATAAAGGGAAACGGGAGTATTCCATGAGACTCTGAGGCAGGATGGTTCCTCTGTAGGTTTAACTGATTCCCTGAAAGGCAGTCCCCCGGATGTCCCAATTCCCAGTCTCCGCCCCTTTTTCCCCCCACCCCCAGCCTTGGGGCGCCTCACTCTTTCTTGAACCCTGACCCATCCTGCAGCCTGCAGCTTGGCAAACCCTCAGGGCCCCCTCCTGCCTTCTCTGCACCCTTCCCCCTTTTTACCCCCGTTCCTCGGCCTGGCCAGTCTCAGCCGCTCGGCACATTGGCCCAGGCCTGATACCTCCGGAAGCCTCTCCTTCCTCTGGCTCTCCTGCCCTGCACCCCTTGGGATTCCTAGCCTCAGACTTTGCTCAGGCTTTCCCAGGTGACTGGCTTGGAAGGCAGACATCCCTTGGGGCTCTGTTCTGGGCCCTCTCTTGGGTCCCTCTGTATCTCCCTAAACGTTCCCATCCACTCCTTGGCTTCACAGAGCACCCCCAGGTCAACTGACCCCATCCTTATCTCCATCTTCCGTGAGCCTAAGCCTGGGATAGGAATTCACAGGTGACCTGGAGAAGCCAAAACATGCTCGCCCCAAAACTAAATGCAGAAGGTCCTCTTCCTGCTCCAAATCTGTCCCTGGAGCTGTCCTGCAGGGTGACGGATGCTTGGTGCCTTGTCCTTGAGGTGACATCGTCTGAACTCGGTGGGAGAAATTTGATTACATTCATGATGCAGAGAATCCAGTGAGTCTAGGGCAGCTGGGTCCTTCAGAGACCCCCTGTTCGACTGCTGCATTTACAGGGAGGCACACAGAGCCCGGGGCTCAGTGACCAGCTCGCTGCTGTGGAATTCCTAAGTGGGCGCAGGAGGCGGCAGGCAACGGGGGAGTGGGTGTGTGCAGACAGGCCATGCCTTCAGCGCTAAAGGGGACAGCTCTGGGCACTGCAGGCTACGGCCACTGCGGCCTCCCCTCGCCCACTCAGCCCCCACTCTCTGCTCTCTTCACGTCCTCTGTCTGCAGTGACACTTTCAGATTTTAATTGTCCTAAAGGAGAGGGCGAGGGGAGACCTTTTACCTCCCATCCAACCTCCTACCTACTCGTAGCTTTCAAATTTGCAGGCATGGTTGATTTGGGGACAGCCATCAACCTTAAAAAAAAAAAATCCTCCTCTATTTATTTCCTACCTTCCTGCCGGAAAGGAGGCGAACAACTCATCTATAGCTCATATCCCAATCCTTCCAGAGTCGTTGGGAAGAATGGTCCCCATTTAAACTACCCCGGGGAGCTACTTTTAGTTCTTAATCCCCAAGTTTAAGTACAGACTCTTCTCCCACTGCAGATGGTTGTTTATCTGATCACCTGGAGGGTGCCTGAGAGCCGGGCTTTGAGAAACACAGGCACAGAAATGACAAAAACTAAATGGGGCCACAGGCAGGATCTGCTGGGCATCTTTAGTCTCAGATCAAACGCAGCAGCCAGTCCCCACGTGGTCTTGTCACTTCGCCCGCAGGAGGGAAAGACTGATTTAAAGGGCACGAGTTTTCCTGAACCCTTTGCAGCCCTCAGTTCTTCCCCTGAGAAAGCACCTCGTCTCTGTGTGCCACTGGCCCGAAAGAAAGAAGGAGCCCTTCAACAGAAATACTTGTCCGTGTGACTGGCATACTGAAAATGTATTTATCAAGAAGACTTAGGGAATTCCCTGGCGGTGCAGTGGTTAGGACTCAGTGCTTTCACTGCTGGGGCCCGGGTTTGATGCCTGGTCGGGGAACTAAGATCCCACAAGCTTTGTGGCACGGCCAAAAAATCCTGTTAGAAAACAAACTGTTTTTTACTATCAAGCTGGATTACCAGAAGCTGTCTGTCTAGACCAGCTGTTTGTCAGAATTCTTTGCAACGTCACACTGTGCTCCTGACTTCTGTTGTCAGGTCAGCATAGAAAATGGCAACATAAAAATGCTGAAGACTGTCTGAGCCTGACTGCACCCAGTGGCCTTTAGAAGCGCCGGGTTACTTATCATTTCTCCACATTTAATGCCAAGACCTCTGTCTCTGGAAAAATGAATTCGCTTTCTTTTGTCTGGGCTTGGAGATGGTACAGTCCACCAGGCCAGGTAGCCAGAGACCGAGAGCCAGACCTTCTCCTTTAGCCCGGAGAGGGCCTCTATCAGGCCCTTCTCTTCATTCCAGGGCACTTGGTGGAGAGCCCTCATTCTTTCTTTCCAATACTTTTGTTTTTGTTTTTTTGCCCGTGCTGTTCAGCACATGGGATCTTAATTTCCCGACCAGGGATCGAACCTGGGCCCCTGCAGTGGAAGCGCAGAGTCCTAACCCCTGGACCGCCAGGGAACTGCAATTACCATTCCCCCGTGTCACTCCACCCAGAGTGTGCGCCTGCGTGCACACACACACGCACACGCACACTCACACATACACACTCACACTCACACACACACACGCACACACACACAACCTCCCTCCCCTCCCCTCCTCCTTCTCTTTGTCTCTATCTCTCTCCCCGGCTTCAGTCCGTCTCCCACACAGCAGCCAGTGCTCTTTGAGACATAAAATTCTGATGACATCAGAACTGCAAATCCTGTGGTTCCCCCCCCGACCCCGTTTTCAGGGACGCAGGACTCCAGCCCCTGTCCTCTGCCTGGGAGGCACCCAGCTCAAACTCCAGCCCCCGCGGGGCCCCCTTGGCACTCCCCTCTCCCTGCACCAGGTCTGCGCCCCTGGGGCCGGTGCCCTCTGCTGGCCCCGTGCTGCCCCTCTTGACTGGAGGCTCCCCTCCTGTCCCGTGGGGGACGCAGCCCCTGGAGAAGGGCTGTGCCCTGTGGCCCCAGCACAAGTCCCTCCCTCAGGGTCCACGGGGAACAGCTCCCTCTTCCATGGTTTCCCGACCTTGGCTTTGCTTTTACAGTCCCTTGTGTTACGTGTTGGCTACAAGCAGCCATGTGTCCTTCCATTATAGTGACAACACTCAGGTGCTTTCCTCTGATTTGCAAACAGATGCCATTGACAACCACAGATCATTTCACGACAAGCATGGCTTCACTGGCAAGCGGGAACTCGAGTCTGAAGATGAAGCCAGGCCAGGTGAGAGGACTTTAATCACAGGGCAGTGGGGGGTATCAGGCTCCTGCCACCGCTGACCCACAGCCAGGGCCTGAGCTTGGCCCGGCCCCATCTGTTAGCCGCCAGAAATAGGAGCAGCAAACCTGAGGGTAAGCTCAGGGGTGGCCACAAGGGGCTCAGGGCCTCCACTGCACTGAGCCAGGCTCTGAGAGGGAGGGAGGGACATGCCAGTGACGCCCCCGGGTGCCCAGGTCTAAGACAGGCACCAAGGTCATCAACGCTGATCCCCTCTGGTTTCTAGGAAGCCTTGACAGGCGGCTGCTGGAGAACAATGTCGTGCGCACGATAATCGAGTTTCTGACTTTCTTGCAGCTCAAAGGTATGTGAAATATTACCAACATAAAAGGCCACCTCTTAGAAGCCTGTGCACACAAAAAAACCTGTCAAGAAAGGATTCCACAGACTTCTCCTGGGAAGGAACCGTGGTCCACCTACACACTGACAGTCACGCTGGCGGGTGGGGTTACAGGCGGGGGCATGGGAACCAGCTGCAAAGGGGCCTGGTTCATTCACTCTGCTGGACCCACATTTCTTGACATGGTAACAGCGGCTGTACCTTCCGGGGCCTAGTTACTACACACAGTCAGGCTCTCCGTAGACCACCTTAAACCGTATCTTGGGAGCGCGGCGAGTGGAGGGAGCCCGCAGCCCGGACTGCCCTTTCACCCTGCGAGCCTCCAGTGGGGCTGGCTGCATGTAACCCCGACAGCTCTCCATCCCGGGATCTGGTACAGCTGACGGGTTCTTTCTGTGAAGCATTCAAGCCCCAGCGCTTCCGTGCCTCAGGGCTGTCATGCATGCCACTGGGAGCTTCAAAGCTGCCCCTGTGGAAGGGGCTCAGAGTTCACCACAGGGAGGTGGCCTGGGGACACAGTGGGACATGGGCCACTTTGATGCTCCAGGGGAGACCTTGGGTGGTCAGGTTCTGCACATCACAGTTTAGTTGTCTAGTTGGAAGAACGAAGACTATTCTTGGGTTCTGTTTTGATCCATTTGCTCTCAGGCTCCACTGCCTTAGTTGAGGGACTTCAGGTGGGCGTAGGGAGGGGGGAAGGAGTGGGGGGAGGAGACTTAAGGCCTGTGGCTTTTCCTTAAACCATCCATGGGCAGGGGGACTGTGGGAGAAGAACTTTAGAAACCTCAGAACCAAGTAACCGATCGCCTCTGTTTGAGCCCAGTGCAGCCTTTGGGGAAATCTCTGCTGGAGAAAATCTGCTGGTGACTTTTCCAGCGAGGGGCAGATGGACTCTTCTGGGTTTTTTGTTTGTTTGTTTTGTTTTGGATGTTGTAACACGGAACTTCTTTCATTAGGAGACATCGATTTTTATTGCCCAAACAGGAATTACACTTTTTTAGAGTCTGACCGTTTCAAATGCATACTAAGTACGAGAGTTAAATGTGACATGTGCCTGATTCTGGGTTTGCTGCCGTGAGCATCTCTGCAGAGGACGAGCTCTTGAGCTTTGCCCTCAGCGTGGCCCTCCCCTCTGCAGACGCCGGGGCCCTGGAGCGCCGGCCCAGTCTCCCCGCAGCAGTGTCCTCAGAAGGCGTGGAGCAGCCCTAGGAGGCTCCCAGGGCGGGTTCCACTCTTCGTTGTCATTCGAAGTCAAGCTCGAAGAAGACGATGATAATCATATGGCAACGAATGCAGAGTCAACCACCCTTGTCCTCTCTGCCCTGATGCTGTGTTCTTATCATTTAAGGTTTTTTCCCTTTGGTCATAATTTTGAGCGGCAAATAAAAAACCAGCAGCAGCTTGTGATTATCGTTTTCTTCCACACGTCTGTCTTGTTGCCACTGTCACCAGTGTGTTTTTAAAAGATGATGCTTGACTATAGTCACACGTAATGGAGAAAAGTTTTACACCCAAATTCTACCATCCAGAGCATCTCTGAGACACTTTCTTTTGTCACTCATGTCCAGGGAACATAAAGTTATCTTAAGCTGAGTCAAACGTAATTATGAAGGTAAGTCTGTTTCTGAGACAAACAAAACCACAAAACAGACAGAACCCCTGGCTTCATGGAGCTAATATTTTAGGGAGATGGGAACCAAAAAGCCTAAAGAAACCCTAAACATGATAGATGAGAGAATTGTCTGGTGCTTGTGAAGGTGAAAAGTGACAACGAGAAGCAGCCACAGTGCCGGGGCCACGGGTGAAGTGGGGATTAACACGCACAGCGTTAAAGTCTGTGTGGCCGAGTTAGAAAGTAACTATCGTAAAAACCAAAACTATTTTATGTGCTAAGTCAACGATGAGTTAAAGGCAGCATGTGGGGACAGTAATAGCAGAGATGGGGTGATCTTTGGAGCAGAAATAGAAAGGTCATACAGAAGATCCAAAAAGAAAACGGACAAGGATGACAAGCCAGACATCAAGTTAAATGACGGCCCGTGGGCACTTCCGCGGGAACCAGAGCAGATCTGATGCGGAAGTGGGGGGCATCTTTCCGTGCTCTCTCCCCAAGCAGTGCCTCTCACCCCTGGGGGCCCAGGTGGCCCCCAGACCACCACAATCAGAGTCTGGGCACCCGCCGTGTTTTCGTGCTCCCCCAGGTGATTGCAATACACAGCCAAGCGTGAGGCTCGCCCCCTAAAGACCGGCTTCGGGGAGAAGTAGACACTGGTTAGTTATCCAAGCCCTGCTGTTAGGGCCCCAGCCCCGCTTCCTCTCCCTGCTCCCTCTCTCATGACACGTGACACACACTGGCAGCCACTTTCCCTCCTCCCACCAGCCATCCTTCCCTCCTCTGTACGTGCCATGGGCAGACCCGGCTGGCCCAATCCCAGCTCAGGGTTCAGGAACACCACACATGGCGTTCCGCATGCCCCCGGCCTGTCCTTCACTCCCTACCCCTCGCCATCCTCGGTTCTCCTCTTTCACGTTGCTTTAAATCGCCCAGACTTGGGTGGGCCCCAGGGTCCCTGGAGGCCTTGTCAGAGGTCGGGCGGCCGGCCCTGCCCAGAGTGCTGATTCAGGAGGACAAGGTGCGCAGGATCTGCACTCCGAACAAGCACCCCACTGACGCCGCGGCTGCTGGTCAGGGACCACACCTCAGTTACTCCAACCGCAGCCGGCAGCCTGTGCTGCCTGGTCTCCCTCTGGCCTTGCCTCCTTCCTTCCGGCGGCCGTGGACACACCTGTGCCCACCCCAGGCTGCTCTAGAAGCCTCCTTATGCCCTCAGCTCCAGACCCCCACCAAGTGCAGCTCCTGGCCCAGCCTCGCTCACCCACAACCTCTGCACACACCCCTCCTGGTGCCTGGTAAGCTCCTCCACGTCCCACAGGACCCCACCCTGCAGTGGCTTCTCGAGGGCGCCGTCCTGCTCGCCCTCCCCTCCCCCGCAGGGCTGCGGGCGTTGCCCCAGTCGAGTGCTCACCGCTCTCATTCCATCTGCGGCTGTGTCTCCTCACCACGCGGTAACTCCCTCAAGAAACAAACCGTGCTGCGTGGGACAGAGGTTCGCCTGGGCCACTCTCTGCGTTCCAGCACGGCACCCGACGGGCAGGAGAGCTTTACGACACACATCTCAGGAGCAGAGGTAGGAACTGCCGTGCGCTCCAGAATCGGGCTCTGCAATCTCAGCCCCTCTCAGCCACCCACCTCCTCCAAGCTTCTTCCTCCTTTTCGGGATAACTGCCGTGGGAGAGGTGGTTGCAGCCACAGGTGAGGGGCGGGGGGCGGCCGTGTTGCCGTTTGCCGGCCAACAAAGTGGTGGACGAGGTGGCCATTCTCAGGGAGGCTGCAGAAGAGGCCCTTTACTTGCAGAGAACGCAGTAGGAGCTGTCTACGGCCGTGCCGGATAAATCAGTCGCCAACCATGGCGGTATTTTCAAGGAAAAGGGTCCACCGGCCGCCGGAGGAAGTGGAGAGTTTACAGGCAGTGCTGAGAACCACCCAGGTGGCCCGCCGAGAGGTGGAAGAGGAGAGCGCAGGCGCCATTTACCTTGAGGAGGTGGCTGTATCCATCCCACGAAGGCGCAGTCATACACGCTGATGGCTACGCCCCAGGGCCGAGGGCAGGGGACCCAGCCCCGCCGCCTGCCCAGAACCACGCTGCTTGGTCATACTCAGTGCGGGTGAGCTTGCTGAGCGGGCGCCCAGGCCGAGGAAGAGACAGCCGCGCTCAGGAGGCCCTTCCGGGAGGGAGGGGAAAGTGATGCGTGAGAGGAGCGGAGAGAGGTACTGGGGGGCTGAGGGGGTCCTAGGGCGGGGCGGTGAAGTCTTAGAAAGACAAAAAGAATCACAGCTGATTACCTTCTCACGTACAACCCACAACTTTTGCTTTTAGTACATTACAAAAGAGAGAGAGAGAGAGAGAGATTCTAGCGGTCCATTTTAAAGTCTGGATCTTACCCTATTTTACCCAAGGTAAAAACGAAGAAGGCTCTAGAAAACAGAAAGCTTGACCACCTCTGATCTAAGTTTAAGAAAAACTGTTTGCTGACTTCCACTCTCAGGAGTGGGTATACTTTTCTCTCACCCTCTTGTCAGCACAATGAAAAGCCCTGGACATTGTACATGAAACAAGCACAAGGAGACTCCAAGTCAAGGAGAAGGCAGCCCGGCCAGGAAGCTCGGGAGTGAAGGGTGACACGGTGCGGAGACCCTGGGTTTCCTGCTTTGCCTCCTGAACAGGGTGAAGAGGTCGATCCTCTCCGAGCTGATACACAGGCTTAACACAGTTCCCATCAAGAAAGAGCATGAAAAGACAAAATAGGGACTTGGAGGACGTATTTGCAAACCACATATGCCATCAAGGACCGTTACCTAAAACATAGGAAGAACCCTCAAAACTGAACAAAAACAAAAAATCGAGTTAAAATGGGCAAAATACACGAACAGACACTTCACCAAAGAGGTTACAGAGATGAAAAAAAGCTCAAGAAGGGATGTTCAACGTTATTAGTCATTTGGGGGATGCACATTAAAAACACAATGAAGTATCACTAAATACCTATCAGAGTGGCTAAAATAAAAGACAGTGACAGCACCCAGTGCTGGTAAGGATGCAGAGAAAGTGGATGACTCATGCATTGCTGCTGAGAATGTAAAATGCTGAAGCCGCTCTGGAAAACAGCTTGGCAGTTACTTTAAAAATCAAACACACAACTACTATCCAACCCAGCAACTGCATTCCTGAGCATTTATCCCAGCCAAATGGAAACTTACCTTTACACAAGAACCTGCACACAAATGTTCATAGTAGTTTATTCATAATAGGCAAAAACTGGAAACAGCTCAGATGTCCTTCAATGGATTAAACTCTGGTCATCCACACCATGTACCTACTACTCAGCAATAAAAGATAACAGATTATTAAGATACACAACAACCTGGGTGAATCTCCAGAGAATTCTTCCAAGTGAAAAAAAATCCTAAAATGTTACAAACTGTATGACTCCATTTATGTAGCATTCTTTTTTTAAATGAAATATATATATAGTTATTTATTTATTTGGCTGCGCCGGGTCTTAAAGTTGCAGCATGCGGGCTGTTCGTTGCTGCGTGCAGGATCTTTTAGTTGCGGCATGCATATGGGATCCAGTTCCCTGACCAGGGATGGAACCTGGGCCCCCTGCATTGGGAGCGCAGAGTCTTACCCACTGGACCGCCAGGGAAGTCCCTATATATCATTTTTGAAATGACAAAAGTAAAGAAATGGAGAACAGGCTAGCAGCTGCCAAGGGTTTGGGAGGGGGTGGGAAAAGAAGAGAGATGGTGGGAAAAAGAGTGACTTGAGGGATCCTTGGGGGGACAGAGTTCTGCGTCTTGACTGTATCAATGTCACTATCCTGGCTGTGACATTGTACTAAGGTTTTGCAAGGATGTTACCACCAGGGGAAACTAGATAAAGGGTACACAGCATCTCTCTGTATTGTTTCTTACAATTGCATATAAATCTCAAAATGAAATGTTTAACTTTTTTTTTTTTTTGCAGTACGCGGGCCTCTCACTGTTGTGGCCTCTCCCGTTGCGGAGCACAGGCTCCGGACGCGCAGGCCCAGCGGCCACGGCTCACGGGCCCAGCCGCTCCGCGGCACGCGGGATCCTCCCGGACTGGGGCATGAACCCGCGTCCCCTGCATCGGCAGGCGGACTCCCAACCACTGCGCCACCAGGGAAGCCCAATGTTTAACTTTTTGAAAAGCTATTAAAAATATTTTTTAAGGCCCTTGTATGTTCACTGGTGATTTCTACCAAACATGTAAGGAAAAAATTATTCCAATTCTTTACAATGTCTTCCAGGACACAGAAGCAGAGGGACTACTTCTTAACTCACTCTATGAGGGCAACATTACCCTAATACTAAGACCAGACAAAGGAATTACATGAAAATTACAGATCAATATCCCTTATGGAGTGCCAAAATTCTCAACAAAATATTTGCAAATCAAATCCAACAATGTATAAAAAGAATTATACACCACAACTAAGTGGGATTTAACCTAAGTAAGCAAGTCTGGTTCAACATTCAAAAGTCAATTAATGTAACCCATCACATCAACAGGCTAAAGAAGAAAAATCACAGGAGCATATCAGTAGATGCAGAAAAAGCATGTGACAAAATCCAACACCCATAGGTGATAAAAAACTTCAGCAAACTATGAATAGATAAAGAATATCTACAACTGATAAAGAATATCTACAGAAAAAACTAAAGCTTACATCATATTTAATGGTGAGAAACTAGAAACTTTCCCACTGAGATCAGGAACAAGGCAAGGATGTCCCCTCTCATCACTGCTTTTCAACATGATACTGGAAGTTCTAGCTAATGTGAGAAGACAAGGAAATCAAAATTATACAGGCTGAGAAGGAAGGAATAAAACTTTCTTTGTTCACAGATGACATGATTGTCTGTGTTAAAAATCTGAAAATCAGCCCCAAAACTCCTGGAATGTAAAAGCAATTATAGGGGCTTCCCTGGTGGCGCAGTGGTTGAGAGTCCGCCTGCCGATGCAGGGGACGCAGGTTCGTGCCCCGGTCCGGGAGGATCCCACATGTCGCGGAGCGACTGGGCCCGTGAGCCATGGCCGCTGAGCCTGCGCGTCCAGAGCCTGTGCTCCGCAACGGGAGAGGCCACAACAGTGAGAGGCCCGCGTACAGCAAAAAAAAAAAAAAAAGAAAGAAAAGAAAAAGCAATTATACTAAGGTTGCAGGATACAAGGTTAATATATAAAAGTCAATCACTTTCCTATGCAACACTAGTGAACAAGTGGAATTTGAAATTAAAAACACAATACCGTGGGAGGGAGGGGGATGCATGAGGGAAGGGATGTGGGAACAGATGTATACGTACAGCTGATTCACTTTGTTATAGAGCAGAAACTAATAAAAAAAAACACAATACCATTTATGTTAAAATACTTAGGTATAAATCTAACAAAATATGTACAAGATCTATATGAGGAAAACTACAGGGACTTCCCTGATGGCGCAGTGGTTAAGAATCTGCCTCCCAATGCAGGGGACACAGGTTCGAGTCCTGGTCCGGGAAGACCCCACTTGCTGCGGAGCAACTAAGCCCGTGCGCCACAACTGCTGAAGCCTGTGCACCTAGAGCCTGTGCTCCACAACAGGAGAAGCCACCACAGTGAGAAGCCTGACACTGCAACAAAGAGTAGCCCCTGCTTGCTGCAACTAGAGAAAGCCCACGTGCAGCAAGGAAGACCCAATGCAGCCAAAAATAAATAAATTTATTTTAAAAACTCTACAAACTCTGATGAAAGAAATCAGAGAAGAACTAAATAATTGAAGAGATATTCCATGTTCATGGAAAGGAAGACTCAGTATTTCCAAGGTGTCAGTTCTTCACAACTTGATCTATAGAATCAACACAATCCCAATCAAAATCTCAGCAAGTTATTTTGTAAATGTCAAAAAACTGATTCTAAAGTTATACAGAGAGGCAAAAGACCCAGAATAGCCAACACAATATTGAAGGAGAAGAACAAAAGTTTGACTGACACTATCCGACTTCAAGACTTACTATAAAGCTACAGTAATCAGGACAGTGTGGTCTTGGTGGAAAAATTAACAAATAGGTCAATAGACCAGAATAGAGAGCCCAGAAGCATACCCACGTAAATACGGTCAACTGACCTTTGGCAAAGGAGCAAAGGTAATACAATAGAGGAAAGAATGTCTTTTCAGCAAATGGTGCCAGAACAACTGGACATCCACATGCAGAAAAATGAATCTAGACATAGACCTTATACTCGTCATAAAAATTAACTCAAAGTGGATCACAGACATAACTGTAAAATGCAAAACTCCTAGAAGATAAAATTGTGATCTATAAAAGAAATGACTGGTGAGCTGGACTTCATTAAAATTAAAAACTGTTCTGCAAAAGTCACTGTTGAGAGACTGAGAAGATAAGCCACAGACTGGGAGAAAATATTTGCAAAGGCACATCTGATTAAGGACTATTATCCAAAATATACAGAGAACTCTTAAAACTCAACAGTGAGAAAATGAACAGCCCAGTTACAAAGGGGCTAAAGACCTGGACAGATACCTCACTAAAGAAAATACATAGGTGGTAAGTAAGCACATGAAAAGATACTTTAGATCTTTTGTCCTTAGGAAATTGCAAATTAAAACAACAACGAGATACGGCCACACACCTATCAAAATGGCCAAAATCCAAAACATTGACACCACCCAATGCTCACTTCTGCCCACCTGGGCCCACGACCTTCATAAAGAGAGCTTCACCTGCAGAATGAGCTGTGCCTTTCCCCTCCAGTTGTCCTTATCCTTTCCTCAAACTGCTGTTCTCTTAGATTCTCTAACTTCTCCCATCATTTTTATCTTGGATGAAAATTCCACCTTCAATTCCTTAAACAAGTATATTTACTTCTTACAATAATTTGTCTATTGTGGTTTTAAAAGCTGCACCCCACTGAAACTAGACAATCCCTGGCAGAATTTCAGGTATTGGTGCAGGGTTTTATAAAAGGGATAAAGGTCTTCAGAGCCAAGATGAGGGTTACAAGTAGGTTCCTGCTGATATACTGCAGCCAATAGAAGCTTGTCTCTTAAGGATGGTTTGCTTGCTCCCACATTTTCTGTATTGTGTACAAGCTTATGGTTAACTGATAGGAAAGAAGATTTTCAGCATGTGCGACATAAATATATATTTGGTCTCTGCCCCGACACAGAGTTCCTAAAATTCCTGTAATTTCCTGAATGATAGGGGTGGTAGGAGCATCTTACACAGAGCACCTGAATTCCTTGGAATATCCTAGGTGATAGGGATGTCGTTTGTTCCACGAAGGTGACTCTTGGTGGGCTCCTGGATAGCTTCGGAATGGGAGCTGGTCTCCAGAAAGACCAAACCATTATTAGAAGCTTGTAATTTGCAGCCACGTCCCCATTCCCCAGGGAGGGGAGAGGAGCTGGAGATTGAGTTAATCTGCATGATGAGGCCTCAGTAAAAATCCCTAAACTACAGGGTGTGGAGAGCTTCCATGTTGGTGAGCACATCCATGTGCCAGGAAGGTGGTGCATTCCAGCTCCAGGGGACAGAAACTCCTGTGCTCAGCACCCTTCTGGACCTCGCCCTATGTACCTTTTCATCTGTTCATTTATACCCTCAATAATAAACCAGTAATGGTAAGTAAAGTGTTTTCCTGAGTTCTGTGAGCTGTTATAACAAATTATCTAACCTGAGGAAGGGTCATGGGAGCTTCAGGTTTGTAGAGAAGTCAGACAGAAGTAGGGGTAACCTGGGACCCACTACGTGTGATTGGTGTCTGCAGTGGGGGCAGTCTTGTGGGACTGAGGCCTTAATTCTGTGGAATCTGAATTCAATTCAATTCAATTACAGGACACCTGAGAGTTGGAGAATTGGTTGGTGTTGGAAAAAATTAAAAACACCAGGCATTTGGTGTCAGAAGTGTGAGTAGAGAAATAGTTCTCTTTTAGCATGTGTCATTTTTGTGTAAATGGCTTTTTCTCAGATTCTTGAAAAGACAAGACATAAGCTAAACTGCATTTCTGGAAAAACAAAAACCCAGCAGATAATCTAACCTAATCACAAAGGTGGCCCATGTCATTTCGTACACAGAAGGTAGAAAGATGACAAGGTGGTTAAATTTGCACAGCCACACCCAGAAAATAAGGACATACTATTTTTATTTTTATATGGTTTTAAAATAGCATTACTTCTTTCTCAGAAGCAAAAAGATGTGCTTTTATGTTTTTTTAGTCATCCTATGTAACTTTAACTCTGGGCATTAGAGTGGATTTATTCACAACTCTACTTTGGCTTTTACTTCTCATACTGAATTTTCTACAAGTTGTACTGACTTAATAAATTCTCTCCATTGAGAATCCCTGCAGGGGTCATGCCTTTCCAGATGCCCTTTCCCTAACTTTCAGGCTTCAGCTCAGTGTACCTGGCCACAGCCTGAGTCTCCTCAGGCAGCACCAAAGGTCCCTTAGCTCCCAGGAGCCCAGGTTCCAGGCGGACTCCCCTGAAATGCTGGGGTCATTGCCCTCAGGATTGCTACTCACCTTCCTTGCTGATCAGGGCTGCCTCCGGCCTCTGCAGGGGGCTATACCTAGTTGCAGGGTCTTTCTAGGCAGCTGTTTGCCTCAAAGTAGTTCTGGAGGACTCTGTCCCCTTCCCCTCCCTCCACACCTGCACTGTGCAGCTCCTGGGCACTTAAAATGTGCCAGAAGTGTAAAATACACACTGGATTTCAAATATTTGGTACATACAAAGAATGTGAAATATCTCAATCATTTTTACTTTGATTATATGTTGAAATGATAGTGTTGGGGATATATGGGGTTAAATAAAAGATGGTTAAACTAATTTCACCTTTCCTTTTTCCTTTTTTCATATATGGCTACTAGAAAAATTTAAATTATCTGTGGTCGGCAGATACTGCAGTTGGCAGCACTGCCACGAGGGGCAGCCCCCCCAGAGGAGTCACGAAACCCCCCATTTCCAAGTCCCCTTCCAGCCCCCAAGGGTGAAGTGGGCTAGGTGGGCTCCTCCGCAGCATCCCCTCCCTGCTCTGTCCCGAGATGCTGATGGGACGGAAAGCTCGCAGAGCAACAGGGAGCACTGCTCATGGAGGACTCCGCCATCCTATGATACTTGTCTCTACCTCCAGCTTCCTGCCACAGAATCCAGATCCCAAGGGGTCACAAAGGCGTTGAAACAGAGAAGAATTAAGAATTTCTTTCCCCCCTTTGGTTCCCCATCAGAGCTAGGCGGTTCCAAACACAGCTCTACAAATCATCAGCTTACTCCTTGGCTCCTGGCTTACTGATGTGCCTAGTGGCCAGGCCCTATGACCCCACTTCTCTCAGTGGTGTGTTTGTAAATGAGCTTTCTAAACATTCTCCAAGGGGCCAATACTATTAATGAACACAGAAACATAACAAATATATTTTTCAAATATTAAATGAATTACAACAATGGAAGACATGTCAAATTTTTATTCCTCTTTGCTTTTACAATAGAACCCAAAGAGTCAATTTAATAACTTATCTTACCTGCTGATTTCTGCAAACTAGTTACTTTACAAACAATAATAATATTATAACAATAATTATGGAGAAGTTAATTGGATAATAGAGCTTTTCCACAATTTAAATGGAAACACATAAGAAACTAGATAATTTTCAGTCCCACAACTCAAAATGCTACTGACCAAACCAACCCTGCTGTCTGCATTTCACTGTGGCCCTAGAGGAGACTGGTAATTCCTGTGACTCTGGGGAGACATCTACACTCAGAAATTCTCCAAGGTATTCAGTAGTTCTCTACAGATTTTAAGTTGTATCTTAGCAGCCTATCTGGAGAATTTGTTTCTAAACAATTTAGGGGAAAATCATTATGGCTTTTTATGCAGAGAACCCGCCAGAGGAAGAAATTCCCGAGAGAGGGTGAAGTCAGTAGCAATGGACTTTTACTTCTCTCCGGGGCCTGCTTCCACCCTCCATGACTCAATGTTAGTGCAGACAATTCTCCCGGGATCACAGGAACACATGCTCTCTCCTGGGGCCGGACAACAGCAGTTATGTCATGCACCTCCTCAAAAATGGAGGGAGGCTTTTAATCGCCAAATCCCTCAGAGACTCTGAATAACCCCTTGGCGCCCTGACGCAGAGGGAAAGCTTGATTTTAATGATGAAGCTGTGGGTGCAGACCTGGCCTCATGGTCCTTAAAACAACTTTTCGAAATGAGTTTTCCTTCAAAATATGGAGACAAAATCTACATGCATGCACATTTCACCACGTTGTACTTGACTCAATTTTCAACCCTTTGGATTTAAACTCAATATGGAGAATCTGCGACAAGCATCTCCCGAATTCCTCTAAGATCATCTGCTCTGCCAGGCACTCAGAGCAGCACTCCTTCTCGGCCTCTTCGCCCTGAGCCAGCAGGCAGGCGCACGTGGCTTCCACCACCTCCCAGGAGATGCATGAGGATGACTGCCTGTCAGAAGCAGACCAGTTAAAGGCCACGTTCAATCACTTCACTGTTTTTAAATACCTTTCATATTCAAGGAGACATGTTTGTCAAAGCATTGTAAAGAATGTCACCGGTAAAATCTAATGTTGTCTTCCTAATACTGGAAGCTCTATTACCTGTCATGATATAAAGGACTGCTTTTAGAAGAATAATACAGAGGTCAGGTGAATCTGTCAGCTCCTAGACATCCCTCTCACGGCAGATCCTAAATTTTCTCAAACTGAGATCCACTGACGAGCCCAGAGACCTGGGCTGCAGTATCAAGCCCACGGGCTGGGCAGCGGTCGAAGCAGCAGGAATCTCAGCTAAGACAAGCCATGCAGCCTTGCTCTAAGCTCTGTGCACAAGTCTGCCTGAGGAAAGCGGCAGTAGGACAGCTGCCCTGGGCACCGGCCCCTCCTCCCAGGGGCACTTGCATTGCAGAGGCACAATGGCTCTGAGGACTCGCCTCCTAGGGGCCGTGCTGTCAGCATGGCCTTGCCTCGGAATGCCCCCTGGATCCCTGAAGAAGTTCTGTTGTACGGGACCAGCCACTCTCCCCGCTGGGCTCAAGGGGCAACTGTGGCTTAGCTAGATAGTTGCCCAAGTCATGCTCAAACTGAAAAAATTTAGGAAAACTATAAAGTATTCAGAAGTGTTGGATTATGAAAATATAGATGTTGGGACTAGTTAAAATCTCTCTGTAAAGGCAATACACAATGACTTTTGTTGAAGATGAAAGAACAGGGCTGTCCTCAGGTCAAGAGTCTTAACATTTTGAGACCAGACTCCAACGTATGGAGCCCCTATCACATTCCATCGGACACACAACATCCCCATGTCAGGCAATGTTTTCACATATAATTTCACAGAAGATGCAGCCATGTTTCAGTACATTTTTACCAATGACGACCTCTGCAGGTCACAGTGATGAGTATTTCTGATGCCTCTAACCAAATAAGCATGAGCTTGGCTTTTCTACATGTTATCAATTAATTAATGATATCTAGTACTTTATCATGACATGACCCATCACAGAGAACTCAAAGAAACGTTTTTAAATGGATGAATCTAGTCCAATATATAATAAAATTATTACTCAATCTTTGAGACCTTCTAGGAGTATCATATGACCTCAAAATAATTAAATGGGAAGCTATCCAACTAAAGTGGACTCCGTAATCCCTTTAGTAAGGAACACAGCACACACCAAGAATATCTCCCTGCCGTCACTTCCTATGGTAAAGAGTGGTTCGGGTATTTGCTGCCTAGAGATCATGCCCTTGCCTCCCGAGGTCCTGTAGGGACCTTCTGCTCTTGTACAAAAGCAAGGTTAACTCAGACGGTCAGGACAAAAAGGTCGAGCTAAGAGGACAAATAGGACCAAGCGGATTCGACAGCAGGCGCCGCTCTGAGGTAACAGTGTGTGATCTAGGGTTGGTCAAGACAGAGAAAGAAACTGGCATCTTCCTTCCCCATCCCTTGTCCCCCACCTATAGACAAACACGCTTTCTTTCCAGTGTGTAAACTGTTTTAACTCTCCTCTGAAATTTTCTTTTTTTTTTGGCCGTGCTGCACGGCTTATGGGGGAATCTTAGTTCCCCGGCCAGGGATTGAAACCGGGCCCCGGCAGTGAAAGCGCGGAGTTCTAACCACTGGACTGCCAGGCAATTTCCAACTCTCCTCTCAAAATAACCTTTTGAATTCCCCTATTGGGAGGGTTAGTTCAGAGTACCTACCTATCTTTTCTGAATTTTGGTAGTCCTGAAAATTTAGTTGTTGACAAATGATGGCCGCCTTCAAAACCTCCAATTTCCATATAGTTTGGCATGTTCATTAGTGTTTTTTGTCCTGGGCTTTCTTCATAATTTTTGCAACCGATGCATTTGCAAATAGAAGAACACATAATTTTGGCCTGGTAATGTAAAATGCTTCAATAAAATTAGGTTGTCCTACCATTCATCAAAAACCAACAAATTCTATTTGGATCTTAAATAACTGTTTATATCTATGTGTGCACGCACGTATGTAATCTGCAATTTTCATACCAAAGAAAGGCAGAAGTGAAGAGGGGCAGGGGGCTGTGATGTGAAGAGAGGTGGGGAGGGGCCCCCGAGGGCCGGCGGGCGGGTGTGGGTGTGAGCCCCGAGCAGAGAGTGGGGGTCTCTCCCTCGTCCAGCGGAGCGCAGCGAAGCCTCCATCTGACCCTTGCTCTAGTCGAAGCCCGCCTCAGCCGGTTAGAGCACTCCAGCTCGACCACCCTCCTCCTTCAGCACCGAGCGTGTCGTGCTGGCTCTGCTGTTGCAGAGAACGTGTGAGTGCGTGGAACCTGAAACCCACCCGAGGCCGGGCCTGCGGTGGGCATTCTAGGGGGAGGCCCTTCCTGCTTCCTTGTGGGCGAACTTTGTTTCTTGTCACAAGGTTGCGTGACACTCAGGGCTGGGGACCAACCCCTGGCTCAGGCCCGGCCTGGGGGCAGTCAGAAGGCTGGCCTTGTGACACTCTGGTTTCCAGTTTCCTCTTAGTTTCAGCCCCTGGGGGTTTCCCTCTGTCCTTTCCAGCTCAGACATGCATCTAATGGGGTGTGTTTTATTCTGCACCTCTGGGTGTTTTGAATAGGAGGTTTTTCAAGATTGCTAGTCTGTTGTAATGCCAGACACTACAGGACATCAGCACTTTGCGTGGGCCACTTCCCGGCAGAGGAAAGTGGGCTGACACACTGTGTCTCGGCAGCCAGACGAGCTGCTTGGGAGCTGCCCTCTCAAAGCACCCAGGTGAATACTCACCTGAGGACAAGGCTGCCCCCACTACCCCACCCACAGTGTCTCTGCCCTGCTCAGCAAGGAAAAGGCCTACCTCTGAGAGCCACCAGATGCTGGCCGCTGAGGGTAGCCCCAGCACCAGATCAGCAGCTGCAGGGCGGGCAAGGCCCTGGCACTGGGCACCCTCTGCTGGACACTCAGGGCGGGCTCAGGGGAGACAGCATGCTCCCAAAGGAGGCCTGAGCTCATTTACTTGATTCATAAGGCATAATGCACATTTGAGAAACTAAGGTAGATTGATGGGTGCCCTTTTAGAAGCCCTGGAAGGAAGAAATTAAATTATATTTCTCCCTTTAAATTGAAGATTTTTTAACCACGAAGTTACTTAGGCCATATATTTAGCTGATTTTTAAAAATAATACTTAGGAATTGCTGACTGACCTCAAAGCATTCACAGTAATTATTAAGGCAGCCTGACCTCTTGCAATTACATCCTTTGTTGTGTCGAGGCTTAACGTCTCCCAATTTTCCTTTCCCAATTTTTGGTTGGAAAGCTTCCAGATTTCTATCAAGATATGCCTAAGACAGAAAATACAAAACTCCATCAAGTTATATTTTTTTATTTAAAAATAATGTTCAGTGCAAGGTACCTGGCTTGCCCGTCACTGGATCTGGTTGTTACTTTAGGACGAGCCACGACGAGCAGTCTGCCTCATCTCCTCACATCGCTGAGGAAGTGCATCACCTCCCCCCCATTTCGGGCCTCTCACTGCTGTGGCCTCTCCCGTTGCGGAGCACAGGCTCTGGACGCGCAGGCTCAGTGACCATGGCTCACAGGCCCAGCCACTCCGCGGCATGTGGGATCTTCCCGGACCGGGGCACGAACCCGTGTCCCCTGCATCGGCAGGCGGACTCTCAACCACTGCACCACCAGGGAATCCCCCCCATTTCATTTTAATTCATTTGAACACTTAAAGGTAGAAAATTTATGGACCTTCAACGACCGGCTCCGCGCCGTGGACACGGACCGGGTGGAGCCCAAGGAGTCAGTTCTGGAGGACAGATGTCTGTACCTGAGATCCGACAATGTGGTAGAAGGCAACTGTGCTGAAGAACTACTACAAAACTCTCATCGAGGTGTGGAGGAGTATTTTGTGGCTCCCCCAGGTAACATCTCTTGGCCAAAGCTGGATGAAAAAGAGCTCTACTCACACCGCTGAGTAGCTATTCTGGGAAGGGGTGCCCTCTAAAAACGTGGAAATGCAATGTCTATTTTGTTATGAACACTAATGTTCCCACTTCCTTCAGTCACCTGAAAAAAGTGATGGTTAGGTATCTTTTAGTAACTAACTCTTCTGAAGACAGAATTGGGAAAGATCTAGCCAAAATAAGGCAAAGAATCCCTGATGCCAACGGAAGTAGAAGGTATTGCCAGTTTCCAAGGAAATGGATCAAATGTACTCACAAGCTGTTCTGTATGGAAGACTTTATCCCCTCCCCAAAAGACTGTCTACCAAACTGCACTTAAGTGAATTTTTCTATTTATGTAACTGTTAGACATTGCATCTGATCACTATGTGACAACCTGAGTTGTCCTTTTCAGTTGCTGCTTCCATTGAGTTGAGCAGCCTTTTATCTTTACTGAACACCCTTAAATTTGTTCTTGGGTACCCACTTTGTTCCAAGCAGAGGGCTGACTTTCTGCTAAGGTTAGGAGGCAGCTTTGGGAGGTGGTGGATATGTTTATGGCCTTCATGGTTGTGATTTCATGTGTGTATACTTAACCCCGAACTCACTGAGTTGTATACATTAAATGTACAGCTTTTTACAGGTCAACTGTATTTCAATAAAGCGGTTACAAAAAAAAAAAAAAGACAACATGGATCCTTCCATGCTCTTAAACCAGACCCTTCTGGGACCCTGCTGCCCCCCTGAAGCCCTCCCATGCTGGTGGAGGATAAAGGTCTTTCTCCAGCTGCCACTCTCACAACTGCCCCTGGTCATGGTCAATACCGCCACCTTCAGGCATAGAGTCCTATTTAATGTATACTCTTCAACACTCTGGGTTTTCCCAATACTGAAATTAGAAATCTGAGGAGATCGTTTTGTGAATATCCCCTGCATTTTTAAATGCTTTCAGGGGCTTCCCTGGTGGCGCAGTGGTTGAGAGTCCGCCTGCCAATGCAGGGGACATGGGTTCGTGCCCCGGTCCGGGAGGATCCCACATGCCGCGGAGCGGCTGGGCCCGTGAGCCATGGCCGCTGAGCCTGCGTGTCCGGAGCCTGTGCTCCGCAACGGGAGAGGCCACAACAGTGAGAGGCCCGCATACCGAAAAATAAATAAATAAAAATTAAAAACTAAATGCTTTCAGAATGTGTGTATTTAATGGAAATCTGTTACCTTAATGGCCTTAAACTGTTCCATTTCATGACGTAAATTGTTGTAACAATTATTATAATTGCCGTTGTTGCAAAAGTCCCCGCTTGCAAAGCGATCACAGTACCTGTGAACAGGACAACACAGTGTGTCAAAGGCACCACCGGGAGTAGTTGAAAACAAGCGTGCACACACCTGCAGGGAGAGACACGCCTAGGCAACACAACTGTCAGTCACGTGATTCTCCTCTTTATGTGAAAACTTGCTCCACTGGGATGATGCTCTCCAGTGACCAACACAGGAGAGAGAGACTCGTTAAAAATCATTGGTTTCAGAAAACAGGCATGTGCAGAGTAAACAATTTCCTGGACAACGTCCGCTGGCGTCCATTGTCTCCTGCCCCCAATGCCCGCCGCCCTTCTCCCAGGAACACTGTAAGCTGGTGAGCAAAGAGCCACTTTCCCATCAACCGTCCCAACCCGGCTGAAAGCGAGTTCACCTCTCGGCCAGACCTCGTCTACGAGAAAAAAACGAAGGGACCTAGAGGTGGACCCTGGCCCAGGCTTTGTGTCACTTTCATTCCATGTCAGTGGTGGAGAAAGGAGGCATGACTGGGTCGGAAACACAGGTGTGACACGATTGCTGTCACACTGTGATAATACATGTCGTCCACGAGCAGAGTCCACGGGACAGCGTGCTGAGTAGACCCTGTTCCAGCACCTGCCCCCGGGATCCTGGAGTCAGACGGGCAGTGCCCGGCAGTTCAAGGGCAGTGCCGAGCACCTGCTCTGCTGCGTTTCCCTTGAAGACCTCTCAGCGTTTATGACTGTGAGCTGCTTTACATGCTCTCGTAGGAGCCTGCTCTTGTGCTGCGCGACAGAGGCCCTCATAGGCCTGAGGTTTACACCTTTTCAGTATGGGCGGGGGCAAGACACTTTCCTCAACTCCTGTAAAAATTCATGTAAAATATCCTGCTTGTAACCTGCGCCCTCGAGAGCCTTTGGGAGGCTCATCAGCCACTCCACGGCCTCAGCTTGTGACTAGAGAAGACCCACAGCGTTCTCTTCCGAGAGCATGATTCGTTGAAAAGAGCTTCAAGTGCAGGTCTGACATCAGCTCTGCTGCTGGCACCCCATGTTATGTGATCCAGGTTACCAGCCAGCGTCTGGAGGCAGGAAGCCCTGGCACCTGACCCCCCGGGCTCACAGGGTCACTGAGGGAAGGCCTGGCGTGCTTCCCACATAGCGGGTGACAGAGTGGTGAACGAATGCAGGAGGGCCTCTGCGTCTGGCTATATGGTGGACTAGGTGTTTGCAGAAAACTTCCTGTTACAGAGTTCCTGAACACAATTATTTTAACATTTATTATTTTAATATTTTTAAATAATGTGTCAAAATGCATGTCAAACCAAGAGGAGAGTAAAGGAGATTGTCAGATGTGGAAAGATAAGGAACTGTGAAGCCAGACACGTGAGCTCTGTAGCTGCCAAGTGTTGTCCTGGGCCCTCTGCAGGTCCTAGGGATCAAACGGGCCACTCCTGCAGCGGACAAGAGACAAAGTCTGAGCTACAAAGTCTGAAGCTACAAAGCTTCAGACAAAGTCTGAAGGTGGGAGTTGGATCAAAAAAAACCCATATAAAGTGTGAATCCTTGAAAGGCCACCTCCCCACAAATCTACTTCACAGAAGGAGAGCGTGGAGACACAGTACTGTCTGAGCCACAGATAGAGAACAAGGGGAAAATGTGAGAGTTTTTCCTGACCACTAGGATGGACAGAAGGGAGCGGAGACAATTACAGAAGATTTGGAGGCTGGAAAACAGAGGGGAGAGAGTTAATGGACAGCAGATTCAAGAACACTGAAACCTGAGCTAGCAAGAGAGAGTGGAGAAGCAGCTCTGAAGGCATGAATGGGTGGTAGGTACCAGGCTGCTCTGAAGTGGGGTGAACGTGGCTGAAATTCTCCTTAGGAGGTAGGGGGTCCCCAGGCTCCTTCCCTTCCAGTACCTGACTGCTCCTCCACCACCATGGCAAGAGACTGAAATTACTCTCTGGGGTAAAACAACTGAGGACTGGGGTATTCTAAAGAACAAAAGGGGGAAAGGTGAATCTGAGACCCCTAGGTTTTTCCACTCAGCCCTTAGAATTCTAGCAGGAGATTGGAAAGGCTTTCTCTGAGGACTCACTAGCCCAAGAGAAAATATAAAGAGTCTGACATTGAGATTCCCCAATAAGTGGCTTGGTAAGATCACCCTACGGTGAAGCCACAGGGAGCAAGCTCCCACCCACGTACCAAGAGCCCCCTCCCTTCTGCCTTGTTCTTAACCATGAGCAGAGTGGCAGGCAAAGATCTGCAGACATTTTAGGGACTCATCCAGTCTGAAAGACAGGGGCCTAAAGAAACAGACTCTGAAGGGAAAAGAAAATGGGGCGGGGGACCAGGGGGCATCAATAGCCTTGGAAAGATTAAGAAAAGTTATTGCATCCAGGAAACAAGAAAACGACGCTAAAAAACACTCAAAGTACAAAAAATACATTATGTAACATAAAAAAGTAATCACCGGGATGAAAAACTTAACAGAAGATAAGAAAACAGAACACACATACAAAAAAGTAAAAAACAACAGGAGGAAGAAGAATGTAGAGGAGCATCAGAGGGTCCAACACTTAGGTAAAAAATAAGGGTTCCAGAAAGATAGAATTTTAAGAATGGAGGGGAGAAAGTAAGTCAAGAACATTTCCCAGCACTAAGGGGCATGGGTTCCCAGAGTGAAAGGGACCGCCAAGTGGCCAGAACAAGACACCTCTCACCAAATTTCAGAGCACGGGGCACAAAGAGAAGCTCCCACAAGGTTCTAGAAAGAATAAAATAGGTTTCATACAAAGGGCAAGAAAAAAGTTCATAGCAACACTGGAAACTAGAAGAAAATGCAGCAAAGCCTTCAAAATTTTAAAGGAAAATTCCACTAGTTGAAGGTGGAAATCCCATTGTCCATCCAAAAGGATCACGTCAGTGAGAGGACAGACTATGACATTTTTAGACACATACGGTCTGAAAACATTCTCTCCCATCATTCTTGCTCGGGTAGCTACTGGAGGACGTGCCGCACCAAAATGATGCAGTGAATCAAATGAGGAGGATAATGGAATCCAGGAGCCAGGGGGTCAAACCTGAGGAAGAAGCAAAGGAAACCCTGGGCCTGATGCTGGAGGGAGGGTCCAAGAGAACTGTGCAGCAGGCCTGGAAACCAACCACTCAAGAGCAGGACAGTGACGGCTGCAGGAAAGGCTTCCTCCAGACCAATTCACTGAGTACCTAGTGTGTTGGAGCACGTTGAGAGAACAGTTACAGAAGCGGAGGAGAGTTAAGGGTTAAGTTAGTGTTAGGTACATTAGAAAACTGAGTATTGACTCAAGGAAAAAGGTA
This sequence comes from Mesoplodon mirus, assembly GCF_964341445.2. Classification (NCBI taxonomy): domain Eukaryota; kingdom Metazoa; phylum Chordata; class Mammalia; order Artiodactyla; family Ziphiidae; genus Mesoplodon; species Mesoplodon mirus. The sequence goes on along the minus strand of NC_138983.1, from coordinate 4,892,355 downwards.
AAGAAGTGCAGGAAGAAAATTAATCAAGGCTCAGCAGTGAGGAGTGTTTTCATAGCCATAAAAAATAAATACTGCTGATCCGACCAAGTACATCTGATGTCTGGGAACAGGACATGTGTGTGTTGGGAGGGGGGTTACGTGTGAGTAGCAAGAGGGAACAGAGCTAAATCCACATCATTTATGGCACAAATACAAGAGATCATGCCCAAACTGAAAAGCCAAGAAGTAGCAACACAAGCACGTTATTTAGATTTATGGAGGCAAATATTAAAAGATTTGGTTAAGGGGGCTTCCCTGGTGGCGCAGTAGTTGAGAATCTGCCTGCCAATGCAGGGGACATGGGTTCGAGCCCTGGTCTGGGAGGATCCCACATACCATGGAGCAACTAGGCCCGTGAGCCACAACTACTGAGCCTGCGCGTCTGGAGCCTGTGCTCCGCAACAGGAGAGGCCGCGATAGTGAGAGGCCCGCGCACCGCAATGAAGAGTGGGCCCTGCTTGCCACAACTAGAGAAAGCCCTCGCACAGAAACGAAGACCCAACACAGCAAAAATAAATAAATAAATTCATAAACTCCTACCCCCAAATCAAAAAAAAAAAAAAAGCCTTAAAAAAAAAAAAAGATTTGGCTAAGGTTTAAAAGTTCCTGGAGATCAGAAAATAAGGAACAATTGTCAGGGAACTACGTTTTTTTTGTCATAAGCCCTGTATAATTATTTGGCTCTTTAAACTATGTGCATATGAGCTAGATAAAAATAATAACTAAATGAAAAGTCGGAAAGGATAAACTGAAAGATAAATAAATTAGATCCAGATTCAGCATAAAAAGACAAAAGTTAAAAATATGGAAGAGAGATTAAAAGAAATGGTCGCTAGTTAGAGGGGCTCATGTATGTCTGATTAGCATTACAGAAGGACAGAAAAGAGAAAATGGAAGAGAGGTATATTTGGAGTGAGGATATCTCTGAGTTTTCCAGAACTGTTGAAAGTTGTGGATCCTCAGATTTCAGAAATGTTATGAACCCCAAAAAGGCAAATAAAAAGAAAAATTGAAGACAAAATTGTAAAAAGACCAGAAGAAAAGACATTACCTAGACTAACCACTCACTTCGTGTTAGAAATAGTGGAAAACAGTAGAATAATACCTTCGAAGCACTGAGAGAAAAACTGACAATCTAGAATTTTATACCTAGTCAAACTATGCTTACTCACCAAGGTCCAAGCTAGGCATATTTCTTCTCTTGCACCCACACCTTGCTGGGTGCTTTTATTTATTAACTCCGTCCCCTCTACTTTTTAAAACTTTATGTTGAGGATTTGTAACTGTGTATCACCGAACCCTCATTTTCTTCTTCCCCAAACAAGAAAGGGTTTCTACGCTTGCTGCTTATCCTTCCTCATCTCCTATTCTTTCTTTAACCTACTGTGCTCGGACTGTCTTCTCCATCCCCCTAACTCTCAACCAACCTCCTTAACCAGAAAGGCAAGGACCTCTTCACTGCATTTACCTCTCAGCAGCGTGTGACACTATTATGCTCCAGAACCACATTCCCCACTTCCTATCAGACATTTCCACCCTATCAGACATTTCCACCTCCAACTCATGGTGTCCACACCTTAACTCCTGACCTTCACCTTCAGCCCTCACTGTGCTCACTCAGTAGTCTCTCTCTGCATTCATGGTGTCCATCCACCCAGTAACATGACGCCTGAGTCATTTCTGACGATTACCTTTCTCTCTTTTCTCACATCCAAGGGGTTACCAAGTCTACTGATTCTGGCTCAGAAATGTCTTTGCTAATTTTATTCTTGATACAAGTAAATCACAATTTGTTGTAGTTTTAAAAAATGTAAATAAGCAAAAAGGAAAAATTACAATCACCCAGAATCCTACTCCCTAGAGATGATCATTTGGCAAATATATTTCAGAGTTTTTCTGTAAAACTATACATATTAAAATAAATACATGTTGTTTGGTTACACATAATATTAAAAAAAGATCATATTCTATACACTGCTTCAATGTGCTTTTATTATGTAACAATGTCAGTAATCAATGTGACAGCTTGCTTTCATTACTTATCAATATAATGTTATGAGTGTTAATATTACATGTAAATAGATTTACATGCCATTTTAATGACTGAACAATACCCCATTCTATAGTGGCATCATAATTTAGTTAATAATTCGCCTTATACTGAACATTCAGATTATTTTATATATTTTGGAATAATGAACAATACTACACAAGTGGCACTGGCCTCCTTCCTGTTCTGAGAACCGTGTACCCTCTCTCTCTTGCCACAGGGCCTTTGCACCTGCTGTCTCCTCTGCCTAGAACACTCTTATCAACCCACTTTCAATCTACCTCTGCCCCCTCATCCAACACCCTTCTTGTCCTCTGGGAAGCTTTCCTGGCTGTCATACCTGGTCAGCTCCCCCCATCGCCCTCTGCCCATTGCTGCTCCTTTCCACCATGACCTCCACATGTGTGATTGTTTTATTCATGTCTGTCTCCCCCACCAGACTGTGAGTGCTGAGAGGGCAGCGACCATAACTATCTTGCTCATTTCTGTCTTCCCTATTCCTGAAATCACAGGCATTCAAAAATACTTTGTGGAATGAATAAATGATGAGTGGAAAAAATGCTACAATGCGTATGTTTGAAATGTCTCTTAAATCTGTGGATATTTTCTTCGTTGCTACTATCTCTGCCCTAGTTCAGGTCATCATCATCTTTTGTCTATACTGTTGTGATAGCCTCCTAACTTTCAACTTCCTCCACCTTGCCGTTAGTGCTAATTTCCTAAAACATATATCAGGCAAAAAGAAGCAAAGAAAAAGCAGTAATCAGAAAACACAAAAGTGGTATTGTGTATTTCTGGTGGGAATGTAAAATGGTGCAGTCACTGTGAAAACCTGTACGGTGTTTCCTGAAAAAGTTAAACATAGAGTTACCATATAATCTAGCAATTCCACTTCTAGGTATACACCCAAAAGAAATGAAAGTAGGGACTCAAGCAGATACTTGCACACCCATGTTCATAGGCAGCATTATTCACAACAGTCAAAAGGTAGAAACAACCCAAGTGTCCATCAACAGATGAATGGATAAACACACGTGGTTTGTACATACAGTGGAATTTTATTAGCCTGAAAAAAAATAAAGTACTGACACATGCTACAACATGGATGAACCCTGAAAACATCATGTTAGTGAAAGAAGCCAGACTCAAAAGGACAAATATTGTATGATACCACTTATATGAGGTGCCTGGAATATGAAAACTAAGAGACAGAAAGTAGAACAGAGGTTACCAGGGGTTGGGGCAAGGGGCTAATGGAAAGCTACTTAATGTGTACAGAGTTTCTATTTGGGATGATGAAAAGGTTCTGGAAACGGATAATGGTGATGGTTGCACAGCATCGTGATTGTAATTAATGTCACTGAATTATACATTTAAAAATGGTTAAAATGGTAAATTTTATGTTTTGCATATTTTACCACGATTTAAAAAAAGCAAGGTGCAGAGAGCATGTTTGAAATGCTGCCATTTTACTGGGGAAAGAAAAGAACTTAAATAAATTTTAAGACTTCAGAGGGAGACGCAAGAGGGAGGAGACATGGGGATATATGTATATGTGTAGCTGATTCACTTTGTTACAAAGCAGAAACTAACACACCATTGTAAAGCATTTACACTCCAATAAAGATGCTAAAAAAAAAAAGCCTTCAAAGAAAGGTGGTACAAATAATTCCACGTTTACCAATAATGAGACAAAGAATGCAAATGGATTTTAAAAGTCTATCAAAACATGGATTATTGGATTTGCTTTTTAAAAAGCCAACTATATTTAGATTACAGGAGACACACCTAAAACATAACTACCACACAGAAAGTATGAACATAAAGGGATGTTATGAGCACAACCTGCTAATACTAACCAAAGAAAATGTGGTATAGCAACATTAATATGAAATCAAAAAAAAACCCCAAATATAAAGCAAAAAGCAATAGGTTACAGAGATATATTTAACAGTTGATGGAATAATTCACAAAAAAGATATAACAATCATGAATTTGTATAAACCTTCACTATAGACTCAAAATATACAAACCAAAATGGAATTATAAGGGAAAAATAAGCAAATTCACAATCACAGTGAGAGGTCTTAATGCACTTTTATCAAAAACAGATAAATCACACCAAAGTTAATAAGCATTTAGCAGATTTAAAAAACAAAATTAACAAACTGGAGCTAATGGAGAGTAAATGTACCTAACAAATAGAGAATATACATTTTTAAGTTAATATAGAATATTTAAAAATCGATCAAACATTAAGTCATAAGGAAGTCTTCATTAATTTCAAAGCACTGATATCATATAGACCATATTATCTTACCACATTATAATTAAACATAAAAATTAACAACAAAAATGTTGCTTAAAATATATATATAATACACATGTATGCATACATACATATCTGGATACTTTGAAATGTACACCTAAATAAGCCATGAGGTGAAGAGAACATTATAATGAAAACTACAAAATATTTTGGGTGAATGACAATGAAAGTAGCACATAACTCTTGGAGGATGTAGCGAAGCAGAACCTACAGGCAATTTATAGTTTTAAATGCATTTCCTCAAAAATCAAAAAAGATTGGAAATAAATAAGCATTTAACACAAAAAGCTAGCAAAACAAGAGAGTAAAATAATAAAGGTATGAGGGAGAAAATAGTAAAGAGTAAAATTTACTGTATTTCTGAAATAGGAAACAGAAAGAGTAGCAAGAAAATCAATAAAACCAAAAGTTGGTGCTCTGAAATGACTGACAAAACAGACAAACCTCTCATGAGACTGATTGAGGAGGAGAAAAGGCACAAATAAACAATAGCAGAAATTAAAATTAGAAAAATTTAAAGGCTATAACTACAGATACAGAGATAATTTTTAAAATAATAAAAGAATATATGAACGGGGGTATATTAATAGACTTGAAATTTTAAAGAAATCAACAATTTTCAAGAAAAAATAAAATAACAAAATGAACTCAAAAAGAAACACAAACTTAGAAAGAGCAATAAGTACTAAATAAAATAAATGAGTAATCCATCTCATCCTCCACTCCAGCCCCCAAAGACGCCAGCCCAGAAAGCTTTACGCACAAAGTTTAATCCAACTTCAAAGAACTAATAAGTCCTACTTTGCCCAAACTTTTTCAGAGGCTAGAGAAAAAGAAGAGGGTCTAGTGGGAATGGGCAATACTGCTAATGCATTTTATTAGGCAATTCAGCACTAAAACAAAAACCAAACAAAGAAAATATGAGAAAGGAAAATTACAGATCTATCTCACTCATGAAAAAGATACAAAAATCCTAAGCAAGATAGTGAAAACTAAATCTTGCAGTACCTACAAAAGATAAAATTAGTACATCATGATCAAATTGGGTTTAATCCCTGGTCTACAAGGGTGGATGACCATTAGAAAATGTTGTAATAGATCAAACTGTAAGATTAGAAGAGGAAAACAATCTGATCATTTCAATGAATGCAGGCAAAAAGGCTTTGATAAAATCACCACTCATTTATAATATGAATTTAAAAAGAAAACCTCTTAGGAAACCAGGCATAGAAGGACACTTCCTTAGCTCGAAGTGGGCATGTGGCAGAGAAGGACCCACCCTCCCCTTACTCTGCCCCTTGACAGCAACTCTGGTTGAGCATGTGGTCAACTCCGCTCAATTTCCACTCCACTTCCCAGCTTCCTACCCGGTATGGTCTGACCACATGACTAGGTTCTGGCCAAAGGGATACGAGTGGAAGTGACTGTGGCAGTTTCCGGTTATGCCTTGGAAGGTAAGGAGTGTGCCTTCGCCCTCCTCTTCTTCTTCCCCAGTGGGTGGAATGCAAATGTGAGGGTGGCAGCTGGGGCAGCCTTCTTAGCCCACAGAACCGAACCACTCACCTGAGGATGGCAGAGCAGCTGATAAAGGAGGTGGAGACACTGATACTGATCAGCTGCCCCAGAGTCCTGAAATGGTTGTCATTTAGAGTCTTTGAAATAGTGTCTCAGCATGTCTTCTACCTACTACAGAGCATCTCTCAAAAACCTACAGCAAATATCTTATTTCGGGCAGGGTAAGGGAATTTTAGAAGTGTTTCTATTAAAATCAGGAGCAAGGCGATGCCAGCACCGGCACTTCCCTTCATCACTGCGCTGAGGTCTGAGCTAAGACTATAAGGCAAGGAAAAGGATGCGATAGGAAAGATACCATGGTCCTTCTCTGCAGGCAAGATGACTGATTAAATACAAAGGTGAAGGAAATTCACAGGTGGATCACGACACCTAAGAAGCGGGATCCATGCAAGGAGCAGGACTAAGAACCCAGAACCAGACCCGCATGTGTACTTCAAACCTCGACAGCTGACAGGGAACACACTGCAGATCATGGGGGACCATATTACGGTTTTGCAATAAATGGTGCTAGAAAATTAATTGTACCTATGGAAAAAATAATTAGATTCCTACCTATTGCCACTCAGAAAAATCCATTTCAGGTGCATTAAGGCCTCAATGACAAAAAGCAAACCTTTAAAACTTTTAGAAATAGTCTAATGGCACATCTGTGTAACCTTGGGATATGGACAGATTTCTTAAACGGGGCACAAAAAGGCAATAATAATAAAGACATGTAAAAAAACTAATAAAGAAACGTGATAATTTTGACTACATTAAATTTAAAACTTCTGTTCATCAAAAGTCACTGCTCACCTTCAGCCATACGTATTGAGGGCCCAGTAGACATTGACCTCTTGCTAGACACTGGTGATACAGTCGTAAATAAGACACAGTCCTCCTTGTCATAAGACTTACGGTCGTGCTCTCTCTTGGGGTTAGAATGACGGTCAGACAGGGTCGACAACCCATGTCTAGGGCTGGGATATACACCTTGGCCCCCAGCCAAACTTCCACTCCCTTCTACTACTTATGTGGGCTTCCCCTCCACACAAAATTGCTTTCCTCTCCTAATAGGCTCAGACTGGTCTGCTCCCGTTGGTAACAGCGATAGTGGCAGCCACAAGAAGAGAGCTGGGAAAGCATCACCCTCTGTGGTCTCAGGCTCCCCCGCTTGGTGGGTCAGTCAAGACAGAGGTAAGGGTTCCAAGTCTTCAGTGGAAGAAAATCTGACTGCCTGCAGTTTGATGAATGAGAGTGGATGGTGGTCTTTCAGGGCATGCCTCATTCCTGTGAGTTTACGCTTTGTCACCGGTGCCATCTGCGGTCTAGGTATTCTCGTACAAGGTATTTGTATTGTCCCCCTTCTTCAGTCTACTCTCACCATTGCCCAGGAAACCACATCTACAGCAATCACTTGAGGTTTGGTGGCCCCTCTCTTGGCTGTGAAATACCAAGTGAGCACCATCTGTTAAAGATGCTGTCCTTGAGGTACAGACTGTTTCAGTGCTGCCAGGCTGGCAACATTCCAGCACTCTGTGGGTAATCTTACTCTGTCACTTAACGAGAAGGTGATAATACTGTCAAGAAAATACCTGCGATACCCTGTGGTACAGTCACTTCTCACAAGCACATTGTATCCTCGAATTTTAGCTGTAGTGTTTGAAAAGATTTGAGATGATATATATTCGAAACTCATTCTTCATTCATTGGCATCCTGACAAATCCCCAGCTAGGAACACTTTGAAACATTGGAATAAATATTTGAAACGCTTTAGATGCATATTTGAGCTGGTAAAAAAAATTAAAGAAATGCCTCAGAGACCAAAAAATGAAAGAGAAGCAAAAACTCAGCGGGGTAAGCTAAAGCTGAAGCTTGCAGCTATCTTAGGGCTCTGCTGATCCCAACAACCAAAGGCTTTGGTTTTAACTGTTACAGGGAGGAAGAGGGGGGGATGACAACAACCATAATAATGTCAAACAGAACATTTACAATATGCCAGGCATTGCTCTAAGTGCTTTATACACTAACACGTGTGTTTACATATATTTAATATATTTATATACATTAATGCTCAAGGTATGGGATCAGCTCCAAGATCTATACATAAAGCTGGAACAGTAGAAGGTGTGTACCCAGTGGAAGAATGAACTAGGAAAAATGCCCTGCAAAAGAGAGGGCAAGAAAAATGCATGTGGGCATTGGCTTGAGAGGAGGGGGCTCACTTGGGTTTGAGACCTGAATTCATATTAACTGTGTAGCCTAAAAAAAAAAAGTCTTAGCCAAAAATTTTAGGTTGTCCAAATTGAAAGGGCCACCAAGTCCCAAGTAGAAACAAATTCAAACTTTCTCTGAAGAAATGCACTCTCAAGCCAACCTCAAAGAATTCCCACATATAAAGTTCCAGTGATTATAATTCTCTCTCCCTCTCTCTCTCCCTCTCTCTCTCTCGCGCACGCGCACACGCACGCGCACACACACACACAGAGCAAATCACAAAATACATGACGTAACAAGCCATAATGAGTGAAAGATCGAGAGAAGAAACAATCACCAGAATCAGATAAGCAGAGACTTTAATATTAGAATTATAAGCTATAGAATATAAATTAAGTATTATTCTAAAATATAAAAGAAAGGATCAAAAGTATAAGTAAGGAACAAGAAACTATAAAATTGACCATCCAGTGCTTCCCTGGTGGCGCAGTTGTTGAGAGTCCGCCTGCCGATGCAGGGGACATGGGTTAGTGCCCCGGTCCAGGAAGATCCCACATGCCGCGGAGCAGCTGGGCCCGTGAGCCATGGCCGCTGAGCCTGCGCGTCTGGAGCCTGTGCTCCGCAGCAGGAGAGGCCACAACAGTGAGAGGCCCGCGTACCGAAAAAAAAAAAAAAAAATGACCATCCAGATTTGACCTTCTACTCCACAGAATTCTGGTTAATTCATTCTAGTTAATTAATTAATCCAATTAACCAGAGGCAAAGGCCATTTGAAGAAGCAATATTGGAGACTACCCAATCTATGATTAAAATCTTGATTTAGATTTGATTAGGGTGAAAAATTAGATAGTATAGCTGCTCCCTACAAGTCCCACCCAGTATCTCAGCAAAAATTGAGTTGGAATGGAAGATGCTTAAAAAATTGAGTTTGGATTTGTTTAAAGTCGATACATGAAAGGGCTAATTAAAACTGCCATGGAAAAACCCTATACTCGTAACATAAAGCCAATTCCTTCCTTCAGCATGCTCGTGAAAGAGAAGAGCCCTTTCTCCACTCCACTGCAGAGGGTTCCTTCTCACTCTATGAAATTATTGTCCAAAGGTTCAGAATTTAACACATGTCACTGCCTGTATCAAAAAACGTCCTGGGGGCTTCCCTGGTGGCGCAGTGGTTGAGAGTCCGCCTGCCAATGCAGGGGACGCGGGTTCGTGCCCCGGTCCGGGAAGATCCCACATGCCACGGAGCGGCTAGGCCCGTGAGCCATAGCCGCTGAGCCTGCGCGTCCGGAGCCTGTGCTCCCAACGGAAGAGGCCACAGCAGTGAGAGGCCCGCTTACCGCAAAAAAAAAAAAAAAAAAAAATCCTGATACAAAAGTGGGTTACAATCAGTGTTTTAATAACCTAATCATGATGCAGTAAATCAATGTTTAAAATGTACAAAAATTATTAAGAAAATCATTTCCCACAGTGATGGAAAGGTAGACATGAACTACTTATAAAATCTTAAAATCAATTTTTAATGATAAATTTTCAATAAAATAATCACAAAACATTTATCTACCTTTTAATTAAGTTTACATCAACACCATTTTAATTATACAGATTAACTTTATCATTTAAAAATAATTCTCAGCTTTTTATGGCTAATGGAACGACAACAACAAAAGGTTGGAGCACATGACTTCAGGTTTCGAGGGTAATCAGCAAAGGCACTACAGAGGGCGGCTCTGGCAAAGGAGGATGAGCGCAGAGGGGGCCCCTCCTCTCCCACAGCAAGAAGGCAATAGATAACCTTTCCAGACGTGGAAGCCAACTTCAGAAAGCCTGAAAACAGAAGTCAGTAAAATGGTAGCTTCTAGGGAGGAGTCCAGAGAGTGGGGAGAGGTGGAGCAGGGTACTAGGACTTTCCATCATAATCAGATACAGTCACTGATTTTTACCCACGTGTAGGTATCACTTTGATTTCTAAAAAATACAATAATGTGGTTTTCTCTTTATTAATGGCCAATTAGTAGTAATCACTCTTAACCTTTATCCAGGAGAGACTCTCAAATAAAGTAGGACAAATGCACTCCAAGAAAATTAGATTCCATTGCCTTGAACGTGGCTTAGCTGCGGGGAGTAAAATGCTAAAGGAAGCTGGTGGTGATGCTTGCTAGTGAAGCAGTGAAGCTTGCTAGTGAAGCAGGCAACGTGAACCCCCCGCACCCCGACTTGCTCCAATGCGAGTGCCTGTGGCACACTTAGAGACAGAGTGGTGATGCCGCCAGCACCAGTTCACAGGTCTCTCCAAGAAGCTCCGCGGGGGTACATTTGCCCTTGGCCTTTCCAAAAGCAGTATTTCCAGAGATAATTGGTTTCTCAGTGACAGACTGATACCAACCAAACTGCGATGCACTGCTCAGAATGCTGTGTGTTAATTTACGGTGGAAATAACAACCCCTCCAGTGCCCAAAACGTTTGCAGCCTCTACCCAGGGCCCCCTGCTCCTCGGGATGGAGCTATTGAGGAAGCTAAACAGCCGGCGCTGAGTGTGGTAACAGTTAGAGGCGCAGAGTCACGGGGCACAACGGGAGGGTGCAAGCCCCCGGCACACAGCACACAGCACTTCTCTGGAGACGACACTGCCCCCCTTCCCTGGACAGCACTGGAAACGCTCTGAGCCTCCTTTTCCTTTGTCCCAGTGCTGACCAAGCCCCCTTATGATGATAAACTCTTTCTCTAGTGTGTCAGTCACCAATTAATCTGGAAAGCTGCTCTTTCTTGGGCTTTTCCATTATGAGGTAATCAGTAAGTTAAACCCTCCCTGGAGACTCATCTCATCTCCACGTCCTTAAGAATTACCTCATTCTGTCTCCGGTCATAGTCTACACCTTGCTCTAGGCTTCATGGGTTATTCACGGGCTCCCCAGCCGCCACCCCAGCCAGCAGCTTGGCAGTCCCTGTCCACAGGAAGCCGCGCCCACCCCCGGCTCTGTCCACTCTAGACTCTACCACCTCGTCCTCCACCGCATCACAAGTTCCATCTGGGCCGGCCACTCCGGCTTGACAGTGTCATGTGGTCCGGGCTTTGCCCTCTTCTCTCCTTCCTCCTCACCCAGCTGCATTTTTAGAGCTCCTGATCAGTGGTCTCGTGGCGTTTCCAATGTTCAGACAGGTATAGGCCTCGCATTCACAGACTAAACCAATGACAGCTCAGTATTCACATACAGTCAACCCTAGATTTCAACATTAACTTAAAAAAATCAGATTTTTTCTCCGTTTTGTTTTGTGAACCAAGTTTCATGGACTTCTGGATTTTTATCCACGTCTGCACCCCCATATCACTGTCCCATTACTGGAGCTCTCAGTGACTTCAGCAGAAGCTCTGCAACGGAAAAATCACGTGGAGATGGTGGTTAGGGTTGTTAGACATCGGGCGAGGCGGCATCTCCCCTTCCATCACGTAACAAAGCTAGGCAGGCACTCAGGGCAGAAAGCGGCAGTCCAGAGCAGAGGCTGAGAGCGGCAGACCACACCAGTGAGAGACTCCACGTGACAGGGTGGGGACGGGGGCTCGAGCGCACGGTGCCGTCAGTCGGGGTGGCCAGTCCACTTCCTATTTCAGCCACACCATCCACCCCGACCCATGATTCTGCTTCACAACCTGCCCTACCACGCCGCTGAGCGAGCCTCCCGGGAGCTGGCATCCCTGGGGGAGAATGTTTCTAAGAAGAATTCAATATAGAGTAAACCAATTCATCAAACTTTTAAGAACTAGGAGGTGGAAATGTTCCAGTTAATGCTCAACAACGATGCCGTGTTTAGCGCGTGTCTAGGGGGCTGGACAACGAAAACCAAATCCGAGAAAATCACACCACTTGAGGTCCTTTCCTAGGTTAGTTGGTCAAGATAACACCAAAAGACCCCAACCAGGTTTATGCAGGAAGTGTGGCTTCTTGTTGCTCTGGTTTACGAGCAGCGTCAGGACGCAGCTGCTGAGTCTTAACTGTAACCTGTACGCTACTAGCCATTCAGGTCTGTCTGGACTCTGCTTCACTTACTGACTTCTAAACGACCTTATTTCTATTTAATAATGAAGGATTTGTGATTACTTACAATTTCAGACACTGGGATTTGGTATAGTTACATGGCTTTTTAGACCTTGTGTCCCATGAACTAACAGTTACTCTATAAAGGTTGAAAAAGAAAATGTATTCAGATCGTTACTCTTTCAAAAGAGAATTAGCTAAGCACCTGGTGTTTTTGAACGAATACTGAAAATCTCAACACCAGAGAGTTATGGGTGTTATTTATCGGTGCCTGACCATGAGGGGGCGTGGCGCGCACACTCACACATGGGGGAGCGAGCCTGGCCAGGTCCAGCTGCAGGTCCAGGGACCCCATCGCTGTCTGCTCCCCAAGGAGCCTTCCCCGAGCTTCTTCCACTGATCTGTTTAAACCTCTACTGTGTCTGGCCCCCCACACCAAATAGCTCTTTTTATTTTTATTTTCTGTATTTTCCAAACTCAGAACACTAATGAAAAGTATGAATTAAAGACTGACAGATCAACGACTGTCCCCACTGTTAGAGCTGTCCAACTACCATTACCACCAGTATCAAAGCGTGTTTTGAATGTATCACGTGGGCGTTGGGGACCTCCCTCCTCACCGTTCCTTTGGGGATTAGCCTAGAAGCCATCTCCAAGGGCAAGGGAGGAGGAGAGATGAATGTGCGCTGGATGATGCTAAACCTGAGAGGCGGCTGTGGGTTAAGAAATCGGGACAAGTTCCCAAGTGCTGCTTAGAAATGTTGCTCCCTGAGAGAACTTGGGATGTTGGCCACGTGAGACGGTGGGTAGATCCTGGGGACGAGAAGGAGCACACGTGCCAAAACCCCGGCTGTGATTGGGGCTCTCCCTCCCTCCCTCGAGTTTGGCCACCTGCTCCCCGAGACTGCGTGTGCAGGCTTCGCCTCTGCAACCACTGGCTGCTTCCGGGCAGGGACACATCCTGGTCTCGGGTTTCCTACAGGAGCTGCTACAGTACTTGGCACACACAGGGCGTGCTGACAGTCCCCTGTCACCCCACAGAGCACAGGAACTACGCTCGGCCTGTGCTCCGTGCCCTCACAAACACAACCGTCTCCAGTCGGGGCTGAGGTCAGTCTCAGCCTCAGTTCAGCCCACCCTCCCCTCTGCTCTGGCTACTTCGCTCCTCAGGGCTCCGCCACTCTTCTCACCGGCTCTGCTTCTGTTTCGTGACCCCACCCTCCCTCATTTGAAACAGCAAATGGCGACTGACTCCTGGGTGAGCTGCTAAGGGTTACTTCTTCTGGAGATGTCTCTCGTTTTTAAAATAATGTTCCCATACTATGTCATTGAATGCTATATTAATTTATTCTTCATCTAGTCTAGTTTTCTCCTTTATAGAGAGGAGAGTTGCAGCCTTCTATTCTCATGGGTGCCTGGAGATGGCAGATCTGGCTACACTGCTCCTGGCCCACCCACCCTGGATCACACATGGGCTGTTCAGGGGAAGGGGACATGTGCACAGACTTCACTACTCTTGCCCTCAGCCCTGCCTCTAAAATGGGGCACGGGGTGGCCTGGCACTACCTTTCCAGAGGAACCAAAACTCTTCTTTTTAAAAATGAGGTGGAGGTCCATGGAGACACTCCAGTGGTGACCTCCCACAATTGTGGAAGCAGAGAGGACAATTCACTGAGTACCTACAGTGTCAGGAAGATGCCAACAGGCACTGACTAAGAGATCCCCATGTGGCCAGGACTGTCATAAGAGCTTCAGGGGAACACCAAAATACATATATTTTTTAAAATTTACAGTGACTGTTCTAGAAGAATCCACCAAATAATTTGGGACATGAGATGATATATACAATTGAAAAATTAGAGAACAGAAGATATTATATAATCAACTATCAAATTATATGATACTGATTGTAAGTGACATAAAATTCAGGGGCAGTTTAATAGAGATGTAAAAACAAAACAAACTACTTCTGAAAGAAGTAGAACTTGACATTGACTTTCAAGGGTGTGGAGTTTTTTGTTATTCAACAAAAGGATGTTTCAGTTGAAATAACAGCACGAGCAAAGACACCACCTCAGGGATGAGCACAGAGCCCCTGAGGGGTCAGTAAAGGGACAAGTTCACTGTAATGGACTAAACTGGGAAAAAACTTCCATGGCTCTAATAATGTTTGACTGCTCTTTACTTTACCAATCTGAAGAGTAAAGGGTTAGAAGGGATCTGGACAACTCTGCCTCAGAAAAGCATTATAAATAAACTGTACCACAGTTGAGATATGACCTCACCTTCAAGAAAAAATTTCCAGAGAAGCGGACTCTTGAATATTGTAATGTTCATTATGTCACCAAAAATAAAGGCATCAATGATGTAACAAAATTCACATTAACTCCTGACTGATAATCAGATTATTAAAGCTATGCAGAGTGACAGGACGTGAATTTTTATTCATATGATAAGGTAGTTAATAAGTTAGCCAGTTCACCACCTATCTCTAAAGAATGACGGTTGGGTGAATTCACCCATATGGACTGCTGGCCGTAAGGCCCAAGCTGGCCTGCTTCTATGTCATCTACTATTTTAGAACGTTTAAACAGTATTGGGCTGACAGAATTTCCTTTCTGATGTCTTCAGACCTAGCTTGACCCTCTTATCTCGTGGAAGTTTAAAAAAAAAAAAAAAAGCCCAACAAAGCATCTAAAGAGGTAAAGAGGTCTAGCAAATTAGTTGTGGTTGGGAACTCGTACAGAATGAAGCAGTCAGCAAACAGTTTTCTGACAGCTCCCTCACCACAAATAATAAATTGGTAGAGATTCCAGTACACTGTCAGTACTATGGATGTTGAGATGAAAATCATCTGGCTGGGGCTTCCCTGGTGGCGCAGTGGTTGAGAGTCCGCCTGCCGATGCAGGGGACACGGGTTCGTGCCCCGGTCCGGGAGGATCCCACATGCCACGGAGCGGCTTGGCCCCTGATCCATGGCCGTTGAGCCTGCGTGTCCAGAGCCTGTGCTCCGCAACGGGAGAGGCCACAGCAGTGAGAGGCCCACATACCGAAAAAAAAAAAAAAAAAAAAGTAAAAATCATCTGGCTGATTCAGTGGTGTGACATCAAATCAAGTAATTACTTGCAGCAAAACAATACAAAAACAAAGCTCATGTTGTTCCTGGCACATCATTTATAATAGAAAAATATTTTATGACCTGCGTAATTCCTTCACACTAGAGAAAACCTAGTAGAGACTGGGAAGAAGGCAGGGGGAGGGTGGGAAAAAGGAGAAATACACTGCAGTGAAAACTTCCTCACTACTGCTCCTCTGTGGAAACGTGTATCAGCTACAACACAGAGAAACCTCAGATGGCACTGTAGCTCTGAGAGCACCCACCTGAACTGAAGTGTTAGAAACACCAAATTCCCTTGAATGTGCTAGACATGCTAAAGCACACAGCGGTGCCGTACTGCTGGCCGGATGCTCCCAGATTACAAGAAAGATAAAGTGAGTGTCTTCAGGATAGTAACGTCCTGGGTATATGGTGTACTACTATGCCGGCAGCCTTACATACCAGCAGAATCTAGAGGTTGCCCACATAGTTGTTTTGTCCAGAAACGTTAAGAGCCATGCTTACAGAACCAATTACAAGGGCAGCAACCCTACCCTCGCTGATCCATCGCGCCAAGAGTGGAGCCAGGAGAATGGCTCCTGTAGTCTTAGTCCATCAAATCAAGTGAGAGTCATCAACCAGCTCCGCAACCAACAGCTAAGACCGAAGCAGCAAATCACATGAGCAACCGACACTCTTCAGCGACGATGCGGAGGTGAAGTGTTGGCTGAATCCCAGCAAGTCTCCAGAACTCCACCTAAGCCTCTCACACCACCCCGGACAACTGTCCTCACCCTCACCAGCGCCGCAGTGAAGATGTGCCTGATGGTAGACACTTCAGGAGCCCGGAGGCTCTAGAGGTCACAGTCTACGTTTCCTAAATTGCCTGCCCTGGTTTCTTTCGGGTCTTCAGATGTACATCTGCCTTAGGCTGTGTGCCCCAAAACTTCAGAAGGCAGGGAGAGACTGATCTCCATCACCAACTAAAGGGTTCCATGAACAGAAAGGGCTGCCCTGTCTACTAAGAGCACACGAATGTTACTCGTCAACTCCACAAAGAGTTTCGACCAGCTTGGTTAGTTTAATTAGTTACAATTATAGACATGACTTTAAAATGGCAAGACGAGTCCCCAGGTAAGAGCAGCCACGTCCACCTGGAGACCGTGTGCCTCGGCCCGTGCCATTGAACGTGAACTGACAGAACAGGGAAGGCAGCGGGCAGAGGCAGCCATAAAGGCACATAAAGACTGCCGCCGACATTAAGTGACACTAAGTGACTGCCACACCATTACTTATGTTGATGACAGCAAAAAAGAAACAGAGCAGCTAAGTTTAAATCAATGTGAACTCAAGACAGAGCTAGGAACGGCAGCAAGCCTCTGAAACACTGACAGCGGACGGTGGACGGAGAGTGGAAGCAAATGGAGGTTACAGACCAGTCTTTCCAGCGACCACAAACCAGACACGCGCAGCAACATTGTTAGAGCACTGCTGAGTATAAACGTCATATTTTAGAAGTCATAAAGGTTTGCAGGTAAAGCTAATTTTAAAACTCAGGAAAAAAATCACAAATGTACCCAAGAGCCTCTTAAACTTTTACATTAAAGTAAGTGACAATTGATTGCTTTTAATCCTTACCCAGCCAAAGTTATTTTGGGTGGTCCTGGAAGAGTTGATCCCAAAGGGGAAGCAAACCCGTTGACTGCGGATGGTAAGGCTCCATTATCAAGCTGTGTAAAGTCAAAAGCAAGCATGACCTGAATTAGTATACATTTTGAAAGTTCATTCCCGTCAGCCCCTAGGTACAGCTAAAAATGATTCTTTTTCTTCTGGAGGTTTACATCACAATCCCTTTACATTCATCCAGGCCTTATTACCACCATGATTCTGCTAACACCTGAGCAGGTTCCAGCCGAGGCTTTTTAGCAGAAGTGGGAAGAGCCCAGCCCAGTCATCTCACCCCGCCTGACCACAGACTGCCCTGGGGTGAGGAAGCCCTGACTGTGGACAGAGACGGAAATGGGCTATGGATTCTGGGCCAGGCTATCCACAAGCTGGCAAGCAGTACACACAGCTGTCAGTTGGCTGGCCGGCGATATTGCAATGGGCATCTTTTTCATTTTGATGAACTACAAACTGTGAAATAAATTCAACTACAAATTTCTGTAAGCTAGAAATGTTCTTTAATTATTATTATATTCTTAGTACAACACAAGAGATCTTGACATCTGAAGTCTCATTGGCAACCATTACTTTTTCATCTAGTCATAAAAAATTTTGTAGTCAATTTTAACAAATTCAAAAGCAATGTCATAATCTCTGCATTATCCATGTCCTTTGCTTTCTCCGTTCTCATTTTCCTTTATATTATCCATTAGCATGGCTCACAGGGAAAGGGTAGCAAAATCAACACTGACCTAATTTTCTTCTTATCAGAAGCTTGAAGAAACTTAAAGTGTTGAATAAATTTAGGTTTTGAGATTATTTGTATATATCACAGTTAAACATCCTATCCTTGTCCCTTCCTCCCTGAAAACTTGAAATTTAAAAATAAGCTTTATTTAAGAAGCATAGTCTTGGAATTCGCTGGCGGTCAAGTGCTTAGGACTCCACGCTTTCACTACCGAGGGCCTAGGTTCAATCTCTTGTTGGGGAACTAAGATCCCACAAGCCGTGAAGCCAAAAAAAAAAAAGAAAGAAAGAAAGAAAGAAAAAGCATGGTCTTGGAAAAACACATTTTATTCATCTTCCTTCTTTTCTCTCTTCTGCCTGTTTTTAAATTGTGTGTAATCCCTGTTGGGGTCTGAAGACACTGAGAAACCACTCTGGGTCCAACTCCTTCATTACAAATCCACCCCCCACCCCAAACCCCGAGTCCCACTGAGGAGTCACCCCCAGGACCCGCCCTCTTGGGTCTGGCCGAGAGCTGGGGGGCTCTGCTCTCCTCTCACTCACTTTACTGGAGGGAAGTGTTCACAGGCTACTGCAACTGTTTCCTTTGCAGTCACCCAGACACCTACCTAATTATTGGGGCAACGTCTCCAGGTGGCAGTCCAAAGTTTTGCATTCTTTTGAAGAAAGGATTTCACAGCTCTCGGGGTTGAGACAATTCTTTGCATAAACCAAATACAATTGCTCTTTTTCTCCTTTGCTTATTTAGCCCCAAAGTAAAGCAGAGAAAGAGAGATGTCTTTTCAGTACTACGTAGGTGGTAAATCTAGGGCAGCTTTATACTAGAATCCATGACTTTCCTCAGCAATGTTGAACTGCCTAGGATGGAAGAAATAAACCCTAAGAGGGTGCTTCCCCGTCACGTCACCTGGGGATCTTGCTAAAATGCAAATTCTGTGTCAGTGAGCCTGGGGTGGAGCCCGAGATCCTGCATTTCTAACAAGCTTCCTGGTGATGCCCACGCTCCTGGTCCACACACCACATGCACTTTGAGTAGCGAAGAGCTGAAGAATTTACAGAATTGGGGTTTGGCAAGGAAGCCAGGGGTTCTAGGGTTGCAGAAAATGCATTGCTAAAATAATTACCCCGAGGTCCACACTGGATAAGAGGTCGGGGGAGCCAAAATGAGGTAGCTCTAAACACAGCCAAGGAAAAGAGGGGAGGAGCAGAAAGAGGGAGACTATGGTCCAAAGGGGCCTTTCAGTGCATGAGCTCAGTGGTAGAAAAGCAAGTCCAACGTGTGCCTTGCTGACTGGGGCTGAAACCATTAGCAAAACAAGGCCGGTGGTGTGGAGGAGGCCAGGAGGTAGAGGCCTACGTGCAGCATCGACAGAGACTTGCATCAGGCGCTCACAGCATCAGGCTGACACTCATCTCCGGCCCTGATTAACTCTTTGCCCCTCCTGGCTAATGGATCATTCGAGAAGTATTTATTTACTCACTCAGCAAAATATTTCACTCTATTTATACCCACTGCCTCAGAGATCTCCTCTAGTCTCGTGGCTTTAAATGCCACCTCTGCGGCAATGAGCCACCACAATGAGAAGCCCGTGCACCGCAGCGAAGGGTAGCCCCCTGCTCGCCGCAACTAGAGAAAAGCCCACGCGCAGCAACGAAGACCCAACGCAGCCAAAAATAAATAATAAATACATTAATTAATTTTAAAAAATACAACCCTGGACTGTCAAAACTGAAAATTTAAAAAAAAACAAGACTTAAGGAAAAGAGCACATTTTTCTTATAATTATATTTAATCTATGCATATTATGGTGTAATCATAAAAGCGTTTTAAACTTTTAAAGAGCATTTCCCTAACACTGAGGAAGGTGAGAGACATTCTAGACCAAGTGGGTGGTATATGCTAATGGGTGGCAGGACCGGACCGCAAAGGACATGTGCAGCAAATGGGGCAGAACCAGGGTTCAGAGGCTATAGGAAAGGGCCGGGCACTCTCACAGGGCCGGCAGAGAATGGGCTTTCAGACTCCATGACTCCTACCCAGTGTCTGACACAGTAGTGAAGGTACTGAATACTTGGTTTCACTGCTGATTGTGAAATGGAGGATAAATTATATTTTCCGAGTAATAAAAACTTCGACCATCGGTATTTCAAGAGACAAGAATGCCCTATTGTATTTTTTTATTAAAACAATGACTCACTTGTTGTGTAATGAGATTTAAATTTGCTGGTACTGGCAAAAATCTTCCTACTAAAGTAGTCATGGGTTTAGGGACATCTGTAAGGAAGACAATTACAATTAATTGATAGCATATATTGTTCCTCTTCCACTTGCACATGGAAGAAAGTACAAAAATGATCATGTATCCTCAGTTTAACATGTGCAAAGTCATTGACACTTATCTTGATCCTATTTATGTTTTCTATAAAACCTTTCTGGTCAATGTTTTTGGGTTTTTTTATTGTTGTTTTTACTTATTACACCCTTTTGCTTTGTCATAATGCTACTTCACTCGAGCTTCCAGGGATAGCTATGCTAAAAAATGTTGTCAGTGCCCAGGTTCCCAAACTGTGTGCTAAGGTGCCCTCCAGTGCTGCCCCAAACTCACCAGGGACGCACTAGGTATGTCACGTTTTCAAGCAGAGCACAGCACCATCTGTAGGAGGCCACATGAACTACTTTCAATTTACCTGCACTCTTCTTCAAATGGTTACTAACTGGGACCAAACTACTTAAGACTGGAACCGATAGGTATTTCTTTGGCCTCAGGGTGCCAGGCAAAACATCCCTGAGACACTAAGGTCCCTGTGAAACTCTATGTTTTAGTCAAAGTGGCCGGAGAAATGTGTCTTAGTCTCCTGATTGCCCACCAGCTGAACACATTTCCTGCTCCAGACTTGTGCATCCTTTGAGTGATGTTACCTTAAGACTTCAGTAACAGAATGCATTTATTTTATGGTGATATTTAATGTGTACACAGCAAAACAAAGGAGACTGGGCTGGGGGGGCGGTTATGATGACATGACAAGGAAATAGACTTGGAGAGCATTATGTAAATCTTCCTTCTGTGGGTGATCTAAAGGCATTAGGATTTTGTCGTGTTCCAGAAGGAAAGGAATTAGGAAAGAACCCTTCTCTGCCTGTAGAGGAGCAGATGCAGCTCTGACCCTCAGGGAATGGAGCCGGAGAAGCCGTGGCTGGGGTGCAGCAAAGTGCTCCTGAAGGCTCTCTGCACCATAGAAAAGTAAATGTCTGAAAGGCATGTTCCCTGTCCCTGGGTAAAGAGACTACCAGGATGGAATTGGGAGTCACACTCTTTCTTTTTGCCCTGGGCTCCAAAGGCCCATTGATATGACATTTGGATGTAATACGGATTTAAATTATTGACAAGGTCGGTGAATCATCTGATAATGAGAGGCTCCGGTTAGGCCAAGATTTAGAGTAACGCAATTATGTATACAGTACACGTAGGTGTCCAGTTTTCAAGTATTAGTGTCTAAACTTTGTAAACACAATCCTAAAACTGTGTCATTTGGCCTTTCTTTAATCATTCCTAGGTCATTTGATGGTAATCAAGTACTTATAGATCATTTATTGCTAACGCACCAGTTTAAAGACGTTTCTGAGTAAATGAATGGCAGCTGAATCAGCATTTGATATAGTCATTTCAGAACTCGTGGTGATTAAAGCAGAGTGGCAGTTCTCACTGACTACATGAAAACGTTTACGTTGAAACATATGCAGTTTTTACCACATCGGAACAGTCAACCCGCCGCCCAACCTGCAAAAGCTTGATGTTTCAACCCAGGTACCTCTAGCCACAGCACTCATGGGTACAAGTAGTCACCTGGACCGCTTGTACTCAGTTGTACAAGGATCACAAAGCTCTCTGCAACCAGCAGAAGGAGAGGACAGCTATCCAAGAAGTTGAGATTGTCAGTACAGTGTACATAAAGTAATCTCTAAAGATATTGTTTTCTATTCTGAGCTCACCCATGGGCTATGGGGATGGCCAAATTGCCTCACTGATAATTTCACTTTTACTCTCTATACAAAGCCAAACATACTCACTTACCAACTTCCATGTGATATAGGACATATTTTTCTATTAATGTACTTTGTACCTGACTGTAGATAATTATTTTGGTCTTGATACTGAGGAACCAAATGAAGTGCTTTTAATTCTCTTGTGCCACAATTGTCTATACACAGCATTTGTGTACCCCCTTTCAACTGACATATCACCTAAAATGAAAAATAATGATCAGGTTTCATTTTGCAAAAGATAGCCAGTAATATGAACCTAAGTAAACTTAAATCTGAGAACACAGTTTTAATCCAGAACTTAAGTTTTCATGGAGAGCGGTAAACTATAGACATGTTCTCAGTTTCCTACCCTGCGATGATGCGCTCTCTGGAGGCACCACAGGGCAAAACCCCTGGGACATGTCTTGTGAGATGTGGTTAGTGTGTTAAGAGAAGTTCCTGCTCATGCCTTTCTCTGCGGGTGTCTGGCCCTTGAGGTTTAGGGTAGGGAACAGGTGACTGTGAGCCCGAGCTTCCGTCACCTGTCCACGTACTCCGTGGTCATCGTAAACGGAGAGAGTGTGCCGATCCAGCCCCGGCCCCATTCAGGTCCAGTGAACTATACGAAGGACTTTGCCCCGCTGACTCCACCTCTGTAGCTGACCAGATACTTAGAATAATCGTCAGTTTTACGGCAGTTGTTCTTTCCTGCCACATGCACATGTTATTAGTTAACATGTAGGGTGCTTTTAAAATACCCACTTATTTCATTTCCTACAAGTGCGGTTTAGAAAGGTTAACCCTAAGATCACCTAGTTGGGCTCCGACCATAAATACGTCCTCAGTGAGCCGGGTGAGTTGGCCGGTCAGCCACACCGGTCAGCCCTGTCCATGGCGATGCAGCTTGAACATGAAGGTGAGAGAAGTCACTGTTTCTGCTTGCACATAGCTTTTAATTCTGATGGTAAAACCACAGATACCCAGAGAAGCTATGGCTTCTGATGTTAGGTTGCCTTTGGGTTTCCTAGACAGGAAAACCCAAATAACCATAAAGGATCAACGTTACCAAAATAACACACACAGAGCCTACGTTAATGAGGTGCTGACCACTGGGTCAAACCTTCAGATCATCCTGACATTGGATAAGAGGCCAGCATTCACGTTTGATTGGAATTTTATTTGCATGTAGAGGATAAAGTTATAGCCACAGACACACAGGTGCACAAACTGGGGGGGAAAGGCTCAGAGTGGACTTTCCAGGCCTCTGCTTATTGCACAATTCTGGGCTCTGCCCTGTCCCTCCTGGGAGCGTTCTAACATTACTCAGGAGGCTGGTGTAACTGGAGGAGCTCTCATCCTGCTCACCTGCTCCAGGTGTCCTGGAAAAGCTCTGCTCTCAGAACCCATGGGCCTGAGGAGAACCATGGACAGAGGCGAGTACTGGTGTATGCCACAGCTAAGCCAAAGTTCATGATGAGCTCATATTCAAGTATTTTCTAGTTAAAGTATATGCCTTAGGGCTAAGGCCTCCTTTATCGGAATAAAGAGCTGATAGGGGGACGGCAAATGTTGGTTCTCCGGACTCTGCTAAAAGAATGCTTGGGGGCTTCCCTGGTGGCGCAGTGGTTGAGGGTCCGCCTGCCGATGAGGGGACACGGGTTTGTGCCCCGGTCTGGGAGGATCCCACGTGCCGCGGAGCGGCTGGGCCCGTGAGCCATGGCCGCTGAGCCTGCGCGTCCGGAGCCTGTGCTCCGCAACGGGAGAGGCCACAACAGTGAGAGGCCCATGTACCGCAAAAAAAAGAAAAAAAGAAAAAAATAATAATAATAAATAAAAGAATGCTTGGGGCTGGATTCCCTAGCTCCCCCCATTTCCCAGTCTTCACCACACCGAGACCTGGAGTCCTCAACGTACCACTTACAAGAAGACTATGTAACATCTCTGTTTTCTTATCCATAAAACGTAGATAAAAACAATGCGTACACTACAGAGTTGATAGAGGATTAAATGAAATTACAAACATGCAAAAACATCGCAGAAACCACAAATGTCACTGATTACCTATCTTACATGCGTGTTAGTTAGTATTAGGACTTTGGAGGCAGGCAGGCAGGAAAGCAGCCTCTGTACTGCAGCCACAGAACGGGAGCTTCACCATCCCAGCAACATGCCAAACCATGCAGCTCAGCCAGCTGCCCCGTTCCTGGGCCAACCACGGGTCTGCATGGACTGATGTCACTTATGGCTTCTCTCCTCAACAAAGAGAGTGGTGTCCTAATCTTTGTTTGATTTGTTAAGATCAAGTAGAAATGAGAATCTTAGACGTGACAGAAACATTAGAAAGGCTCTAATTATATCCCTCTTTTCATAGATAAGACAACCCAAAATGCTGATACGACAAGTAAACAGAATGAAAAATAATGACTGAAAATATATTACTGTTGACTTAGTCATGGTAAGGGTCAAACATTTGATATGATGTTAGTCAGACACATTTTCTTTGGCATAATTACCATTGGGTTAGAGTCTTTCTTCTGAGAGCAGCCAGAGGCATCCTCTGCTTCTTGTGAGGCTGGGAACTTGCAACAGGACTCCTGGGCCAGAGGGTTCTGCAAAGTTGCTTCCTCCAGATTGTTACTTGTGATAGTACCATCTGCTTCCTTGATTTCAACCTAAAAAAGCAAACGTTAGTTTAGAAATCACGTTTTGGCCATTGTACTTTACAGTTGCATAATACAGAAAATTCTTTGTAGAAGTTACATTTTTAAAGTAAAGAGCAGCCTTACTCTTAGTGTCCTCTCTTCCCGACTATTATTCTCTCTCTGGGGCAGCAAGATGGGGTGACAAGTCCTCTGACCAGCCTCACTGGGGATCAAGGACCCCCGAGGACAAGGACCATCTGCCCACGAGGTGTGGAGATGTGATTTTGATGTGGCCCTCTTGCTGCTTCAAAAACACAGTATAAGTAACTTGAGAAGATTCTGCGGTTGGTCAGCTGCCCCTTGAGCTCCTCGACAGCCCCCTACTCCAAAGGAGCTGGCTGCCTCATGGGACCTTCCTTAAAACCGTGTGAAATGGTGCTCCTCTATTGCCACTCTCAGAGCACGCTCATTAGGTTGTATTAATGTTCTAGTCTGTTGTTTGGCTTTTTCATCAAGAAGCCTGACATCCTTGCTGATGTTTTAGTAATATTTATATTGTAACTTACAATGTATTTAGAGTAATGTTTATAAATAGTAGAGCTTCCCTAACTGAATGGTAGGACAATAATTAACATGAAAACAGTGAGGGTAGGGAATAACTTGCCAACTTTAACTTTGTTTTTAAGCTATCCTCTGCAACGACTCAGTGACACACCGGCAAAATTACCAAAAATAGGGAGAGATTCCAATGATGTTACTGAAAATCAACAGAATTTTAAAAACTAAAAAGTCTCGATGATTAAAAAAATAATAACCATTAGATTTAAGTGTTTTAAAATCAGGGTGCTTCTTTTTAAGATGTGATACTGTGCGGAGGATTGGGAAGCAGCAGTCAACCTGCACTCACATCACCTCTCCCTCCCCTCCTTAACCTCCACCTGCCCAGACTGCCTATTAGAGAGTACAGGTGAGCTTCCCCAGAGGCCAGGAGGCAGGTCATAAAGTCCTTCAAAGAAGAGTGATTCTATGGTAACATTCTGAAGACCTCATATAAAATCACAGCACAGACAACTATCTTTCAAAGTGTGGGTGTTGACTCCAAACTTGGAGATCGTCTAACTTAAAATCTGGGATCTAAACAATTAATAGTTTTCATGGACTGCCAAATCCCTTAGCACATCAGACTAGCATCTAGGTATAAATGATTCAAAAGACAGAGGAAAGTTTAGCTATATTTCAAGTTATAACTTTATTTAGATATTTCAAATTTTATAGGAACGTAGAAAGTTTTCAATTTTCGTCTGCTTTCTGCTTTGGGGAATTTGTCATGTACACATCATCAAAGTTTATTTTTATTTTTAAAAATTATTTATTTATTTATTTATTTATTTATTTTGGCTGTGTTGGGTCTTAGTTGCAGTACGCGGGATCTTTGTTGTGGCGCTGGAACTCTTAGTTTCGGCAGGCATGTGAGATTTAGTTCCCCAAGCATGGATGGAACCCAGGCCCCCCGCATTGGGAGCACGGAGTCTTACCCACTGGACCACCAGGGAAGTCCCACATCATCAAAGTTTAGATTTAACTTATCTCCCTGTAATTAACAAATACTTATACGGTAAATATATCAATTCCTCGACTCCATGCAACTGATATCTGAACTACTTACAGTATAGTAAAATCCTATTTTTACAGAATAAACAGAGGTCAATATGTGGGAATGAATTTCTAGAAAAAGGAAATTAGCAATTGACCCTGAATATTTACTGAAAAATAATTCCACTCTGCTTAAAAGACAAACATGCCCATGCTAAATCTTCTTCATTTTATTAGTGAATTAGGAAATTGTCAATAAAAATTCAAAAAACCAAAGAAATAGCATCCAAATAGTCTCTCCTTTATTTTGTTAAAATTGAATTACATTTAAAGAGAATTTACTATTTTAACGTGAGCTAGTTCCTTTCCTGCTCTGGTGAATGCTCACTGAGTCCCCTTGGTACAGGAAGGGAGCGGTGCTAGGACCAAGAGGCAAAAGGTGCTGGGACACACATTTGGTCTGGTAGCAAAATGGAGTGTCTGACATTACAAGCCATCTGAAAAAGATTCCGAGGAAGACCTCTGCACCAGCTGAAAGCTGGTGGGACTAGGTATGCTCCATGGTTTCTCTAGGCCTCAGCCTCTCCTCCCCACCTTTCCTGTGCGCTAAGGAGCAGTGATTATGCTCAAAGAACACCAGAAAACAGAAATCTAAGCTCCTGCTGCTACGGCTTATGATATGCAAACAAAGTCAGGCTCCAGCCAGCTCAACAGTTCAAAAATGTTCCACAAAAGCTTAATTTATGACTTACTAAAATGATTTAACAGCTGAGTAATCTAGTTTTCCAAACTAGATCGTTTTGAGGGGCCAGTACACATTTCCTTACAGATCCTTTGTTTCCTTTAAAACTTGATTTGTTTAGCTTCAGCAAGAACAGAGCAGAAAAGGGGAGTTCCCTGGCGGTCCAGTGGTTAGGACTCTGTGCTTTCACTGCCCAGTGTCCAGGTTCAAAATAAATAGATAAGGGCTTCCGTGGTGGCGCAGTGGTTGAGAGTCCGCCTGCCGATGCAGGGGACGCAGGTTCGTGCCCCGGTCCGGGAAGATCCCACATGCCGTGGAGCGGCTGGGCCCGTGAGCCATGGCCGCTGAGCCTGCACGTCCAGAGCCTGTGCTCCGCAACGGGAGAGGCCACAACAGTGAGAGGCCCGCGTACCAAAAAAAAAAAAAGATAAACAAATAAGAACAAAGCAGAAAATTGCCAGTAGTTATCCACAGCAAAAGAGGGTAGCTGGCTGACAATTACCATGAATTCATGTAGACTCTGATTTATATTACATACGCTTGAGGAACAACCACTTATTAGCAGAGGGAAGTTCTAACACCTTGATTTCAAGGCTCACCAAACACAGGTACTAACTGTGAGTCCTGGCTGTGAATTACAACCCTTATCAATCTAAAGGGGAAAAAATGTAAAAGGTGAGCACGTGAAGACTCCCACTGCATTTGTTTTCACAGACACTAGGGTTTCTTTCCTAAAGCCGCTTTTAAAACTTTCTAGGGACTTCCCTGGTGGTCCAGTGGTTAGGGTTCCACGCTTGCACTGTAAGGGGCACGGGCTAAGCTCCCTGGCTGAAAAAAAAAAAAAAATCTACTTGTTTCCCTCCTCTTTTGTTGTATGATCTCTGCCGGGTTAGGCCAGGTTTGAACCAGGGACCGAGGACCTAATTCACCTTCAGGTAGAATGGCTTGGCTGGGTGATGCATCTCGCGTTTAGCAAGGGATGCGCCCTGTTGGGAATGACTGAATCCGATCAGGGATGCTACTGACACGAGAAAAATCTTGGTAGAAGCAGGAAGTCTCCCGTCTCCACTAGGGCAGGGGTGAGGGGGTACTGTGCGACGTGGATCTTACTGGAATCATGAGGACGCCGTGGTGGGCGGCTCCTTCCCTGGCCCAGGCGCCCAGGGGCCCGACGGCACGACTCCTGTGCGGGGTCAGCAGGGAGGACAGGCAGTAGAGGTTGTAGGCCTGCGGCTGCTGGGCGGCAGGAAGAACGGCGTCTTCCAGGGGATTGAGCTTGGGAAGACTCGGGTTCTCCCCGAGCGTTTCCTCATCTTCGTTCTCATCCTCCAGCAGCTCCTCTTTGACTTTGCCCTCGCAGTCCCCGCCGAGCGGGGCGTTGAAGGCGTGCAGCAGGGGCTCTTTGGGGTCCGCGGAGCCCAGGTACGCGTCTTTGAAGACGTGGAACTCATCTGCCTCTTGCGTCACCGCCACCGGGGTTTTCAGGGGAAGGATTTCCGGAACAAACTGACTCTCGGCGCTGAAAAGGTCTATCACCATCTCGTCTTCGGGGCTGGACATATCGCCCAGCAGAGAGGCCTCCTCCATGTCCACTGGGGGCACCCGGGCCCGGGCATCGCCCAGCACCCGGCGCGAGGGGGATCCGGCGGGAACCGCACACCTGCAACGACGCGGCGCAGTCAGGCGGCGGCCCCCACCCGCCCCGGCCGCCGACCCGGGGGGCCCGCCGCTCCCGAGAGGCCGGCCTAAGGGGCCCGCCCACCCCACCCCCCACCCCACCCCCCACCAGCGAGGCCGACCGGAGAAAGGGCCCTGCTGGCCCGACCGGCCGACTGGGGCTGAAAGGGGCGGGGGTCCGTCATTCTCGAGGGGCAGACCTGGAGGTCCCGCCGCCCCTGACGGGGACGACTGGAGAGGGGGGTCCCGCCGCCCCCTCGAGGCTGACTAGGGGCCCCACCGTCCCCCTCCCCTCTGCAGACCCGAGGCCGGACCGGGGACCGCGGGGAAACCCGACGGCTGCCGGGGTCTCAGGCACCGGAGGGGCGCCGAGTCAGGCCTCTCAGACGGCGCACCTGTGGCCCCGGGAGCTGGCAGAGCGCCGAGCGCGGGGGCGGGGCCGAGCAACTGACGGTTGGGGAGGAGGCGGGGCCATGGACTGGGGCAGGGCCAGGGGCGAAGCGGAGGCGGGGCTCGCGGAGGTGGGCGGGGCCAGGGCGAGGCGGAGGCGGGGCGCGTGAGGCGGGGTCAGAGGGTGGGAGGGGTTGGGGGTGATGCGAAGGCGGGGCGCAGAAGTGAGTGGGGGCATGGGCGGGTCCCGGAAGTGTGAGGGGATAAGCAGGGATGGGGGCGGGGGAGGCGGCCCCCGTGACAGTGCTGGAGGGTGGTGGGCGGGGCGAGCTGGGCGGAGTCGGGGCCGGAGGTCAGGGACCGGCCAGTTGAGGGGAGGTGGACGGGGAAGGACACTCCCGGGACCAGCAGCTCCAGGCTCAGGTGGGGAGCCAGAAACCCCCAGGCCAGTCTGAGGCAGCGCTGGCTGGGACTCCCTGGCTTGACCGCAGACCTTAATCTTGACCGTGTATTTTTTCTGCCCTCGAGCAATGTAAGCAACCCAAGGACTCCGGGCTTTCACTGCCAAGACCCAGGGTTCAATCCCTGGTTGGGGAACTAAGATCCTTCAAGACCCTCGGCGCGGCCCCACCCCCCCAAAAAAAGTAATGCATTCGCTTTCTAATCTCGCTGAATCAAACAGTAGTAACCAAGGCACACCAGCACTATGCACTATTCGGCTGTACACTTCAGCGTTCAAGAAATCGCAAGAAAATTTTGCGATTTCTTCACACATCAGACATTTCTAGTGAGCAGTCCCCATGGGTCAGGCGTGCATGGCCATCTGTGTGAGTCACCATGCCGGGCAGGATCAAAGGCCTGGGACCTTTGAGCACCTGCAGTTGACAATCCAGAAATTTAAGGCACAGCTTTAAGTTGCTGGGACTTTCTTATCTGAAAAATTATAATGGGACATTAAAAGTTGACATTAAAAGAACATAATGTAATTAAATTCTCACTGTTGGAATTTTCCTACCATGTGAATGACTTAAAATATATTCCCAGCCACTAGTTCATTGCAAACATACTTGCCTTGAAATACTGTCCAGTTCTTGGAGAATTCATTTCCTGTGTGCCTATGATCTATAGGGCAGGACTCCATAGAAAGCTTTAGTGGCTTCTTCAGATTAAAATTAGGACAGATTTTTTCTTTAGTTATACAGAATGTCCTTCATTTAGGATTTTTTTAATACTAGGTCCTTGTTGGTTATGTTTTAAATATAGCAGTGTGTACATGTCAATCCCAAACTCCCAATCTATCCCTCCCCCACACCCTTCCCCCCAGTAACCATAAATTCCTTCTCTAAGTCTGTAAGTCTGTTTCTGTTTTGTAAATAAGTTCATTTGTATCATTTTAATTTTTTTTAGATTCCACATATAAGCGATTTCATATGATATTTGTCTTTCTCTGACTTACTTCACTTAGTATGATAATCTCCAGGTCCATCCATGTTGCTGCAAATGGCATTATTTCATTCTTTTTAATGGCTGTGTAATATTCCATTGTATATATGTACCACATCTTATTTATCCATTCAACTGTCAATGGACATTTAGGATTTTTAAACTTTATGATGGTTGGAAAGTGATATGCATTCAGTAGAAACCATACTTCAAATTTTGAATTTTGGTCTTTTCCCAAGCTAGGGATATGTATGCTCCCTTCTAGTGAGGCTGGGCAGCTCTCAGACATGCAATCACAAGGATAAACAACCGATACATTTACAAGCATTCTGTTTTTCACTTTCAGGACAGTATCAATAAATTCCATGAGATAGTCAACACATTATTATAAAATAGGCTTTGTGTTAGATGATTTTGCCCAACTGTAGGCTAATGTTAGTATTCTGAGCACATTTAAGGTAGGCTAGGCTAAGCTATGATGTTTGGTAGGGTAGGTTTATTAGGTGCATTTTTGATTTACTGTGGGTTTATCAGGACTTAACCCCATCATAAGTCGATGAAGACCTGTACAGTACATAAGCCCTCCTACCAAAATAATTAAATATTACAGATAAAGCTGAAGTTCCCTTGGGTTCCATACCATCCACAATCACACTGCCTTTCAAAGAGGGAATCCCTGTGAAGTCTGCTGTGTATCTTTTCAGCCCTTTCTCTGGAGATCAGCATACACCTGTCATGTGGATCTCCTTAATTTTATGGCTGGAAAAGCCACATCTCTTTGAACTCAGCTGAGTTTGGGGGCAGGCCTGAGAATGCAACTCAGGCTTCCCAAACTGTAGGCAATATAAACTGAAGAACCCAAGTGGAAAACCGTGAAGAGCTTGAATAGCCTGAGAAGCACATCAACCCCCTGGCCGTACCGTTCACTCCTTCACACATCAGACATTTCTAGTGAACAGTCCCCATGGGTCAGGCGTGCATGGCCATCTGTGTGTCACCATGCTGGGCAGGATCAAAGGCCTGGAGCCTTTGAGCACCTGCAGTTCCTAGATGCTCTTCTGGCCCTGTTGGATCGGCCAAGGCCGGCTCTGTCTTGTCATTCAGGCCTCAGCTCAAACCCACTTTTTTTTTTTTTCGGCCACGCAGCTTGCTGGACCTTAGTTCCCTGACCAGGGATGGAACCCGGGCCCCCTGCAAAGGAAGCGAGGAGTCCTAACCACTGGACCACCAGGGAATTCCCCCAAACCCATTTCTAAATCAGCCTCCTCCCCGAGCCAGCTACTCTTCCCCCCCCACCACACACACACACAAGTGCCCAGGAACCCTTAAGACCCTTTGAGAGGTTTCCTTGGTTCTCAACCTCCTCCCAGTAAAATGTGATATCGACGACAGCCAGAACCTTTTGGGGTCCCTGCTGTATTCCCAGTGCCTAGAACAGAGCTAAGCATACAGTAGGTGTTCAATAAGAACTGTGGAGAAAACAGAATTCATGTAATTTACTGAGCACCTATTATGTGTCAGGCGCTGTTCTAAGCCCCGGGGCAAGGGTGAGGATGCACAAATGAACACAGCAAAATCCACAGCCCTTCTTAGCAGCCACCCTTCTCTGTCAGGTGTGTGAATCGAGCGATGTCCACTCTGCCCAACCCGAGGCCTTTTCTGCATATCTTGGTTGGTCACCTTTGTCCCAAGTGCCTGAGCCTGGTACTTGACCTATAGCCTCCTTATCAGTATAACAAAAGAGACAGAAAGCAATACTGTGGTAGACTGGAATTAATGTTTTTATTAATGATAACATTCATACTGCATTTCTAAGATTTATCCAAAAAAGCATATTGTATTTACATGCAATGGCCAATTCAAGATAACAAATTCAGACCACAGCTCCGTTAAGACTATGGCTTATTCCAAATTCAATTAAATACATCATACTCCTACCCCCTGCTTTCAACATGTACAATAAAAACCCATTCTTCCTCCTTTTAGGGAATATAAAATTGCATTGATAACTGCACGGATTAGCAGTGATTACATTTGAAACACTTAAAACCTGAGAGACAAGCCCAAGTAAGTCTGAGTGCTAACGTGTCTGTGCTCGAATTCACCCGTGAATCATAATACAGACTGGTCAGTGGTCAACAGTGTATGATTTCAGTGGCCCTGGCTTCGACTGGGAGCTACACCTCGCTGAGGCAGAGGGGCTGTACCCCTCACGCCTCCTTGACTACATAACACAGATGAACAGGGCCTTTTGTTGCTGTGGTGGTTAGATGTCCCTTTTTGCTCTTTTCGTCTGTTCTCATTTCTGCTTGCTTTTAAAAGAAAAAAAAAGTCTTTGGCCCATTTAGGTGGGGTTTTTACATCACAACATGTACAGGAATAAAATATGCACGTGCTCCGCAGCAAGCGCCTTCCTCTTGCTCCAAGGGTTCGGCCTCGTCACCGTATCGCTGGAGTTCAGAACTCTTAGAGCGGCGAGCCCCACCAGAACATAGTGGTCAGAAAAATAAATACATGATTTTAACAGACGGACAGCTAAGCTTGTCATTACAGCCCAGAGGCAGTGGGTATTATTTCATTCCATGATCCGTTCTTTTTACATTAAATACTGAAGACGATTCAGCGCCTCATCGCTTTTTGGTCAATCACTCGATCAAGGCACTCCCGTCCAAAGGGTAGGCTGTGTTAAACCCAGCACCTGTCACCTGCGACATTCTAGGAGGTCACCGATAACCCATCTCCCTCCGTCTCCCTGGAAACGGGAGTGCGTCTCCTCTCTCACCAGCTGGGATGCCCAACCCTGACTGCCCTGAGGTTTGCTTTTCTCAAGTTTTGTTCCCTCCTCAGTGGCAAATGTCATGTTCTCCCTGCTGCCAGTTTGGGTAAGCAGGAATCCTGAGGCACCTAGGATGTTTGATTTTTCAGTGAGTGCTCCAGACACATGATCTTCGACCATCACATCCCCTGCTCCCCATTTCTGAGGCACGCCCACGTCTTCTTTTGCAGCTTAACGAGGAAGCATAAGGAAGGCAGTCTGATGGGGGAATGCAGCACAACTGCCCTCGTAAGGGAACTGGTCCTTCTGGGATACAGGGACACCACAGTAAAATGCCTACATAGGGTTATCCACCCAGTAAGTTGAGAAGCAGTAAGACACCCACAATTCCACCTAAAGACTTTACAAAATAAACCTCTCGTGCAGTCTCCCTTACATTTAGGGCCTTCCGTTTTTAAGGCACTGGGTTTCGAAGACTTGCAAGGTCAGGAAAACTAAAGATGAGACATACTACATGCTTCAAACATGGAGAGGCAAATGCATATGACCAAACTAGACAGTGACAGAGTTACCACAGGGACAGAATGGGTTCCAAAAGCACAGCTTTTCTTGGTTAGTGCATTGCATGTGCGTTGGCTACTAACTGCTAACATCTGCAGCTTAAACAATGCTTTTCTCTCGGAAGGAAACAAATGTTTACATCGCTCTGATAAAATTAAATGCCCGTAAGTACCAAGTGTCCAGTGGCCGCCGAGGAAGCGTGCCGGGTCGGCCGTTTCCAACGAGTATGAAGTCACAGCCCCACTCATTCCATAAATCGCTCAACGACACTTTCATCCCTTAAGAAACACAAGGCGATGGGAAGACCTTAGTGGGGACTTTAATCCAATGTCCCCCAGGTTAGGACCTGCTTGGAAGGAGTAGGGTTATACTTCATGGGGTGGCGCCTGCCGTCTAGAAAAGCAAGAACACCAAACCCTCGAAGGAAAGGAAACGTCTGAGTCTTTTAGAGCAAATTTTCATCCTGAACTACAATCAGGATTCACAGCTATTTTTCATTTGGTTTTTCATCCGAAGAGCTCATTTTCCTTCCTGGCAGTGCTAAGGGATTTACTTTTTGGAATTGGAGCTGAGCCCGAACAAACTCACGATGTCAATCATTGCTTGTTTCAGGTTCTTCCCAAAGCGATGAGAATCCTTTCATTTAAAAACAAAAAACAGAAACAGGTTACAATGTGGAAATTCTCACATTTCAAGCCTTTTCACTTGTAATCTGACTCGAAGAACTAACATTCCTTTTTGCCAATTCTCTAAGCTTTGACTTAGTCACTTAATCATTAAGTTATAGCGTCTGGAGAGATGTTAAGGGTTAACAAAGATAGCATACATGTTTGTGTGTGTGTGTGTGTTTTCATTTTCCATGATAGGTTGTTACAAGACACTGCATATAGTTCCCTGTGCTATACAGTACAACTTGGCTGCTTACCTATTTTATATATAGTAGTGTATATTTGTTTTGTTTTGTTTTTGAAAACTAAGGTGCTTTATTTCTTTGTAAAAACAACTTATCAAGAGTAGTTTGGGGCTTCCCTGGTGGCGCAGTGATTGAGAGTCCGCCTGCCGATTCAGGGGACACGGGTTCGTGCCCCGGTCCAGGAAGATCCCACATGCCGCAGAGCGGCTGGGCCCGTGAGGCATGGCCGCTGAGCCTGCGCGTCCGGAGCCTGTGCTCCGCAACGGGAGAGGCCACAACAGTGAGAGGCCTGCGTACCGCAAAAAAAAAAAAAAAAAGAGTAGTTTGAACAGTACCTGTCTTATTCTTCTCATATAACTTATCGTATGGAGCAAACATCGTTTCCATGCCTCAGCTAACTGTCACACACCTTTTGAAGTTTCCATTAGCTTCCAACACTTTATCTTTTGCAGTGAAATAACTGATAGTTTGTTTTTTTAATTTAATTTTTATTTTATATTATAGTTGATTTACAACGTTGTGTTAGTTTCAGGTGTACAGCAAAGTCAATCAGTTATACATATACATATATCCATTCTTTTTCAGATTCTTTTCCCATACAGGTTATTACAGAATACTGAGTAGAGTTCCTTGTGCTATACAGTAGGTCCTTATTGACTATCTACTTTATATATAGTACTGTGTATCTGCTAATCCCAAACTCCTAATTTATCCCTCCCCACCCCCTTTTCCCTTTGGTAACCATAAGTTTGTTTTCTATGTCTGTGACTCTATTTCCGTTTTGTAAATAAGTTCATTTTTATCATTTTTTTAGATTCTACATATAAGTGATTGTATGTGATATTTATCTTTCTCTGTCTGACTTACTTCACTTAGTATGATAATCCCTAGGTCCAACCATGTTGCTGCAAATGGCATTATTTCGTTTTTTTTATGGCAGAGTAATATTCCACTGTGTGTGTATGCATGTGTGTGTGTATATATATACACACACACACACGCACACACACTACATCTTCTTTATCCATTCATCTCTTGAGGGACATTCAGGTTGCTTCCATGTCTTAGCTATTGTAAATAGTGCCACTATGAACATTGGGGTGCATGTTATCTTTTTTTTTTTTTTTTTTTTTGCGGTATGCAGGCCTCTCACTGTTGTGGCCTCTCCCGTTGCGGAGCACAGGCTCCAGATGCGCAGGCTCCGTGGCCATGGCTCACGGGCCCAGCTGCTCCGCGGCATGTGGGATCCTCCCAGACCAGGGCACAAACCCATGTCCCCTGCATCGACAGGCGGACCCCCAACCATTGCGCCACCAGGGAAGCCCCATGTTATCTTTTTGAATTAAGAGTTTTCTTTGGATATATGCCCAGGAGTGGGATTGCAGGATAATATGGTAGCTCTATTTTTAGTTTCTTAAGGAACCTCCATACTGTTTTCCATAGTGGCTGCACCAATTTACATTCTGTGTGGGTGTGGTTTCCCCTAATCTAAGGCTTCCCCTAATGTCAATGTGTTACATAAAACACAATAAGCGGGCCTCCCTGGTGGCGCAGTGGTTGAGAGTCCGCCTGCCGATGCAGGGGATACGGGTTCGTGCCCCGGTCTGGGAGGATCCCATATGCCGCGGAGCGGCTGGGCCCGTGAGCCATGGCCGCTAAGCCTGTGCGTCCGGAGCCTGTGCTCCGCAACGGGAGAGGCCACAACAGTGAGAGGCCCGCGTACTGCAAAAAAAAAAAAAAAAAAAAAAAAAAAAAAACACAATAAGCAAGTGAATTCCAATCTTCTCTGTTAAAGGTGAACCTGGCATTGCCTGTCAGGCTATGTACAATGTGGAAAGGAGAGAATATAAATAAGGATTAAATGTGCCATGCTAGGAAGGTGGTCATGGGTTCCACTCACAGAGAACACTGCAGACCCCTGCTTCAATGTGTATATGTATTTCTTAGCACGTGCACACGAATCTTAGTCCACCCTCCAATGTTACAGAGAGTCTGGAAGCTGTAGAAGCACTCCAACATTACGATTTAAAACCACTCTGACCAGCAAAGATACACACTTTCAACCAAATAAGATCGATCCCTTTAAAACTATTAAGAGACTTTCAAAATCCTTGTTTTGAAAATGTCCCAACCAAGTAAGAGTACATAACTGAATTGAAATTTTCTGTCAAATCAAGGATGTGCTCAAAAGAAAACAGTGAAAAACCCCAACTTTAGAAAAGAGAACTTTTGTTTTGTACTTACTGTCTCAGGGCAGGAGAACTTGGAAGAAATGTGGAAACTGATGAGCTTCTCACCCACGAGAATGTACGACACCCCATAGCCGTCGTCAGCAACCTATGGAAAAGCAGGTTTAAATGGATCCGTGGGGGAACCTCCCTGGCGGTCCAGTGGTTGAGACCCCGCGCTTCCACTGCAGGGGGCATGGGTTCCATCCCTGGCCGGGGAACTAAGATCCTGCATGCCACGGGGCACGGCGAATCCATCAATAGAATCCTGGGCAATGAGGCCACGGGCAAAGGGAATTTCTGACATTTTCACTATGAGACTGCCATCAATATCTGCAGACGCTTGGCCGCTTACCGGTCCAAAGCCGCCTCCGCTTGACACGTACTCTGGATTCCTTTCCAAATTGAACAGTTCCACCTGCTGCTGAGGGGTCTGGCTGGTGGATAATCTCCAAGGCTCAGATAGCACCTGTGGAGTAAAACAAGGAAATGTTCCAACAACACTTCCCAATTCCATCCTCTTTGGTGTTCGCACTGTTTCAGACACCAGAGGCCTATGTCCCTGAAGGCCTCGCCGGCGGCTCAGGGCAGGTCTGTAGAGAGGGATGGAGCAGGTGAGGACACCCGGACTGGAGGGGCCAACACCGGCTGATGGGGTCTTAAGGCAGGGAAGGTGGCAGATACGTGGAGTAAGATTCGGAACGGGGGCAGTGGTGTGCTGGAGCTGACTGGTACCAGCTCCCCTGAGATGGCTGCCAAATTTCCGGAATTTTCCAAGCTGCTTGTTAAACACAGCCATTATTAAAAAATTAAATTTTATTGGGACTTCCCTGGTGGTCCAGTGGTTAAGACTCCATACTTCCACTGCAGGGGGCATGGGTTCGATCCCTGGTCGGGGAACTAAGAGTTCGCATGCTGCGTGGCACGGCTGAAGGAAAAGAAAAAAACACTCAGAGCTCATCACCTGCTAATTATTTTAGTACAAGCCACGGCATTCCAGGGGTTGAAGAAATGCGGCTCCAATTTTCCATGGTGAGGACAGTTGAGCCCCAAGACCCACCTGTGAGGCCAGTTCCGATTGGCAAAGCTGTACTACTGATCTACTAAGTTTTGGTTTAGCCAAGAAAGCTGAGCGGGCTGCCCCAGAAGTGACTCACCTCCTTCAGGAAAGGGGAGTCAACAGCGAGGTATTTGGACACCACATAGAGGCAGAAGAGATGGCGGTCGATCCCGGCACCGGTCATCGCCAGGCGGCACAGGTGCTGATGCTTCTTGCACGCAATCTTGAATAACTTGAGCCTCTGTTCAGCCTAAAATAACAAAAGACGGGGACTTTCAAGTCGTGCATCATGGGCTAAGCTCCAGGATGAGGCTCATGGCCCTTCTCTCCAGCGGTCCAACAAGGTGCTGAGAAATCAGGTCACTGGTGGCGGTGCGGGTGCGGGGGGGGGTGTCTCTGGGTAGTTGCCAAGGCGACCTGACCAGAAACCCCACTGGCCGGCTGCCGCTTCTGCAGATTTGCTGCGAACGGGGTGGCGTGGAGGCTGCAGGGGGTCAAGTTGTTGGAGACGCAGTTTCGGGGTCCTGTGTGCAGCCCACTGGGCATCATTCCACCTTTTATACAAATGAGACCACCAAGCAGGTAGGAAAGCTCCAGCCTCCAAGTCTCATCAAGTGGAAATGACGGTCTGTCCCTCTCAGCGGGCTGCGATGTTCCTGCAGGTCAAAAATAACCCTCCAAAGTGGTCTGGAAGTTCTACTAAAACAGCGCTTCTGGGGCCTTCAGGTTGGACCCGAAAAGCCTGCTTCAGCTTCGTTTGGGCCCTGTTCAGTCAATCACAGAACGAGGTGACACAGCACCCTTCCGTGGGATATGGAGGCCCATCCGGGTTTTGGCCCCCCCACTCCAGAACTGGTCCTCAAGGCTGATTCTGAAGGCAGCTAATGATGATTCTGAAGGTAGCTAATGACAGATCAGAGCAATCCGTCACAAGACCTACTGAGCTCTTCCCACAGAATCGAAAGCCTTTGCAGAACGGAGGTTCCTCCAGAGCAGAGCAAGAGCCCTGGGCCATGTCTCCTCGGGGGTCAGCAGGCACCTGCACTCCGGGTCAGGCAGAACTGGCCGTGGATGGGCCTCAGCCCCTAACTAGGTGTGCGGCCCAGCAGTTTGCCGAATTCATCTAAGTCTCTGTTCCTTTATCTACAAGAATAAACTGATGATACTTCAGCGGCCACCGCTAGGATTGTCAAAGGCAACGTACAGAAAACCTGGAGCCCCAAGCCTGCTCGAGAAGCTTCAGCATGGGCAGCAGGCTTCAGGAACCCCGAACAGAAGGCTCCTGTGATAGTCACTGTTTTCCCACCCAGACACCAACTACTTGCACCGTCTTGCAGCATCTCCCTGCCACTCCTTTACTCACTGGCTGTGTACTACTCTGATTTAAAGACTCTCAGGAAGTATAATCTGATTTATAGACGTTACAGAAGGACAGAAGATTGATGCAAACGTGAACCCTTGTGTCTCCTAACGGTTACCTTTTTTTTTTTTTTGCCACACCACGAGGCATGCAGGATCTTAGCTCCCCGACCATGGGTTGAACCCGCACCCCCTGCAGTGGAAGCGCGGAGTCCTAACCACTGGACCGCCTGGGAAGTCCCCGAGAGTCACCTTTTAATACTTTCTGTCCCTTCGAGAGGGGTGAAGGGAGGGAGATGCTGGACACAGACCTGCTGGAGAAAGTACGCATGGGATTTAATCAGGGAAGGCTGAATGTCAACCTCAGGGGCTGTTCTGTGAAAAGCACTGTCCCGCTCCCGGCCGGGCAGCACCTACCGTCTGCGTGGGGTCCACCATGGCCAGCACAAAGTTGCACGACTCAGTGGTGCAGGAACGCACGGTCTCCGTCCTGCCCTCTCGGAAGAGCCGGGTCATGGAGGCCTCGTAGGTGAGGGAAAATTTGCCCATGTCCTGGGAAAGGAAAAATATTTTAACACAAGGCAGGGCATGTTGACAAACTAAAGCATAAGAGGGCATCGCTTAAGGTCAGCAGGGTAAAGCACACTTCATCGTCAGCTGCAGTTTTTAGTCATCGTCAAATTTCTACTCAGGTTTATGCAGCAGGCAGGTGGAAACGTCATTGGCTTTGCAAAGGAAAGGGGGGGGGGTGTCCAGGTTTCTGTTTCCAAATGCAACTGGTGCCATGACCTGATTTCCTGAGTTTCACACACCTGCCCGAGTGCAGACGTGGCTATGGAGGGATACAGGACAGGACCAGTAGACCGGCATGCAGGAGTAGGAAATTATTTAACTTCAGGAGAGGGGACCGGTTGGGAATGTCCTCCTCCAGGGAGCAGGAAGGGGGTGGGTGGCCGGCGCCTACAGCACACAGCCCCCCGCCCCCCAGTAGACAGGAGGGAGAGAAAGCAGGAGAGAACAGCTGTGTGGGAGCTGGCAGAGGCGGTGGGAGGCAGACGGGAGGTCTCTTTAGAACGTTCGCATTTTCTCGGTGAAATAAGTTCACCTACTGAGAGTGAGGATGGGGAGGCGGCACTGGAGTCAGAAAGGGGGTGTGAAGCAGACTCTAAGGGCACAGAGAGTGGGTGGTCTGGGGCCATCAGAGTCAGGGCTCATGAATTAAGGAAGATGAGCCAGCGATTTGGGGTTTTTTTCCAGCTATGCAGGACCAAAGCAGGCAGACACCTGGACTGCGCTGGGGATGGGTCTGCTGTGCTTGGGGCCCCAGGGCCGAGGTAGGGGTGATGGTGACAGGCTGTGGAATCCAAGTCCAGAGAGGAAAAGAGGGAGGCAAGATGGGCAGAGGGAAGGGCAGGGTGGAGGCCCTGATGGGGTCCAGGAACGCTGGTGTCAGGGAGCAGAGGGGAGACGGGATGATGGGAAGGACTAAGGCGCCTGTGGCTGGAACCCTGCAGGTAATGTGATGGCACAGCAGGTGATGCATGAGAGCTGGGTCAGGTCCACGGGAACTCGGGGCAGCCCAGCACCCGTGCCATGGGAGGAAACCATCTGCAAACCACCTGCTCGAAGACGACCAGGTTCCCCGACATGGACGGGAAAAGTGCTGAGTGGCAGTTTGTAGACCCAGGTGATTCCTGACCAGAAGACATCCCTCTGGGCATTTGGGTCCTGGTGGCCCCAGGATGACAGGGGACACCCTGCAATAGGCCGATACTGTTAAGT
Organism: Mesoplodon mirus; assembly: GCF_964341445.2. NCBI lineage: Eukaryota > Metazoa > Chordata > Mammalia > Artiodactyla > Ziphiidae > Mesoplodon > Mesoplodon mirus. The sequence goes on along the minus strand of NC_138983.1, from coordinate 4,851,435 downwards.
AAATTCAGGAGCGGGCAAGGCTGAACCTCCGGTGTGCGAACCAGACCCGTGAGTAGCCTTGCAGGACTCTTCCCCCCACCCCTAAGGCTGGTAGGGTTGACTTAACATTGGCTGTTCCTGCCATCCTGCATGTACAGGGATGAAGCCAGCCGGCCATGGGGTCTGAGTGCCATCCCAGCCTCTGGTGGCCCCCAGTGCCCAGCACAAAAACCCACCAGCTCACACCACTCGTCCTTCAATACACCAGTTATTAAATTTCCCTTGGATGGGGTCCGAGAGGTTCTAACTCCTCATTCTGGCCTATGGTCAGCAGGGGGTCCCAGGTCACTTACCAAATATGCCTTTGGGAGAACTCCCTACAGGAGGGGATCTTACTATGGGGGTGCTTTCCAAGGGGCTCATCATGAAACACTGGGGCACGGAGGGAAGGAGGGGACAAGGAAGAAGTATAAATGTGGTATTTTAGTCATTTAATACAGGTTAACTTGGGATAGATGACGCAATGATTTATTTGAGGTCAGCTTTCCAACGTCAAACTTCAACTGTATAAGTGGTCAGCGCAATCATGCATTACATCCACAATTTTAAAAAATGGCCATCTCGGGCTTCCCTGGTGGCGCAGTGGTTGAGAGTCCGCCTGCCGATGCAGGGGACACGGGTTCGTGCCCCAGTCCGGGAGGATCCCGCATGCTGCGGAGCAGCTGGGCCCGTGAGCCATGGCTGCTGAGCCTGCGCGTCCGGAGCCTGTGCTCCGCAACGGGAGAGGCCACAACAGTGAGAGGCCCGCGTACAGCCAAAAAAAAAGGCCATCTCAAAACCTCGTGGCCAATGCACTGAATACTAGTGTGCTCAGACCCCTCACAGAGCCAAGCTGGGTTATGCCTGCAGCCCACTTAACCTGCTGCAACCAGCCTCCACAATGAGCCCTGTCCCTGACAGAGCTGGCCTTCAACCAAGTGTGCAGGAAAGAACCTTTGAACAGATGAATCTGATTTACACTAACAGATCACTTCAATCGATCATTTTCAACAGACTGAGTGCCATGTGAAGAATTGGTGTGGGTGGAGGGAACAAGAAAGACATTCTGGTTGTTTCTAGCTGCAACGCAAAGAATAAATATGAGCCCTTAGGTTATTAACACAAATAATCCTTAACTTTGAAAGAGTAACTTGATTTAAGAGTCACTGTAATACGTGCTTATGCAAAAAATTAAAACAGAAAAATATAAGAAAATGAAGATCAATCTTCAGAGCACTGCCTGCCAATGTTTTCCCTCTCTCCTTTCCAGACTTTGCATAGAATAAAGTGAGAGTCAGGAAGCGTTTTCTGTAAAATGCACGTGGTAAATATCATCGTCTTGGTGGGCCAGGTGGTCTCTGCTGCAGCTTTTCAGCTCTGCCACCATAGCTCACAAACAGCCGCGGACAATACGCCAAAAAGTGGGTATGACCACGTGCCAATAAACTTGATCTCTGCTCTCTGACATTTCATTTGATTTTCACCTATCACAAAACAGTCTTAATTTTTTTCAACTATTAAAACTGTAAGACCAGGGACTTCCCTGGTGGCGCAGTGGTTAAGAATCCGCCTGCCGGGCCTCCCTGGTGGCGCAGTGGTTGAGAGTCCGCCTGCCGATGCAGGGGATACGGGTTCGTGCCCCGGTCTGGGAGGATCCCAAATGCCGCGGAGCGGCTGGGCCCGTGAGCCATGGCCGCTGGGCCTGCGCATCCGGAGCCTGTGCTCCGCAACGGGAGAGGCCACAACAGTGAGAGGCCCGCATACCGCAAAAAAAAAAAAAAAAAAAAAAAGAATCCGCCTGCCAATGCAGGGGACACGGGTTCGAGCCCTGGTCTGGGAAGATCCCACATGACACAGAGCAACTAAGCCTGTGCACCATAACTACTGAAGCCCACGCACCTAGAGCCCGTGAGCCACAACTACTGAGCCCACGAGCCACAACTACTGAAGCCCGCGTGCCTAGAGCCTGTGCTCCGCAACAAGAGGAGCCACCGCAATGCGAAGCCCGCACACCACAAGGAAGAGTGGTCCCCACTCACCGCAACTAGATAAAGCCTGCGCATAGCAAGGAAGGCCCAACGCAGCCAATATAACAACAAAGAAAGTAAGACCATTCTCCACTCAAGGGCCATGTGAACTAGCTGAAGGGCCCCTGTGGCCTGTGGGCCAGAGTTTGCAGATCACTTGTAAACAATGAGTAACATCTTGTTTTATGACTAAGTTTTTTCACAGAATACACCATAGACATCACTTAATAATTACATAATATTCTATGTACAAAAATGCCACAGTCTAACAAATTTCACTTTGAGAACCTTTTAGATTGCTTCAAATTTTTAGAGGGCAAGCTTAAACTCATCTTTGTCAACCTGTCCTTTCACTGAATACAATTCTCAAAGTAGAATTTGCTGGGTAAACGGGTGTGCCTTCCCAGTGATTCTTCAGGCTGTGTGCGCCCCACAGATGACCATTCCCCACTGCTGAGTTCGAACACCCCTTTCTCAGGCCACCCTTCCAAACAGAGAATGTAGAAAAGCTCTTTGCAAACTGCACAGACAAAAACTCAGTCTTATTTAAGCTGCACTTATTAGATTCCTGGTAAGATTAAACTCTTGGTGTACATTCACTGACTGTTTGTTGGTATTTTTCTTCTCTTGTGAACCACGCATTTCTGCTCTGACTCCGTGTTTTTCTATTGGGTGGTTTATTTTCCCGAAATGGAACCATCTAGCCAGTTTTTCCAACTCCACTGATGACTCAAGTCGTTCCTTCCCACCCATGTTAAATGAATCGCTATACGATTTCACAGAACTATTCTGGCGACCAAACCTACACCATATTAATTACTATAAGCTTCTGATTTCTATATTTTTGGCTTTGAAAGAACAAGTCGCCACCTCAGCCTGCCCCGTGTCCACCTGACCACTTTTCCTTTTCAGAATATTACTGGTTATTCTCATATAAGTGTTAGCCCTCCAGATGAACCTGAAGGTAAAGCGGTCAAGCTCCTTTCCTACAATCATCTCCGGACCTCTTACTATGTTCACACTGCACTCGTGAACTGGGAACATCCATCTCCACGGTGACGAGTCTTTCTACCCCAAATCACAGCCTTCTCTCCCTTTCCGAGAGTCCATCCCTTCTCGACAGCTCTGGGCCTTCCTACCCAAAGGTCCCGTCTGCTTTATAAGCAGACGCCTGGGCAGTCCACTGGTTAGGACTCCACACTTTCACTGCCTAGGGCCCGGGTTCAATCCCTGGTCAGGGAACTCAGACCCCACAAGCCGCGTGGCACGGCACGCATGCCTGCACGAAGGAACAAAGAAAGAAAGAAACACCTGGGGTCCCAGATTTTTGTTTCCAGTTTGCATCACATTTTCCTACTACGCTTCCTGCTTGGCTGTCGTGGCTGTACGAGGAAGATGCTGATCTTTGTATAATTCTGCACCGGGCCTCCTTCCCAAACACGCTTCTTAACCGTAAAAGCTTTTCCGCCCGCTCCATCTTCTGAGCAGATGTGCGAATATTCCCCCTGCCCCATGATCCTGTCGGCTGCACTCGCTGTACTTCATGGAAAGCTGTCTGGGAACAGCCTCCTGGGGCCTCCTCATCCTTCTTGTTTTAATGGGGTCGCCTCCACACTTTACCTTTGAGGAATACGCTGGTGGCTGATACATGATGGGATTTACCGTGTTAAGGAAACAGCCCCTATACCAAGAGTTGTCGAGACAGGATGCTACATTTTGAATGCCTTGTTAGCATCTGCCACAATGACTGGTTTCTTCTCTGACCTAGTAATATGATTTCATCTGCTATCGGATTTCCTAATACCAACCCATCCTCCCGCCACTGGTATTAACTATTGCTGGGATTCTATTTTCCCTGTACTGGTAGATGCTACTTGTTCTTTTACTTAGGTTTTTTGCACCTGCATTTGTGAGCAAAATTGATCCATGGCTTTATTCGTGCATCCGTCAGCTGAAAAGCTGTATCACAGCGGCTGAGGACATGAGTTCTAGAACTAGCTTGCTTGGATCCAAGCTCAGCTTTGCCATAAACGAGCTATAGATTGCAGGCAGGATACCCCACTTCCTCAAGTATAAAGTGGAGATGAGAAAGTACCCTCCTCGGGGTGGCTATGAGGGTTAACCGGCTGCTGCCAGCACTCAGCCCGGCACTGGGCAGGCTCCGTGCAGGTCACTGTCATGACCAGAGTGAGGCTAGTCCTGGGAGGCCATCAGGCAGCTTCCTTCCTTCCTGAAGCCTCTGGAGCGGCCCACTCTTCAAAGCCACGAAGCTGCTGCCAGCCGGTTCACACTGACGGGCGGGCAGCTCTCCAACTACCTGTCTGTCATACACGCACACCGACCTTCTCAGACTGTCTACCTTGTCTGGGGCCCACTTTACTCATTTGTGTTCCTGCAGAAAATCCTCATTTCATCGAGATTTTCAAATGTGTTGCTATGGAACCTGGGATCCTCTTACTAAAATCGTCTCTGTATCTGAAGTGTCACCACCTCCTCAGTTCCTAACGCTGCAGACTTACGTGCCATTCGCTTATCAATTTTTAAAAATCAAGATAATTAAATCTAAGATCCAGGACCTCAATCCCGTTATATCTTTTATTCACTTGATCTGCCAGACAAAGCTCAAGTCCCCTACAATGACTGTGCTTCTCTCCAACCGCTTTGGGTGCATTCATTTCAGGGAATGTGTTACTTGGGAAAAGAAAGCATCATCATGATCGTGACCATCTTTTTTTTTTTTTTTAATTTTATTTTTTTATACAGCAGGTTCTTGTTAGTTATCCATTTTATACATATTAGTGTATATATATATGTCAATCCCAATCTCCCAATCCATCACACCACCACCACATCCGCCACTTTCCCCGCTTGGTGTCCATACCTTTGTTCTCTACATCTGTGTCTCTATTTCTGCCCCGCAAACCGGTTCATCTGTACCGTTTTTCTAGGTTCCACATATATGCGTTAATATACGATATTTGTTTTTCTCTTTCTGACTTACTTCACTCTGTGTGACAGTCTCTAGATCCACCCAGGCCCCTACAAATGACCCAATTTCGTTCCTTTTTCTGGCTGAGTAATATTCCATTGTATGTATGTACCACATCTTCTTTATCCATTCATCTGTGGATGGGCATTTAGGTTGCTTCCATGACCTGGCTATTGTAAATCATGCTGCAATGAACACTGGGGTGCATGTATCTTTTTGAATTATGGTTTTCTCTGGGTATGTGCCCAGTAGTAGGATTGCTGGATCATATGGTAATTCTATTTTTAGTTTTTTAAGGAACCTCCGTACTGTTCTCCATAGTGGCTGTATCAATTTACATTCCCACCAACAGTGCAAGAGGGTTCCCTTTTCTCCACACCCTCTCCAGCATTTGCTGTTTGTAGATTTTCTGATGATACCCATTCTAACTGGTGTGAGGTGACACCTCATTGTAGTTTTGATTTGCATTTCTCTATTAGTGATGTTGAGCAGCTTTTCATGTGCTTCTTGGCCACCTGTATGTCTTCTTTAGAGAAATGTCTATTTAGGTCTTCTGCCCATTTTTGGATTGGGTTGTTTATTTTTTTAATATTGAGCTGCATGAGCTGTTTATATATTTTGGAGATTAATCCTTTGTCCATTGATTTGTTTGCAAATATTTTCTCCCATTCTGAGGGTTGTATTTTCGTCTTGTTTGTAGTTTCCTTTGCTGTGCAAAAACTTTTAGGTTTCATTAGGTCCCATTTGTTTATTTTAGTTTTTATTTCCGTTACTCTAGGAGGTGGATCAAAAAGATCTTGCTGTGATTTATGTCAAAGAGTGTTCTTCCTATGTTTTCCTCTAAGAGCTTTATAGTATCCAGTCTTACATTTAGGTCTCTAATCCATTTTGGGTTTGTTTTTGTGTATGGTGTTAGGGAGTGTTCTAATTTCATTCTTTTACATGTAGCTGTCCAGTTTTCCCAGCACCACTTACTGAAGAGACTGTCTTTTCTCCATTGTATATCTTTGCCTCCTTTGTCATAGATTAGTTGACCATATGTGTGTGGGTTTATCTCTGGGCTTTCTATCCTGTTCCATTGATCTATATTCCTGTTTTCGTGCCAGTACCATATCGTCTTGATTAGCTTTGTAGTGTAGTCAGAAGTCAGGGAGCCTGATTCCTCCAACTCCATTTTTTTCCCTCAAGACCACTTTGGCTATTCAGGATCTTTTGTGTCTCCAAAACATTTTAAGATTCTTTGTTCTAGTTCTGTAAAAAAATGCCATCGGTAATTTGATAGGGATTGCATTGAATCTGTAGATTGCTTTGGGCAGTAGAGTCATTTTCACAATAATCGTTCTTCCAATCCAAGAACATGGTATATCTCTCCATCTTTGTATGTATCATCTTTAATTTCTTTCATCAGTGTCTTATAATTTTCTGCATACAGGTCTTTTGTCTCCCTAAGTAGGTTTATTCCTAGATATTTTATTCTTTTTGTTGCAATGGTAAATGGGAGTGTTTCCTTAATTTCTCTTTCAGATTTTTCATCATTAGTGTATAGGAATACAAGAGATTTCTGTGCATTTATTTTGTATCCTGCAACTTTACCAAATTCATTGATTAGCTAGTAGTTTTCTGGTGGCATCTTTAGGATTCTCTATGTATAGTATCATGTCATCTGCAAACAGTGACAGTTTTACTTCTTCTTTTCCAATTTGTATTCCTTTTATTTCTTTTTCTTCTCTGATTGTCGTGGCTAGGACTTCCAAAACTATGTTGAATAATAGTGGTGAGATTGGGCAAACTTGTCTTGTTCCTGATCTTAGAGGAATGCTTTCAGTTTTTCACCAATGAGAATGATGTTTGCTGTGGGTTTGTCACATATAGCCTTTATTACGTTGAGGTAGGTTCCCTCTATGCCCACTTTCTGGAGAGATTTTTATCGTAAGTGGGTGTTGAATTTTGTCAAAAGTTTTTCTGCATCTGTTGAGATGATCATATGGTTTTTCTCCTTCAATTTGTTAATATGGTGTATCACATTGATTGATTTGCATATATTGAAGAATCCTTGCATCCCTGGGATAAATACCACTTGATCATGGTGTATGACCCTTTTAATGTTTTGTTGAGGATTTTTGCATCTATATTCATCAGTGATATTGGTCTGTAATTTCCTTTTTTTGTAGTATCTTTGCCTGGTTTTGGTATCAGGGTGATCGTGGCCTCATAGAATGAGTTTGGGAGTGTTCCTTCCTCTGCAATTTTTTGGAAGAGTTTGAGAAGGATGGATGTTAGCTCTTCTCTAAATGTTTGATAGAATTCACCTGTGAAGCCATCTGGTCCTGGACTTTTGTTTGTTGGAAGATTTTTTTTTTAACATCTTTATTGGAGTATAATTGCTTTACAATGGTGTGTTAGTTTCTGCTTTATAACAAAGTGAATCAGTTATACATATACATATGTTCCCATATCTCTTTGCTCTTGCATCTCCTTCCCTCCCATCCTCCCTATCCCACCCCTCTAGGTGGTCACAAAGCACCAAGCTGATCTCCCTGTGCTATGCGGCTGCTTCCCACTAGCTATCTACCTTACGTTTGGTAGTGTATATATGTCCATGCCTCTCTCTCACTTTGTCACAGCTTACCCTTCCCCCTCCCCATATCCTCAAGTCCATTCTCTAGTAGGTCTGTACCTTTATTCCCATCTTGCCCCTAGGTTCTTCATGACCTTTTTTTTTTTTTTTAGATTCTATATATATGTGTTCACATACGGTATTTGTTTTTCTCTTTCTGACTTACTTCACTCTGTATGACAGACTCTAGGTCCATCCACCTCACTACAAATAACTCAATTTCGTTTCTTTTTATGGCTGAGTAATATTCCATTGTATATATGTGCCACATCTTCTTTATCCATTCATCTCTTGTTGGACACTTAGGTTGCTTCCATGTCCTGGCTATTGTAAACAGAGCTTCAATAAACATTGTGGTACATGACTTTTTGAATTATGGTTTGTTGGAAGATTTTTAATCACAGTTTCAACTTCATTACTTTTGATTGGTCCATTCATATTTTCTATTTCTTCCTGGTTCAGTCTTGGAAGGTTATACCTTTCTAAGAATTTGTCCATTTCTTCCAGGTTGTCCATTTTATTGGCATACAGTTGCTTGTAGTAGTGTCTTATGATGCTTTGTATTTCTGTGGTGTCTGTTGTAACTTCTCCTTTTTCATTTCCAATTTCAATGATTTGAGTCCTCTCCCTCTTTTTCTTGATGAGTCTGGCTAATGGCTTATCAATTTTGTTTATCTTCTCAAAGAACCAGCTTTTAGGTTTATTGATCTTTGCTATTGTTTTCTTTGTTTCTATTTCATTTATTTCTGTTCTGATCTTTATGGTTTCTTTCCTTCTGCTAACTTTAGGTTTTGTTTGTTCTTCTTTCTATAGTTCCTTTAGGTGTAACGTTAGATTGTTTATTTGGGATTTTTCTTGTTTCTTGAGGTAGGCTTGTATAGCTATAAACTTCCCTCTTAGAACTGCTTTTACTGCATCCCATAGGTTTTGGATCATCGTGTTTTCATTGTCATTTGTCTCTAGGTATTTTTTGATTTCCTCTTGATTTCTTCAGTGATCTCTTAGTTATTTAGTATGGCAGTGTTTAGCCTCAATGTGTTTTGTGGGTTTTTTTAACTTTTTTTCCCTGTAATTTCTAATCTCATAGCGTTGTGGTCAGAAAAGATGCCTGATATGATTTCAATTTTCTTAAATTTACTGAGGTTTCATTTGTGGCACAAGATGTGATCTATCCTGGAGAATGTTCTGTGCGCACTTGAGAAGAAAGTGTAATCTGATGTTTTTGGATGGAATGTCCTATAAATATCAATTAAATCTATCTGGTCTATTGTGTCATTTAAAGCTTGTGTTTTGGGGCTTTCCTGGTGGCGCAGTGGTTGAGAGTCTGCCTGCCAATGCAGGGGGGACATGGGTTCATGCCCCGGTCCGGGAAGATCCCACATGCCACAAAGCGGCTAGGCCTGTGAGCCACGGCCACTGAGCCTGCGCGTCCGGAGCCTGTGCTCCGCAACGGGAGAGGCCACAACAGTGAGAGGCCGGCATAGAGAAAAAAAAAAAAAAAAGCTTGTGTTTCCTTATTAATTTTCTGTTTGGATGATCTGCTCATTGGTGTCCTTATTAATTTTCTGTTTGGATGATCTGTTCATTGGTGTAAGTGAGGTGTTAAAGACCCCCACTATTATTGTGTTACTGTCTATTTCCTCTTTTAGAGCTGTTAGCAGTTGCCTTATGTATTGAGGTGCTCCTATGTTGGGTGCATATATATTTACAACTGTTATATCTTCTTGGATTGATCCCTTGATCATTATGTAGTGTCCTTCCTTGTCTCTTGTAACATTCTTTATTTTAAAGTCTATTTTATCTGATATGAGTATTGCTACTCCAGCTTTCTTTTGATTTCCATTTTCATGGAATATCTTCTTCCATCCCCTCACTCTCAGTCCGTATGTGTCCCTCGGTCTGAAGTGGGTCTCTTGTAGACAGCATATATATGAGTCCTGTTTTTGTATCCATTCAGCGAGCCTGTGTCTTTTGGTTGGAGCATTTAATCCATTCATCACGTTTAAGGTAATTATCGATATGTATGTTCCTATTACCATTTTCTTAATTGTTCTGGGTTTGTTTTTGTAGATTCTTTTCTTCTCTTGTGTTTCCCACTTAGAGAAGTTCTTTTAGCATTTGTTGTAGAGCTGGTTTGGTGGTGCTAAATTCTCTTAGCTTTTGCTTGTCTGTAAAGCTTTTGATTTCTTCATCGAATCTGAATGAGATCCTTGCTGGGCAGAGTAATCTTGGTTGTAGGTTCTTCCCTTTCATCACTTTCAATATGTCATGCCACTCCCTTCTGACTTGTAGAGTCTCTGCTGAGAAATCAGCTGTTAACCTTATGGGAGTTCCCTTGTATGTTATTTGCCATTTTTCCCTTGCTGCTTTCAATAATTTTTCTTTGTCTTTAATTTTTGCCAATTTGATTACTATGTGTCTTGGCATGTTTCTCCTTGGGTTTATCCTGTATGGGACTCTCTGCACTTCCTGGACTTGGATGGCTATTTCCTTTCCCACGTTAGGGAAGTTTTCGACTATAATCTCTTCCAATATTTTCTCCGGTCCTTTCTCTCTCTCTTTTCCTTCTGGGACCCCTATGATGTGAATGTTGTTGCGTTTAATGTTGTTCCAGAGGTCTCTTAGGCTGTCTTCATGTCTTTTCATTCTTTTTTCTTTATTCTGTTCTGCAGCAGTGAATTCCACCATTCTGTCTTCCAGGTCACTTATCCGTTCTTCTGCCTCAGTTATTCTGCTATTGATTCCTTCTAGTGTATTTTTCATTTCAGTTATTGTATTGTTTATCTGTTTGTTTGTTCTTTAATTCTTCTAGGTCTTTGTTAAACATTTTTTGCATCTTCTCGATCTTTGCCTCCATGCTTTTTCTGAGGTCCTGGATCATCTGCACTATCATTATTCTGAATTCTTTTTCTGGAAGGTTTCCTATCTCCACTTCATTTAGTTGTTTTTCTGGGGTTTTATCTTGTTCCTTCATCTGGTACATAGCCCTCTGCCTTTTCATCTTGTCTATCTTTCTGTGAATGTGGTTTTTGTTTCACAGGCTGCAGGATTGTAGTTCTTCTTGCTTCTGCGGTCTGCCCCCTGGTGGATTAGGCTATCTAAGAGGCTTGTGCAAGTTTCCCTGATGGGAGGGACTCGATCGTGACCATCTTTATTAAGAACTGTGTTACAGTTAATTTTAGATACAATTGTGGCCCATCAGTTTTCGTTTACCTGATACTAATGTTGCCTCTTGTGCTCTTCTGCATCTGTTTATCTTCCTGACCTGAGTTATAGAGGAATCGAACCTACAGGCCACTCCCTGGATCCACCCGACTCCAGTGTCACCTTGGCAGGTCACCTCACCTCTCTGAACCTCTGTTTTCTCACCTGTAAAATGGGCGAACAATAGCTCCTCCCTAGTGAGGGGACTGTGAGAGCACTGAGACCAGTGCCTGGCACAAAGCAAAACTCACAAGGGCAGAACCAGTATCCAGGGATTCTTCACTGCATCTGTGCACAGCACTCAAGTTTTAAAACAAAAGTTTTCCATTAAAAACAGGGCATATCTTGGGACTTCCCTGGCAGTCCAGTGGTTAGGACTTTGCCTTGCAATGCAGGGTGTACAGGTTCGTCCCCTGGTCAGGGAACTAAGATCCCACATGCCTCGCGGCCAAAAAACCAATACATAAAACAAAAACAGTATATTGTAACAAATTCAATAAGGACTTAAAAAATGGTCCCCATGGGCTTCCCTGGTGGCACAGTGGTTGAGAGTCCGCCTGCCGATGCAGGGGACACGGGTTTGTGCCCCAGTCTGGGAAGATCCCACATGCCGCGGAGCGGCTGGGCCCATGAGCCATGGCCGCTGAGCCTGCGCGTCCAGAGCCTGTGCTCCGCAACGGGAAAGGCCACAGCAGTGAGAGGCCCGCGTACCAAAAAAAAAAGAAAAAAAAAAAAAAAAAAGGTCCCCATCAAAAAAAAAAAATCTTAAAAAAAAACCCAAAACGGGTTCGATCCCTGGTCAGGGAACTAAGATCCTGCATGCTGCTTGGCATGGCCAAAGAAAAAACAAAAATGAAAACAAAAAACATTAAAAACAAACAAACAAAACAACAGGGCATATCTTGAGCCAATGCCACAAGGATTCCCGCCAGCCCTGGAAATCAGGGGTTCCCTCTCAGGGTGGAATGCTCCCTCCAACAGAAAAAAATCCCACTAAGGTCCTCCTGGGGCCTGGGCTATGTCTCTGATGGGGCTGTCATGTGCAAGCCAGAATGTGCCCAGGGGCCCAGAGAGGCAGTGGAAACACCATGAGCTTCTGATCCTACAGGGACCCCATCCATCCCAGAGCACCTCCCAGGGCCTGGCATATCCCCTTTTATGAAAGAGGATGTCAAAGGTCAGAGACACCCAGTCATTTGCCCTAAGTAGTTCTGCTTTATCAAACCCTAGGACTGGGAGCTTAAAGGTTTATTTCCCACTTTGTGGAGCAATGAGATCTCACTTGGCTATCAACCCCACATTCTCCCTCTACTCCTACGTAATACAGAAAACTGCTGCTGCCCCAGGCGCTTCTGCTAGACACTTGCCCATCTGTCTGTGGGAGGAGCCCCCTGCACCATGACAGGCACGACCTGCTCCCATGATGGGTCCTCCCTACCCACTGGGCAAACGGCCTTGGACCTGCATTTAGGGACCCCAGAAGCCCTCAGGATGAAAACCCCAGCTTGGGGTCTCACCTTGTAATGAGCCAGCTGGAGGGACAGCTGCACGAAGGCGTCCGGGCTGGTTCTGCATTTCTTGATCAGCCCTTTGCCGAAAGCACTGAACAGAAAAGAACAGAAATCCACGTCGCTGGCCAGGAGGTTCGCGCTGCTCAGGGAAGTCTCTATGACTTCCTGACACTTGGGGAAAAAAGAGAAAAGCTTTCACTTAATGGGAAGGAAAATACTGACACATACTCTGAGGAAAACAGCAAGCTGGCTTTCAGCACAGCTAACAGAGTTGTTGCTTGGAAATACACACATCACTTTTTCTTCTTGGTTTTCCCCAACCTTTCTAACCTAAGAGCTGAAATGAGTTAGCAACATGGCACCACCCCTGCCCTTGAAGAGCAGTGGGGTGGCCCAAGCAGGAGGGACTCCTGGTTCCCAGTGGGATCCCAAAGGGCATTTCAAAGTGTCACAGGTTCTGTTTCGTGAGATCCATTCTTGTTATATGCTGGCCACTGAGGAACTAGTTTTAAAAAGGAAATGGACTGGGACTTCCCTGGTGGTCCAGTGGTTAAGACTCTGCACTTTCACTGCAGGCGGCAAGGGTTTGATCCCTGGCTGGGGAACTAAGATCCTGCAGGCCGCAACAAAGATCCCATGTGCCACAACTAAGACCTGGCGCAGCCAAATAAATAAATATTAAAAAAAAAAGATCCTGCACACCATGCGGTGTGGCCAAAAAATTAGAACGATAAAGTAAAAAGGAAAGGGACTGTGGTAGAGTCGTACAATGGGAATGAGCCCTCAACCATGAAGTCACACGGAGGAATCTTAAATGACTACCACTATGTGAAAGAAGCCGATCTGAAATGGCTACACACTGTACGATTCCAGTTATGAAATTCGGGGAAAGGTAAAATGATGGAGACAGTGAAAAGACCCCTGGTTGCCGGGAGTGAGGCAGGAGAGAGGGATGACTAGACAGAGGAGAGGTTCTTTAGGGCAGTGACAATGCTCTGTATGATACTATGACGTCATTACACCTTTGTCCACACCACAGATGCACAACACCAAGAGTGAACCCTGGGGAGTTTCGGGTGGCCTAGTGGCTAGGATTCTGGGCTCTCACTGCCAGGGCCTGGGTTCAATCCCTGGTCGAGGAACTGAGATCCTGCAAGCCACACGGCACGGACAGAGGAAAACAAAATAGTGAGCCTTGACGTGAACTACGGACTCTAGTGATACTGACTTGTCAGTGCAGCTTCTTCGACTGTAACAGACGCACCAAGTGGCAGGGGACGTTGGTAGCAGGGGAGGTTGTGATGTGTGAGGGCAGAGAGAGCGCGGGGAATCTCTGAACCTTCCACTCAACTTTGCTGTGAACCTGAAACTGCTTTAAATAATAAAGTCCATCAAAAAAAATTTTTTTAATAAACGGTAAGTGACTTGGTTAGCTAAAAGGACCCTCAAGCACACACTTCAGCAGAGGTTATATCTCTCTGAGGAACACACACCAGCCCCAGGGAGGCAGGCTGGACAAAAAAAATGCGGATGGGCAAGACTGCAAGACTAGATGCAATATTTTCCACATCAAAATGACTTCTTGGGGGCTTCCCTGGTGGCGCAGTGGCTGAAAGTCCGCCTGCCGATGCAGGGGACACGGGTTCGTGCCCTGGTCTGGGAAGATCCCACATGCCGCAGAGCGGCTGGGCCCGTGAGCCATGGCCACTGGGTCTGCGCGTCCGGAGCCTGTGCTCCGCAACGGGAGAGGGCACAACAGTGAGAGGCCCGCATACCGCAAAAAAAAAAAAAAAAAAAACTTCTTGGGGCTTCCCTGGCAGTCCGGTGGTTAAGACTCCGTGGTCCCACTGCAGGGGGCGCGGGTTCAATTCCTGGTTGGGGAATCAAGATCCCGTATGCTGCACGGCACGGCCAAAAAAAGAAAAAAAAAGAAAAACACTTCACAGGCCCCAGGAATTCCTGCTTCGCTTAGGTAAGCTAGGATTTGGTATTTCCAACCCTAAAATTCCTTCCGGAAATGGCTTCCACTGAGCGAACTGCATTGGAGAACACTTAGAGGGACAAAAATGACAAATTAGTGATTTAGAGTATTCGAACTCCAAAGGAAGTGATTTTGGTTTTCACTTTTTCATTGTGATGTCTAGCTAAGTTTGAGCTGGAAATTTCACTGACAATTTTAGCCAAATGCTTTAAATGAAAGAAGAAATATTTACTGGGGCTTCCCAGGCAACTGGAGCTGTAGCAACTCCGAGGTCCCAGTAAGAAACCCCCAGGCAGACAGATTTCCGTTTCGGGGGTCTTCAACTGACCTCGTGAACACTTAGGAAGGACAGCTGGAAAAGTCGACTGTTAAGAGTTTAAACTCGTTTCCCACCCAAGGTAATTAACAAGTGCCTGATCACTGGGACTTACTTCCTGTGGGATGTCCCACTGTAGCCGGGTGGGGTATGGGATGTTTGGGTTGGTGTCCCCTTTACAGTGTCCATCCTCTGCATAACCCAGCTGGAAGCTGTCCGTGGCCAGTACGTACTGTCGAAAATAAAAAGATACATCTGTGAAGTCAGAGATCATCACAGCTTAATAGCGTTACATAAAAGTTATCTGACCTCCCAAAGTAGACAAACCCTCGTTCTTTCTAGAGATAACATCAAGACTTAACCATAGGGCTTCCCTGGTGGCGCAGTGGTTAAGAATCCGCCTGCCAATGCAGGGGACATGGGTTCGAACCCTGGTCCGGGAAGATCCCACATGCCACGGAGCAACTAAGCCCGTGCACCACAACTACTGAGCCTGCGCTCTAGAGCCCACGCGCCACAACTACTGAGCCCACGTGCCACAACCACTGAAGCCCGCACACCTAGAGCCCGTGTTCTGCAACAAGAGAAGCCACTGCAAGGAGAAGCCTGCGCACCGCAATGAAGAGTAGACCCCACTTTCGCTGCAACTAGGGAAAAGCTCGCACACAGCAACGAAGACCCAATGCCAGCCAAAAATTTTAGAAATATATAAATAAATAAATTTATTTTTAAAAAAAGAAGACTTAACCATAACTACTTGCTTACAGTCTGCTGTGCATCTGACATCCTCTGCACAGACACCTGAGATATTCTTACCTCCATTTCAGGGGCAAGAAAATGGACCTGAAAGGTGCAACAGCGTCGGGACAGGTAAAGAGCACAGCCAGGAGGTGAGCAGAGCAGCTGACGCACAGAAAGCAGCTCAGAGCCTGCTTCGAGGTCCCAGGCTGTGCGCTAGTGCCCTCTGGGTGCTACCCCACTATTTACACTGTAAAGCAGTAATTATCATTCCCGCTTGTATAAATGAAAAAGCAGCCTGAGAGAGGTGAAGAGTCTGTCCCAGTTCACACTCCTCAGGGAGCCAGGCTGTGGGCCCAGGTGTGGATGTTTTCTGTTCACTGGCAGGTAAACCTAAGCCAGTTTATTCAGCGGTATCTACAGAGCACCTACTATGGGTCAGCAATGCTTCTGAGCACCAGTGACCGGACAGTGAACAAAACAGACAAGAATGTCTGCCTTTCTACAAAAGGTTAAAGGTGGCCATGATCTAGCAATTCGGCTTCTAGGTATGTACTCAAAAGAAATGAAAATAGGGAATTCCCTGGCAGTCCAGTGGTTAGGACTTGGCGCTCTCACTGCTGAGGGCCTGGGTTCAATCCCTGGCCAGGGAACTAAGATCCCACAAGCCACACAGTGCGGCAAAAAAATTAAAGAAAAGAACAAGAAAACATATGTTCACATAAAACTTGTATGCTAATGTTCACAGAAGCGTTATTTATAGTAGTCAAAAAGTAAAAAGAATCCAGATGTCCACTGAGTGGTGAATAAACAAAATGTGGTCTAATCATATGAAGGAATACTATTCAGCCATAAAAAGGAATGAAATACCGTTAATAGTACAATGTAGATGAACCTTGAAAACATTCGCCAGACACACAAGGCCACGTACTGTGTGATTCCGTTTCTGTGAAATGGCCAGAACAGTCAAACTGACAGAGACAGAAAGGAGATGAATGGTTACCCAGGGCTGGGACAAGAGGGGGCTGAGGGTGGGGAGTTTCCTTAGTGGGATGATAAAAATGTCCTGGAATTAGACAGTGGTGATGGATAGACAACCACCATGTAATATACAAAAACCACTGAACTGTATGCCTTAAGAATGTGAATTTCATAGTATGTGAATTACATCCAATAAAACAGTAATAAAAATATTTAAAAAAAGGAATCCCTGCACTCGGGGAGCTTACATTCCAGTGGGGGAAGCAAAACAAACAAACAAACAAACAAAAAACAACTCAAGGGACTTCCCTGGTGGTCCAGTGGGTGCTCCCAATGCAGGGGGCCCCGGTTTGATCCCTGGTGGGGGAACTAGATCCCGCACGCATGCCGCAACTAAGAAGTCCACATGCTGCAACGAAGCTCCCGTGTGCTGCAACTAAGACCCGGTGCAGCCAAAATAAATAATAAAATTTTAAATATTTTTTTAAAATTAAAAAAAACCAAAGGTCAGATGGTGATACTGTCAAATGGTGAGGGGGGCAGGGGGGGTTACATGATGGGGGAGCGTGGAGCGGGGCCGCATGCATGTGCGGTCGGCATCCTGCAGAGCTGGGCAGGTGAGGGAGCCCAGCCTATCTGTGTCTGCACTGTGTCAGTGCCCCTAAAGAGTCCAACACAATTAAACATCAGGAACAACCGAAAGCCAACAGGATTCAGCTTGGACCAGATTTGATTTTAGCTGGCATGGGTGTCATCCTTGTACCGGCCCCTTAAGTGGCTCTGGCATGGGCCTCCACGACAAGACAGTGGGTCAGTTCCCACCCGTGCGGGGAGCAACTGGGCTCCTGTCTGACCCCTGGAGTCACAGGCCATTCTGTCCACTGGGCAGTTAACAGTTAAACACCGCCACTTCCAACTGGTCACCCTGGTCTGAGACTAAATCCCTTTACCTTATCTTATCCAGAGTACTGAAAAAATAAGCCTGGCCTTGTCAGCATCCAGTAGATTTCTCTGTTTGGTAAATGTACCCTACATAGTCCAGACTGCCTAGGATTCAGTCTTTTCCAGTTTACCAAAAAACAGCTCTTATGCACTTATTACTGGGAGAGTCCTTGGAACAGGGTGTAACAGACCTAGATCATTATCCTGTGCAAACAGACTTAAAAGGTCTTGTTGTGGTGTCCAGTGGTGGCAAAGGGGGTTTGATCTTTGCTTGATTTTCAGCTGAAAGGATCTCTAAGCTTTTGTTGGCAGAAGCAAAGACCAGGGTGGTGATGAGCCTTTTGGATACTTGGTCGTTTTTATCACGGATAAATGTCTTAGGACCACGCTGTTGTTGTCTTAGACTGCAGCATTTTTTCCCCCTTTTTAAAGGTTTCCTCACATAGAAAACCTCCCTTGGTTGAAGGAACGGCAGGTTAGGTTTTGCTGAGACCCTAACCAGAGGGAAGACAGTCAAGTAAAGTGGAAAAGGGACAGCAGGAGCTCCCCTGTGGATGTCATCACAAGTGCACTACACGATCTGATTTCAGGGACAAGACCCGGGCTCTACGCCCTGGGCAGGACGGTGAGGTGATCGGCCTGCGGTCACGGGGGTGTGTCTCCCACTTGGGCAGTGACAGTGCGTCACTGTGTTCCACTCCATTTATTAGAGCAGCAGCAACATAAAGACTGCAGAAATACTGTGTTCACTGTGACTCTCAAAGGGGCTTATCTCTTCATCAAAGTAACCTCAAGTCTGGTCAGATGGGATGATACACAATTTGAGTCGAGTCCACTGTTTTTTTTTTTCGTTGTTGTTGTATTTATTGATTTTTAAAGACACCCAATTTATTTTAATGTTTATTTATTTATTTATTTAGGCTGCGTGGGTCTTAGTTGTGGCATGCAGGATCTTTAGTTGCAGTCCCCCCCTTTTTTTTTTAAATTGAAGTATAGCTGATTTACAATATTATGTCAGTTTCAGGTGTACAGCAAAATGACTCCATCTTATGTATATATTTTCAGATTATAGGTTATTTCAAGATATTGAATATAGTTCTCTGTGTTATACAGTAAATCCTTGTTGTTTATCTATTGGACTGGCCAAAAAGTTTGTTCGGGTTTTCCTGTAGGATGTTACAGAAAAACCCGAACGAACTTTTTGGCCAACCCAATATTCTATGCATAGTAGTTTGTTAAACCCAGACTCCTAAATTTACCACTCCCTTTTCCCCTCTGGTAACCATAAGTTTGTTTTCTATGTCTGTGAGTCTGTTTCTTTTTTTTTTTTTTTTTGGCTGCACCACTTGGTTTGCAAGATCTTAGTTCCCTGACCAGGAACTGAACCCGGGCCCTCAGCAGTGAGAGCACAGAGTCCTAACCACTGGACTGCCAGGGAAGTCCCTGTTTCTGTTTTGTATATAGATTCATGTGTATTATTTTTTAGATTCCACATATAAGTGATATCGTATAGTACTTGTCTTTCTCTGTCAAGTCCACTGTTGACAGGCCTAGAATTTAGCAATTTCCTTACAAAAGAACCTGACAGGCGAATTCAGAAAATAAAACCTTCACTCAACTTTTCATGCCAAACATGACACAGGTCAAACAGCTCAGAGAGAAATGAATTTTAAAACAGTTTAAAAGGTGGCAGGGCCAATACACACTGTATTTTTTTTTTTTTTTTTTTGCGGTACGCGGGCCTCTCACTGTTGTGGCCTCTCCCTTTGCAGAGCACAGGCTCCGGACGCACAGGCTCAGTGGCCATGGCTCACGGGCCCAGCCACTCCGCGGCATGTGGGATCTTCCCGGACCGGGGCATGAACCCATGTCCCCTGCGTCGGCAGGCGGACTCTCAACCACTGCACCACCAGGGAAGCCCCGCACTGTATTTTAAAATGTTAGGTGGGGGACTTCCCTGGTGGTCCAGTGGTTAAGACTCCGCGCTCCCAATGCAGGGGGCCTGGATTCGATCCCTGGTCAGGGAACTAAGATCCCACACGCTGCATGGCACGGCCCAAAGAATAAAAATAAAATATTAGATGGAGGGAGAAGATGACAGGGATTTGGTGGGTTTTCTTAGAACTTGGTAATTCTAAGAATTAAGTGAAGTGGTAAAAGGCATGCTGCATTTTTATAAACCAAGATTTTTAATATCCTTGCTTTTATTTGGCCTAACGCTTGGCAGATAGGAAAATCTAGAAAACACAGCAAAGAAGGGGTGGTTTATTTCAAAATAACTGAGCTTCAGTTCCGCCCTGATGTCAGTGCGTTGGAGCCAAGGCCATCTCACTATTTTGGCTCCATCAGGACATGACATTAAATGTTTCCATTTAAGGACCCTCAGCCGTAGGGAATGAAGACAGGAATGACTTCCGTTACTGATTTAACTTTACATTCGGCGCCGACACCTGCTGGAAACACTTAGTATAACCAGACAGATACTGTGAAGTTAAATTCAGTTAAATTCAGAAATTCCAACAGCAATTTCCACACTCAGGTTAAGCCTGCAGACACTCACCTCCCAGAGGTGACCGATGATGGGGGCGTCGGCCCAGGAGTGCTCCGCGTTTATGCCCATCTTGCCGTTTTTGAAGATGACAAACGTGATCGATTTATCAAACCACCTACACGAAACCAAAATGTTTATGTGACTTACACGTTTACAAAGACACAAATAAACCCAAACGATGTATCTGTTTTCCTCTGGATGGGCTCACTGACTTGGCACCCGCAGGGGTGAACAGGTCTCCACAGGTGACAATAAAAGCACACATAAGACCCTAAAGTCGTTCATTTCTCCCCTGCTCCCGATGCAGAGATAGGCATTCAGGTACTGGAGAGCAGAACAGGGCGTATCATTGTAACAAAAAAGGATGCACAAGGCAACTGCGGAGAAATAGGAGGCTGCAAAGTCGTCCCTCGGTATCTGCCAGGGGGTTGGTTATAGGACCTGCTGCCGATACCAAAACCTGAGGATGCTCCAGCCCCACACAGTTGGCCCTCCGTATCCGCAGGCTCCACAACCAAGGCTCTAAAACAACGGTCCACGGTCTGTAGTTGGCTGAACCTAAGGATACGGAAGACCAACTGTGCCTGCCGCACCCCTCCCCCACCCCAGCCAATCCTCACCCCCAGCCTGATGCGCAGGCAGGACCTCACTTTACAGACAAGGCAAAGGAGGCTCCAAGAGGTGGAAGAGCCTCACCACAATCACGCGCTCGGTGAGCAAAGCCAGAGCCGACATCCAGGTCAGGCCCCAGGTACCACCTTCCCCCACCTGGTTCCAGGTAACCCACAACCACTCCTCACGAGCATCTCCAAGTGGAGGTGTTGTGCACAAAGAGGGGAAGGACCTCAAAGCCGCTGCTTAAGCTGTGTGTGTGTAACAGTTTTGGTGGAAAGAAGAGAGCTACCAGTCATATTTTCACACTAGCCTTATCCCTTAAGAGCGTAGATACATACTTGAGGCTGGGTGTCAGCCACATGTAACATTTCTCCCAAGTCCACAGGCAAACCATTGTGGTTCAGAAGGAAAGCGTGATACCTGTCGAAACACCTGCCGTGCAGCAGAGACTTGGCGTAGCTATCCATCGACGTAACCGGGTCTTCCTCCCTATACCCTTGTTCTGTTTCGTCCAATGTCACGAAGAACGCGGCTTTTTCCACTGCATCCAGAGACTGCTTGTTTTTCCCATGTCCAAAATAGGCCTGGCGACACTTGGCCCAGGGGACTCTGCAGTGAGGATTAAATACAATTAAACCTGCAGCAGGAACTTCCCTGGTGGCGCAGTGGTTAAGAATCCGCCTGCCAGTGCAGGGGACATGGGTTCGAGCCCTGGTCTGGGAAGATCCCACATGCCGCGGAGCAACTAAGCCCGTGCGCCACAACTACCAAGCCTGTGCTCTAGGGCCCATGTGCCACAACTACTGAGCCCATGAGCCGCAACTACTGAAGCCCGCGTGCCGCAACTACAGAAGCCTGCGCACCTAGAGCCTGCGCACTGCAACAAAGAGCAGCCCCCACTCGCCGCAACTAGAGAAAGTCCTTGTGCAGCAACAAAGACCCATCGCAGCCAAAAATAAAAAGAAATAAATGAAAAAGAAACATATAAAAAAACCTGCAGCAGTTTGGTGACATCTCTTTACGTGGGATGTTTGAAACGACAACGGTTTTCAGTTTCCAGTGTTGTAGGAGTTTAAGGAAAACTACACGTTTGCGACTTTCTGCATCTGCAGTCACCCACCTGCCTGCCGGCTGGGCTGCTTTGTTTGCGGGCAGGGGCCTCGCCTTCTCCTTGTATCTGCTCCAGGGCAGTCGCAGGCATGGAACCTCGTCCATAAATGCCAAGTGAAGGACAAGAATCCAGACGGGCCCCAAGCTCCGCCGTCCGGGGCAGCGGACCCACAGGCAGGCAGGGCCCCCCTCACATCCTTCCCAGCCCCGTGCCCAGACCCCCTCCACGGAACCTCCCCACGGAAGCCACAGCGAGTGCCAAGAGCACTTCCCTGGTGCTGGGACGAGCTCACGGACCCCGACACCACTGTCCCATTTTTCAGATGAAGAAACTGAGGCACAGAGATGAAGTCACAACTCCTTCGTGGCAGGTTGGGATTCCTACCCAGGCCAGCCTGCCCCAGGTCAATGCGTCCATGCTACAAACAGCCACACGACACCCCCTTGATAAGGGGCACCCCGGGAGCAGAATTCAGGGATCCCTTTCCGTCCCGCCCTACGTGGGGTACACAGTGCTAACGGGACACCCACTTCTTGAGAGCCACCCCAGCCGTGGCTTTCCGGATGGCTCCTGGGCCCCCTCACTCAGGCCCCCTCCCGCCTTTCCACATCAGGGCCACTTGGCCTCTGTCTCCCACCCTCTTCTCCCCGCGCACCGAGTGCTCAGCTGAGGCCGCCCATGGGACCAAAACGCCCATAAACACAACGGGTCCCATCACAGGATCAGCCCCAACCGCTCTCCTCAGTGCCTGGGGACAGCGTCGGCGCTCAGGCAGAGGAGATGGGCGATGCCCCACGGGCAGAGCATCAGGGTGGAGCTCACTGAGCCTGCAACCCGCCCCGCCCCACCTCTGCCCAGCTGGGTGCCCCAATGACACTCAATCAGCACTGGGGACCCAGGGCTCATTCCCCAGGACACACGCCCCCTCTGTTCCAGCTGAGTCTTTGCCCCCAGAGATGGCCAAACACTCCAGCTTCTCGGACTGAGCCTCCCTTCCTACTAACACCGCCTGTTTCTGGTCCTCAAGCAGCGAGGATCTTGCTTCCAGGAGCCCCTGGACCAGAATGATCTCCCAAGTCTGCTCAGGTCACTCCAGCCTAACATGGTCCCTTTAACAGCAACCCATCACAGAATCAAGCCCAAGTGCAGCCGGGCACACGGGACCCATCCAACCTGGAGTTCTGGCACCCTGACCCACTCCACGGCTTCCAGCATCTGCTCTCTGGACGCCTCTGCGGCCTGTAGGTCCCCACGGCTCACTGCCCGTCTCTGTGTGCCCTCGCCCGGGCACCTTCCTGTTCTCCACAGGTCGGTCACTCACCACCTTATTCCCAGTGCTGCCCTAACGGTGGCCACACTGCTGACCTCAGGGGTCCTCAACCAGGGACCATACTGCCCCCAGCGGCCCTGGGCAAAGACTGAAGACAGATTTGCTTGCCACGCTGGGGGATGCTACTGGCATCCAGTGGGAGAGGCCAGCATGCCGCTCAGCGCCCTACGGTGCACAGGACAATGCTCCCCTCCGCCACCTAAAACAGACTTATCCAGCCCCAAAGGTATCAGAGCCGAGGTTGCACAAGCCAGGTCCTCAAGCTTCAGACGAGGCAGGAAGTTACCCCTAACACAGAGGCCCTGGTTAAACACGTCTGTTTCTAGATTAAATATGCCGCAGCCCTGGGAAGACGCCTACCTCCTTCCTTCTGTCATGTGCCCTGGGACCCGTGCACATGCACGCCTGCCTGTCCCACGGAGATGCCCGAGGGGACCTGAGGGTGGGGGCAGAACCCGCTCCCCGGGGACAAAGCCAAGCCAAGGGCTGCAGGTAGTGGACACACCTCGCCGCCAGACAGGACCCTGGGTGAGGAGAGCACCCTGAGCGCCCGCCCCCAATGGCCCCCAGACACAACGGCATCACAGAGGGGCTGCACACCTATCTCCCGCCGTGAGGGCTGCCAGCTTCGCCTCCCCAGCCTGGGGCTCCGACGGGTCATCCAGGATCCTCTGCATCTGCTGTTCCATCTCCCGGGGCTTCAACAGCCGGCCGTCATGGTAGAGCCAGACCTTGAAGTAGCGGCCTTTGTGGAACACGACGATGTGCCTGCTGTCCCTGAGGTGCTGGAGGGTGTCTGGGGACGGGGTGAGGGGAGACAGAATCCAGAGGCACCCGGTTAGGGGAGGGGAGAAAACCACCTGTGACGGCACCAATTCTTCTCCCCGCATCACTCTGCTCAGCTCACGAGTCCGCTTCCCAAAGGTCTGCAGAGGACTTGGTAGAGGACCCGAATCGAGAGCTCTGGGATCAGACAGGCCTGAGTGCTAAGCTCTGCTCGGCCGCTCACTGGACGTGTCTCCTGGAGCAAAGGACGCAACCCTCGCTAAGCCTGAGCCCTGGTGGGCCTGGGATGGACCCAGGCGGTGCCACTGTCTCTCCCTTACATTCTTGAGGGTGTCCCGGCTGGGACAGATGTGGCCCCCCTATGCTGGGCAGTGGGAAAGGAGTGGGGTCACGTATCCCAGGTCAGGCTGCTGGCAGTGAGCTGCTGAACCACAAATCTGGTTTCCCTGAGCACAATCCAGGGCGCTTTCCACCATAAACCCTGCGTGGCAGCCAGAGCAAAACGCCCCTGAAAGATCCAGATGAAGAAATAGGAATATTCCTAACCCAACCTAGGAAAAAACTCCACCACAAGACAGCCTTCAACCGAAGAGAAACTGAGGTCTGAAAATCAGTTAACTGTCCAGGCCTGAGAAAGACAAAGGAAATTCAACAGAAGGAAGGTTGACGAGCCTGAAATCTCTGAAATCTTAGAAGGTCAGCACTCATCAGTGTGGTGTCCTCCAACAACTCCTGAGCATAAGGATGGAAAGTTCTGATTCGCAAAGGAACCGTGAGCAGATCACGCACCTGTTTCCTCTCCTGGGATCCGAGAAGTATTAAACATTCGCTCCCACTGGGCGGAGCAGAGTGGAACTGTAGATCCCAAAAGAAAAATCTGTAATAGAAGCATGTTTCAGACAAAAACCTAAGGAGCAAATCAAGTCCACACATTTAAATGCTGGATTTGTTTTCTGTGCACATAGCGTGGCTGGACTTAATCTTTTCCAAACACTATAAAGAACGGTGGCTCCCTGGGACACCGTGCTGCCCTGGAGTTTGCAGAACCAGGCCAAGGCACAACATCCTGCTTCTTATTCCTAAATAACACACCCTAATGGGTCACTTATAAACTGACACTTAAACCAAAGGGGTATTTAAGAAAAAAAAAAATGCCGGGGCGGGGGGAGAGATAAACTGGGAGATTGGGATTGACATATACACACTACTATATATAAACAGATAACTAATAAGGACCTGCTGTAGCACAGGGAACTCTACTCAACACTCTGTAATGGCCTACATGGGAAAAGCATCTAAAAAAGAGTGGATATATGTATATGCATAACTGATTCAATTTGCTGTACACCTGAAACTAACACAACATTGTAAATCAACTATACTCCAATAAAAATTTTAAAAAAATAAAAAGAAGGAAAAAATGCCTTCTCATGAGTAGCTAGACAGCTATATTATTTCCTTCACAAGCAAGCGAGGGCTTCTTCGTAGGACAAATTGCAGAACTAAAATACATCAAACATATATCCATTTAGGATACAGAGGAGAATTAAATCTCAAAGTAATTATGCTGAGTGAAAGAGGCTAGACCAAAAAAAAAAAATGCATGCTGTAAAATTCCATTCACAAGTTTTAGAAGATGCAAGCTAACCTAGAGTGACAGAAAGCAGATCAAGGCGATGGTCGGGGGGGAGTGGAAAGGGACACCAGCGAACTCTCGGGGGTGGTTCACTAACTTGACTATGGTGATGGTTTCACGAGTACAGAGATATACATCAGTATATCAGAACTTATCAAAGCGGATGCTTCAAACATGTGCAGTACATCAGTTACACCTTGATAGAACTGTTCTAAAAGAATTTTTTAAAAAGCAGTTTGTTTGCGTACTGGTTTGATTTCCTCCCGGTCCAGTTTGCGTCTGTAAAGCAGGATGGCATGGATACCGTTGCCTGCTCTCGCTGCCTGAATGTGAGTCGGTGTGATGTACAGCAAATCCTGATACAAGAAAACACACAACAGCAGGGAGCATGTTAATAGGAAAAGACAAGCTAACTTCAACACACAGTTAAAATATTTCTATACAGGTGTTAATGACATCTGCTCTGCTGGAAAAGAAATTATTTTCATCTTCTACCCTTTTTCAGTTTTATTGTGTTCACGTTTTAAGCCCCCAAATAATTCTTGGGCTAGGAAAGGTAACCGTATATTTTAAAAGTAAATTGTAAATAAATATAATTCAAGCCAAAAAAAAAAAAGATAACAGCGCTTCACCCCAATTATCCTCATAGAATACATAAAAAGGAAAGCAGAAATTGAAAGGAGCAATTAGATAATTAGGAAGTTTTCTGAATGAGAAGGAACCAAAGGTTAAAATAACCTTTTATATAGAGCAGTGCTTGCAACTTTCTAAATCTGGGGACACATTTCTAAGTGTCTACATTTTTCAAGTCCAAGGGATGCTTGTCTCAACTATATTTTGAGAGAACCTATGCGCAGGGCTGCCCCTGATTATGTGGGAAATGGACACCAAAGTCTTCAGGAACGAAAGGGCACCAGGTGGACAGCTCACTCTCAAAAAGAAGTCTTCTGGGGCTTCCCTGGTGGTGCAGTGGTTGAGAGTCCGCCTGCCGATGCAGGGGACATGGGTTCGTGCCCCAGTCCGGGAAGATCCCACATGCTGTGGAGCGGCTGGGCCCGTGAGCCACGGCCGCTGAGCCTGCGCATCTGGAGCCTGTGCTCCGCAACGGGAGAGGCCACAACAGTGAGAGGCCCGCGTATCGCAAAAAATGATAATAATAAAAAAAAATAACAGGGTGTGCTCTGCAGACCACCTATGTCTCAAAAGGCAAGAAAGACCAAGGAGGTGTGAAAATGACACTCAGTGCAGCACCCCTGGCGTCCCAGGGCCCAGAATAACAAAGCTGAGCGTGTGGACAAACCCTCAGCCGACCCACGGCCCCTGAGCTTTTCGGGGTGGGCAGGGATGTCATCCTTCACCACTACGCAGGCTCAGTCAGGAAAACAGAGGGAAGGAAAAGAGGGAGAGGTTCGCTGCCACGAGGAAAGCCAATTGCCACGAGAGCACTTGTGCGATCCGAATGTCTCTGCAGCAGGTTGGTGGGTGCCTTGAGCTACTTGGCAATTCCAAAAGGACATCCACGGGGCTCTCCAGTGTGCAAAGCAGGTCCTGGGCTCCCTGCTAGGGGCGTGAGGCCTCGGACGGGGACGGCAGGGCCAGAGGAGCACGGGGAAACCCACAGCGTCCCCAGGCAGCCCACAGGGCCGGGAGGAGGCCACCCTGGTGCGTGGTCTCCATCAGACACGGCTCGGGACTCACCATCGCGTAGTAATTGCTGTTCACCATCAGTGGCCCTCGTCCTCGGAGGTAGATGTACTCCTCCCACCAGTCACTCACCTGTCAGGTGCACACAGGAGAGACCAACCGACAGGCTTAACCAGGCTGCCCAGGGCGGAGGCGGGGTGTGGGGGGGCTGGGGGAGGGTGCATTTAGTGCTTTGTCATGCACGTTTGACATCATTTGTCCCTCTCTTGGGGGCCAAGACAGCCCTAACTAGATGGAATGCAAAACAGTGGGAAGGAACTGGAAAGCGGTTTTATTCAAGTCAACACATAGCTAGAAGGCAGATCACCTTCATTTTATAGAGGGTTAAAAAAAAAAAAAAAAACCAAATGGAAAAGAAGGGATAAATGTCGGACTGCTAACATTTCTTGACCATCAACACCACCCCAAACTGCCCCACAGACTGCTTCTCGCCTTCTGCTGCCAAGCCTCCCCAAGGCAGCCACTGAGCCATGCTCAGTTCCCTTTCAGAGCCACACAGGGTCCATGTGTGCTGTCCTCCTGATGTCCCCTAGAAGGCCAGCAACCTCATCCTAACCGCATCCACAACCTCCAGGACCCAAGGATCACGATTCCCTCACTTTGTAAAGTACATACACATACAGAACAGTGCTCACCTAAGAACCTAAGCGTACATGTGAAAATGTTTACAAACTCAACACGCCCATGTAACCAACGCAGGATCAAACTCGAAGGTGACCTGCCCCACCCACCACGTTTTCTCCAGCCACCTCCCACTTCCAGCCCCACCCACCGGGTGTGTCTGGGTCACACCTTCTCCTCCAAGCTAGCCATTCCTCAAAACCTCAACCCCCCTGCCTCGTTTCAATGTCTCCTCCCACCCGCCATGCGCAGGGAAGCTAGCTGGCTCATGGAACAGATTATATGCTCCTACAGAAAATGCCACCAAGAAAAATAGCGTGTATGTATACTCACATAATTGGTAGCCCACCAGGACTTCAGCTTCAAATACCACTGCAATTTCGGCCCGAGATTGATAGCAAAATCTTGTGCCAGAGCTGTCATCCGTGTAAAGTCTCCTTCCTTCATAAGAGGCTTCACGGATTCCAGGTACTGGGGTTGATGGGAAAAACACAAGCCTAGTTAAAACAGGCGGTTTCCTTCCTTGTGCCTTAGAAAGAGGCAGGTCTTCACACAAGGTAGCTAACTCCAATACTAAAGGATGTTTTAGATCGGTGATAACTCAACAAGTAAACTTTTTTGTCCTTTACTGGCATACAAGCTCCCAGATCTTGAATCACCACAAAAACCATCAAATTGGATACTAGACTGACAAGATCGAGGTTTGATTGACAAGGAACTTTCAATGTGTATTTTTTTCTCCGTCATCTGGTCCTTAATAAGAGCTCTATTCTCACCTAAGCTACGAAGGTGCCAATGAGATGGGTGGGGAAGCCCTGAGAGCCAAGGGTAGGACCGAAGACTGGTGTTCAGGACACCAGGACGGGAAAGGAGCCAGAATGATAGGGACGGAGAAGGTCACGCCACCAGGTCAAGGCCAGGCCTCCAGTTCAGAATTTTCGGGGTCCCCACTTTGATCTGCTCTGGCCCTTGCAGGTAAGAGCAGGCAGGGAGCAGTTCACAGCACTCAATAGCGTCCACCACGTGCATAAGCAAACTTACAGGACACAAAACTGCTGCTAGGCGGTGGGTTTGCCATGAGATTTTTTTTTTTCCGGCTATGCCGTGGGGCATGCGGGATCTTAGTTCCCCAACCAGGGATCCAGCCCATGCCCCCTGCATTGGGAGTATAGAGGCCTAACCACTGGACCACCAGGGAAGTCCCATCAAGTCATAGACCTTAACTGCAAAGATGCTGGCGTTTCAGAGCGAGCGTTCTGGGGACGGGCGAAGCCGCACCTACCCTGTTGACGGTATCTTGGACGGCTGGGACCGGCAGGCGTGGCAGACACGTCTGGAAGCTGTACAACATGGGTTTGCGGCCTGAAAAGATCTTGACCATACCCTTAAAAAAAAAAAAAGGTACATTCTCAAAGACGAGCTCTGTCAAAGATCCGAAGCCAGTTCTCCAGGATATACAACCTGCTGACCGTGGACTGATTTTCTGTGCTGGTTCATTTCCTCTAGTCCATTTTCTGCCCCTACACTTGCAGGCCTCAGCAAACAAGTAACCCCAAATAAAACCCAGGGTGAATGAAACCCTACGTCTGACAGATGCCTTGAGACGTCCTGCCCTGTCCCGGCGGTGCTGTTCCCCGGGCACCCTGACATTGGGTCTGACTGCACTTCTGCATGGCAGGTAAGTTCCACCCACCTACTTCTGCAAGGCCCTCGTTTTCAGGATTGGCTCCCGGGGCTGGGAGAGGGACCTGGACCTGGAGCCAAGTGCAGCCCCTTTGGTCAATATCAAGCCTGGTGGATGGCACATAGTTGCCTGCTATAGTCTGGAATGATCTAAACTTGCTGTGATGACTGGTCATCTCATGCTGACCAGACTTCAAAGGAACTTCCAGGGCTCACAGTGTGCAGGGGGGTGATTCTTGATGTCGAAGAGCAGGTGGGACTCACCTGGACACCAGCCATGAAGGCCACCCTGGGGACGGTCGTTTACCTTGCTCTGTACAGTGTGGAAACCATCTCAGAATCTCTCCTGGGAGTTGAATTCTACTTGTCTGGAAATCAGAAATCTTACGTCCAAGCAACAGCAGGAAGTCGGTTTGGGAAAGAGTGAAGCCCAGGGTGTACGGTGGGCTTGGGCACGAGGGTGCCTGCTCCTTTCACAAGGAGCCCCAGGGGATAGCATTCTGCCACCGATGAACCCATCACGGGACAAACATCCACGCACATGGCCGGTAAGTGACAGGCAGACTAAGGGCTGAGGTGAGCTGATGGAAGGTACTAGAAGCTAAGGGTGAGTCAGGGAGTCCCGGTCAACCGGTCAGCTAAGGTTAGAAAAGCTACAAAGAAGCGGACGGATGGCGCTTTTATTTGATGGGTGACCTGGATGAGAAACCCAGCAGACATTAATTAATACCAGATGTTCAGAACACACTAAGATCGTTAAAGAAAAAGAGCCTCTGGCCCAAACAATGAGGCACGTTGAATCAGCTCTCTGGCACTTACGGGGCAACGCTCAAGTCACCAAGGGGACTGTAGAGCACAGGGAACTCTAGTCAACACTCTGTAATGACCTATATGGGAAAGAGTCTCCAAAAGAATGGATATATGTATATGTATAATGGATATATGTATATGTATATAGGATATATGGATATGTATAACTGACTCACTGTGTTGTACACCTGAAACTAACACAACATTGTAAATCAACTATACCCCAACAAAAATTAATTAAAAAAAAAAAGTCACCCAGGGGAAAAGGCCCAGCGAGGACCTTCCTTTCAGAAGTAAAAGCCTCCCACACCAGATGTGGAGCTGACGGATGAGCCAGGCACAGGACACATCCTGCATGGTCTCACAGGTCCGTGGAACCATGGAAGCAGCAAGGAGGGATGGGGGCTGCCGGGGGCTGGGGGACACGGGGCTGCGGGATGGTTAAAAGGGACAAGGTTTCAGTTACAAGAAATAAGCACGTCCTGGAGACCTACCCTAAGGCATCGGGCCTGGAACCAACACTCCTGTGCTGGACTCTTCCAAATTTGCTAAGAGGGCAGATCTCATGTTAAATGCTCTTACGGCCAAAGGCAAGAGGCGTAAGTGGGGCCCGAGGAAACTTTCGGAGAGTGGGTAAATCTGTGGCCTTGGCAGTGATGAAGGGGTCACAAGTGCACACTTATCTGTGAACACATCAAGCTGTGAAAGAGCTACAGCTTCGCAGATGTCAGGCATACCTCGAGAGAGCGGTTTAAAAACATCCACACCAGTCGTGCACTGGCAGTGAGTTTGCATTACCATCCAGATTTTGGTGGCGCGGCTTATCTTGCCGTGCTGGGCGAACATCCAGCCGTGGTAGGACAGCAGCACCTTCAGAGAGTAGCGCATGGTGATGATGAGGGCCACCCACAGGCCCGTGCCGAAGAGGACGCCGCTGACCACCTTCTTCGTCTGGCTGGACATGTAGCTACTGCCGAGACAAGACCAGACAAGCCACAGGTTCGTCCACGTGGAAAGGAGGCCACGGGCAATGGCGCCGAGAGGCGCCACGTGCTACAAGGTGGGGTGGTCTCCTGTGGACACAGCTGAGGCCACAGACCCCAGTTGGAGTCAGGCCTGATCAGGGAGACGACAACCCGTGTTAAGCCAACTCTCAAAAGACTCAGCCATCTTTCTCCTGGATTCGAGATGAACCAGCCGCATCTGCTTTGCTGGTCCTCGAAACAAACCAAGGCTAATCTGCATAACTGGGGAGCATGGACAACTTCCTCCAGGCCTAGGAATGAGGACGGAGGGTACGGGGGAGGCGGTGGTCCGTCCACGATGAGAGCTCAGCCCCAGACTGACCTGCTTTCTCCTGGGCTGGGAGCCGGCAGCATCCTGCACGTTCCCTTCCTGCTGCTCAGGACGCTTTTTCCTTAAACACACCTTGGGATTTCACCAGGATGTATAAGAAACGCAGATCAACTGGCACAACTATTACTTCAACTGTTTAGATCAAAAGAGCTTGTTTTCGATCTGGGCAGGAACACTTACCATGAATAAATGTAGAAACTGATGACGTAAAATGATCATTTAAATCGAAAACTGACAGAGAAAATGTTTTCGTTTGCTAAGGAAAGTAATATATTATCCGGTAAAGATGGGACTTCAAAAAATGAGAAGGGCTTCCCTGGTGGTGCAGTGGTTGAGAGTCTGCCTGCCCATGCAGGGGACATGGGTTCGTGCCCCTGTCCGGGAGGATGCCACATGCCGCGGAGCGGCTGGGCCCGTGAGCCATGGCCGCTGAGCCCGCGTGTCCAGAGTCTGTGCTCCGCAACGGGAGAGGCTACAACAGTGAGAGGCCCGCGTACCGCAAAAAAAAAAAAAAAAAAAGAAGAAATGCAGCTACTCATTCACCTTTGTGGGCTGTAGTTTTAGAAACCACAATATATTTTCAAAATAAAAATAATTTAAATAATAAATGCTGGTGAGGTTGCAGAGAAAGGGGAACCCTTACGCACTGTTGGTGGGAATGTAAATTGATGCAGCTACTGTGGAGAACGGTATGGAGGTTCCTCAAAAAAAAAATTAAAATTAGAACTACCATACGATCCAACAATTTCACTTCTGGGCATTTATCTGAAGGAAGTGAAATCACCCCATGTTCACGACAGCACTATGTACAACAGCCAAGATATGGAAACCTGAGTGTCCATGGACAAACGAATGGGTAAAGAAGAGGTGGTAGGTATATGTCAGTACAGTGGAATATTACTCGGCGAGGAAAAAAGGCAGAAAATCCTGCTGTTTGTGACAACGTGGATGGACCTTGAGGGCATTATACCAAGTGAAATAAGTCAGACAGAGAAAGACAAATACCATATGATATCACTTAAATGTGGAATCTAAAATATGACACAAACGAGCTTTTTAATGAAACAGAAACAGACTCACAGATGTAGAAAACTATAATATATATGTATATATTCCTGAATCACTTTGCTGTACACCAGAAACTAACACAATATCATACATTAACTGTACTTCAATTTTTTTTAAATGTTAAAAAAAGAAATACACATACTGTACAATCTCAGTTATAATGAAATCTAAAAAACATTTTCAATTTGTAACTATATCTGGTGATGGATGTTAACAAAGCTTTGGTAATCATTTTGCAATATATACATATATCAAATCATTATGTTATACACCTAAAAACTAATACAATGTTTTATGTCAATTATATCCTTAACCTAAAGGTTTCGCCAATATTTGGAAACCACCAATTAAACATCTTCTCTTAGTTCACTAACACAGAAACAAAAAGTAAAATACTGGCAAAAAGTCTGCTTCAAAACATATCTTTCTATATCCTGTCAATTCTTGCATTCAAGTTTAACTGTAGTCTCTACTTTAAACCTCTACCTTCTTTTCTGATAGTCTAATCTACAAGCAAACTTGGATTTAAGAACCTGTCTTTCAGACAATCTATGTTTTAGATTTCTAAGTCCTATGTCACTGAACTTGGAAAAGACACACACACTTGATTCACAAAAATCAAGTAGTATTTTTACATTAACAAACAAATGATGTGTTCAGCATTTAAGTTTTTTTCTTTTTTTAAAAAATTATTTTTCAGCTGTGTTGGGTCTTTGTTGCTACATGCAGGCTTTCTCTAGTTGCGGCGAGCGGGGGCTACTCTTTGTTGCAGAGCGTGGGTTCTAGGCACGCGGGCTTCAGTAGTTGTGGCGCACGGGCTTAGTTGCTCCGCAGCATGTGGGATCTTCCCGGACCAGGGCTCAAACCCGTGTCCCCTGCATTGCCAGGCGGATTCTTAACCACTGCACCACCAGGGAAGTCCCCCAGCATTTTTTATATATATGCATACAGGCACTTTGACAGCAAGCATCAGCTTTAATAGCTTTCTGTTAAAGGGCGTGTCCCTTCCGAGGATGCAGGGGATGGGCTTACACAGAGCACGACGTACACCTGCACTCAGGGAAGCTGCAACCTCAGGACACTGGGAACCCTCTCCAGGAAGACTTTGCAGAACAGCCCTTGAACCTGGAAGACGCTGGCCCCTTCACCTGGTCTTTCTAAATTTGGGCCAGGGATGGCCCAGTTTACCGCAATTGGTTTAGAGAGACAAAGAAACAAATCTTATAAAGACCCAGATTAGAAAGGGCTTTAAATAGGCAACACTTCTAAATACAATCCAGTGCAAAGAGACTGCCCCCGCTCAAAAGTAAATTTAAAAACTGTGTTAAACCCAAGTAGGCAGGAAATCGGAGGTGAACCGTCTGCAGGGGGGGCAGGCCTGCGGCTCCCCGGAAATAAAGGAGGGGAAGAGAGAGGCTGGGACAGGGAGGTGAGAGCGACAGGGTCCCTGCCTGGCTTCCCGGCCCCCAGGCAGACCAAGGAGTTGGGCAGGCGTCCAGCACAGGCGTGCTTCCACTGCAATGACAGGGCTTTGTATCCTGGGCCCTGCGGACGCTTATAAAGGCAGGAGCCAGCGATCCCGAGGTGGCCGGAGGCTCCGAGGAACTCAGCTGGACTCTCGGTGACTCTCGTGTATCCCAGGACACCATGAATTAGGAGCAGCTTTCAGGAGTGAGGGGCACCCGCTCAAAGCAATGTTAAGAAGATTCCGACCTTTAACTGAAAACCACTTAATCATTTCTTGAGAGCGATCAGAATCAAATTCAGTCCTGAGCTGGGAGCTTTCCTTTATGTCACATTTTGCCACATTACTTTCCTGTTCTTTTCTGAAAGAACAATATTTAAATCCAAACAACCAACTGATTTAGTAAAAGGTCCAGAAGTTCATCTGTTTAGCTCAGGCCCAGCCACGACCCGGTAGCTATGGCCCAGGGATCCCGTGGACACACCTGGGATGCACCCCATCCCTCACAGACCCCACCTGCCTCCCAAAACCCGTGGCGCAAAAAGCAAAGCCCAAGCACGGGACGAAGACATGGGGACTATTATTTCTCTAGTAACAGACCTACGATGGCCTCCGGTGTTAACAAGCAACACAGGAATAGGATCAAAGGTCTGGCAGGGGACAGCCACAGCTGAGCTGGAGGCACGAGTACTTTCCAACCAGAAGATAAATATATGCCTTCCACGGGACTTCCCGGGCGGGCCAGCGGTTAGGACTCGGCGCTTTCACTGCCACAGGACTTCCCGGGTGGGCCAGCGGTTAGGACTTGGCGCTTTCACTGCCGAGGGCGCGGGTTCAATACCTGGTCGGGGAACTAGGATCCCGTCACAAGCTGCTTGGTGCAGCCAAACCAAACATTTCAAATGTGCCTTCCAGAGCCAGGGCCGCCATCACAAATGGGGTAATGGAAACAGACCTGTGTATGTCCCATCATTTGGCCACTCAAACACCAATAAGGCAGAGGTGCTGGGTTTTTTTGGGGTTTTTTGCGGTACGCAGGCCTCTCACTGTTGTGGCCTTCTCCCGTTGCAGAGCACAGGCTCCGGATGCGCAGGCTCAGCAGCCATGGCTCATGGGCCCAGCCGCTCCGTGGCATGTGGGATCCTCCCGGACCGGGGCACGAACCCGCGTCCCCTGCATCGGCAGGCGGACTCTCAACCACTGCACCACCAGGGAAGCCCCCAGAGGTGCTGTGTTTTTGCGTTTGCCTGGCAAGAAGGTTCTCCGAGGGGAGGCTCAGGGCACGTTGAAGGAAGCACCGGTGTCCGACCACGCGGAGCTGGCTCTGGATTCCAGCTCCCCACTTCCCCTCTCTGTGACTCTGGGCAGGAATCTGCATCTCTGAACATTTCCTCACTTTTTCATGTCGGAGACCCCAGGGAGAGAGGTCACTGCAGCGCAGGGGCCAAACGGCAGGAGAGGCTACACGGGAGCCAGGGCCACCCCCAGGACCGGAGGGAAGAAAGAGGGGCTCCAGAAATGCCCTCGAGGGCACGGCCAACGTTCTGGCATGAGACCCCAGCCACCACGTACCTCGCAAGAAAAATATCAACCCAAGGCCCCGCCCTGCCGAATATCATGGTATTAAAAAAGCTCCTAGAAAAATCTATAGCAACCAGGAGAGAGTGTTGGGGTCCCCCGGTGTTCTAAGCCAATCATCAGACAGGGAGCTGAGGGGCTGAGGTCTCCCCAGAGCCCCCGACAGCAGTCAGTTCCCGGGGTCCCAGAACTCCAGGACGGACCCCAGTGCAGGGAAAAGACCTTGTCCAGAACCAGCTCCTGGGGCAGAAATTCGTTTTGAGGGTCCCCCTGGCCAGGCTAAGTTGACTGCCACTGCTGGCCCCCACCTTGGGCCCTGACATGTCCTGGCGGGTACCCCGGGACCAAGCCTGCCCTTCTTGTCCCTGGTCTCCAGAGAAAGGGCCACAAGGGTCCCCAAACTCCCGAGGGGACCTTCATACCAGTCCGGGACACGGGGAGAAAGCCGACATGACAACCACAGCAAAAGCCTCCAACTGAATCCACAACAGCCATGATGTGTGAGAAGACATTAAAAACGTCAGCAACAAAAAAGTCAATAACTCCCTAGACCGTTGGAGATTTGAAAGGATTACTTACGTCCTGTCAAGGGTCCGATTGATTTTTGCAATTATTCCCAAAGAGGGGTCGATCTTGGTGTACATTGTTGATACCACGCCCACGACCACGATGAGCCAGCTGGAGGGACTCGCCGGGTACACGCCGGTGATGATGCCATTCTAAACACAGACACGCACAGCATGAACAACGTCCCTCCTGGTGGTGGGGGCCCGTGAGCTGGCAGGCAGTGGAGGGGTGGAGGGTCTGCGCACAGGGGCAGCTAAGCGGCCACACTGTCACTACTGGAAACGTTCCCCAGAGTCTCCGGCCCCCAGCTGCTCCAACTTCTGTCCAGCTCCTTCCCTTCCTCTACTTCTGAGCCAAAACCCTCCCTAAAACAGTTCTCCCCGAAAGTGACCCCAGAACATTAGACTCACCCGAAGCACTAGTTTAACATACAAATTCCCTAGCTTCACCCAGACTGACTCAGGATACTGGCCACCTTGCCAACCACGATGTCCTCTCCCCAACAGGCTACACCCAGGATGCCTGGAGACCCTCCCCCAACTCCAAAACCATCCCTCCTGCGGCTCCTGAATCAGACACCGTTCAACCCGAGGTATTTCCAGGAAACCTCACTCCATGTCGAGAATTTGCCGTTAGATGCTTCAGCCAAAGCTCCCCCAGCCTACCTTCAAAAAAGTAGTAGCAGTGGAGGGGGAAGGAAGACATATAACCCAAAATTGGCAAAATGTTGACAGCTATGGGAAACGAGCAGTGTGGATTTATTACCCTCTTTACTTTTGCATATGTTTCAAAACTTCCAATTAAAAAATCTTGGGACTTCCCTGGCAGTCCAGCGGTTAAGACTCTGCATTTCAAATGCAGGGGGCCCAGGTTTGATCCCTGGTGGGGCAACTAAGATCTCGCATGCCACGCAGCGCAGGCAAAGTATTTTAAAAAATTTTTTTAAATAAATAAATAAATAAATTTTAAAAATCTTACTGAAACCATCTTAGTAAGACTGATTTGATAATAGTTAAGATAATAGATTAAAAAACTCTCAAAGCTTTATCTGAATCCTCTCAGAAGAGACTTACACATCCCTACATGTTATTCTTATTATGGAGAATCACAAAAGATTTTAAAGAACGTTGTTGGGCACAGAGGGGCCTTCTGGTGTTCTCTGAACCATTCTTATAAAATAAACAGGTACATACGTTAAATTAAAATGTACGGAGGACGTTTCTAGATAAAAGGTCTCTGCTCACCACACCCCCCGACCCGGCAGCAACTCTGCCAGCCTTGCCCCCGCTTCCTCTGAGCATCAGATGGTCCCCTAAGGAACCACGTGGTTAGGATGCACCCTCGCTGTGCACTGTTTTTGTACGTTAGTTTTGCCCCCTCGGCAGTACCACAAGGTTTTTAAAGTCTGGGAACAACGTCTCCACTGGGTTAAGACAACGGCCACACCGGGGCACTCAAGCTTCTACTTTCCTCCATTCGTAGGTAAAAGGAGGCGTCCCAGCAAGGTCAGGAGCACAAAGGGCACCTTCCCCTGTAGGTGGCGCCCTCCTCCACTTCGGGTGGGTCATGCTGCTGGCGCCCACAAGGGACCAGTGTGACGGGGCCCCAGACCCCTCCGGCAGAGCCCGGGAACACCTGTCCAGCCAGGCCAGGTCCCAGGGGCCGGCCCACTGTCCCCCTGGTCACTGTTCCCATCCACCCTAGCTCCTGGGCCTTTTTCTTTTTCTAATATTTATTTATTTATTTGGTTGCACCGGGTCTTAGTTGCGGCTTGCAGGCTCCTTAGTTGCGGCATGTGAACTCAGTTGCGGTATGCATGTGGGACCTAGTTCCCAGACCAGGGACCGAACCCGGGCCCCCTGCATTGGGAGTGTGGAGTCTTACCCACTGGACCACCAGGGAAGTCCCTTTTCAACAGCCCGCCTCGGAGCTGCCCTCTGAAGGGAAAACTGGACAACAAACACACAAACTGGGGAACGGGGGGGCAGATGCTTTTGGTGCACTTTCGTCTTGTTTGAATTTTTCTAAACATGCATTTGTCCTTCTGTGATTCTTATTTTCGGGAAAAGGAAGGATTTATTCTTACAAGCAGCAGGTAAGGAACACCCCAGGGATCTTCCCCAGCAGTGTCTCCCTAAACAGCAAAATTGGGGAAGTTTTAAGCGAAGGGTACATGCATGTTCATGACTTTTGTAATTTTTAAAATAAGTGAATTAAAAACAAGACACGTGCTTAAAAACAGTGAATAAATGTCCACTCTTGCAGGTAAACAGAATTGAGAACATGAGTAGTTAACTGTATTTGCATTTACGTGCATCTTTTTCAACGCTGGACTATTTTATTGGCGAGACTGCTGTTAAACTCGCTGCGGTTTCACACAGCTGAAAAACAACCCTTTTCCTAAAAGGTGTAAAGGGTTCTGGACTCGGAGCCGAGACATGGATTCTAGCCTTTATTCTGCTTCTTCCAAGCAGGTCACTTACCCCCTCCGAGTCCTGATTTCTTCGCCTGCCCTACGGGGTCCCCATCCACCCTACCTGCCTTACAGAATTTCTCCAAGAATTCAGCGAGGCAATCCATGGGAATCACAAGCCTTAAGGACCAAGGAAACATACATGATGTGTCAACTACCACTCTGACACACTGAAACTTCAATAAAGGGAATACTGTACAGATTGAAGCAAGTGTCTGAAAACCTTGAATCTGATGAACTTCTTCTTCCAGGAATGAAGTCCAGACAGATAGATCTGCCTGAGGGCCTCGTGGCTCAGCCGGAGGTCGATTCCGTCGGGAGTGACCGTGAACTGAAAGGCCACGGCTTGGTGAGCCTCCGCCATGGTTATGGAGCTCCTGAAAAGACAAGGGGAGAACGTAACACGAAGGGGCACTGACTGGACATTAGAAAACCTCTAACTTGTAGAGAAGCGCAATCCATTCTGAAATCTCACTGTTTCCTCCCATTTGATAGATTACAAGTTTTTCATTAACACACCCGATTCTGTGATTAGCCATCACCCCTTCCCTGCTGGTCCAGCTAGATACAGACAATTGCGGCCTCTGCTTAGAGGCGCTGGGTGATTAGCTGAGTCCAGGGGCGGGAACCCCTCGTTCCTCCCTCCACTACCCGCCATCCACCCAACTCTGCCACCCAGTCTACACCCGGCTGACC
Organism: Mesoplodon mirus; assembly: GCF_964341445.2. NCBI lineage: Eukaryota > Metazoa > Chordata > Mammalia > Artiodactyla > Ziphiidae > Mesoplodon > Mesoplodon mirus. The sequence continues at coordinate 4,812,061 of NC_138983.1, read as the reverse complement.
CAGGAAGCCCGGGGCGGTTTAGCAACTTGCCCTGCAAATGGGAGGCAAATCCCATTCCCGCCCACCAGCCAGCCTAGAGGCTGGCACAGAAAGTCCACAAATGCATCCACAATGGCCCCTGATCCCTTATCTTCGGGGATCAACGGTGGGAAAACAGGACCAACACCAAACACCTTGGCCTCTGGTGCGCGTGGGGCTGCCCGAGAAACCCCTTCAGGCTCCACAAAGGACTCCATGAAAACCAGACGCACAGAACCTTCAGGGGGAGGTGGGGTGTGGACAAGACAGGCTGGGCCTTCCTCCTCAGAGGCTGTAGAAATCAAACTGCTGTCAACAGCCAGTATCACATTTCCCCGCAGCAGGCTTGGCCCTCCCTGCGGGCTTCCCCGCCTGGCAAAGGCAAGCGCATTTCATTTCCCCTGCTGGGCATATCTGGTCTCCCTTCACCTTCTTCCTTGGCGGGCTCCTGCCTCACCTCTTCCCTCTTGGCCTCCCCACCACCGGCCCCTCTGCCAACCTTCTGAAGGCAGGCGATGGCACCACCTCCTCGTAAACCGTGTGCCAGCAAGCACATGTGGATAAAGAGGAGCGAAAAATCCAGAATAAACCAGAATAAAAATCCAACACTGTGAGTGCGTGTGTGTATCCCCATCGCATGCTATGTTTCCTTTTTTTACCCATGTAATAAGCCTATTGGGGGCAGACGTTGGACCCGTCAAAATCAAGGGTAAGGCGGTTTCAGAGATACCCAGTTACAAAAGTCAAACTAGCTTAGTCTTCAGCAAATCAGGACAAATGATCTCAACTTTCACTCACTGGTTTGTTCAACAAGCGTGTGCTGACTGCCTCCTATGTGCCAGCAGTGGGGAGGATGGAGGTCCCCCTGCCCTCCTGCAGCTCAGACAGGGGGCGGAAAGAAGAGGGAGTGACAGAGGGGACCTTCCAGGTGACACAGAAGCCCAGGAGAAGGATCGGCCAGAGGGCAAGACTTTCAGGCCTGAAGGCAGACCTGTGAGAGGGCTGGAGGTACAGGGTGGCTGGGGTCAAGGTGGGCGCTAAATTCAGAAAGGGAAGTCCCAGAGGCAGTCGGGTTTCATGCTAAGGGCAATGGAAAAGTATCCAAGGGCTGTGAGCCAGGGGCGTCAGTTCCTGTGTCTGTGTCTGTTCTAAAGAAGACCACTCGCGCTGCTGTTTGGAGCCAGGGGCAGGTGGGGTGAGGAAGTGAGACCAGTACGAAGCTGGGGTGGTCTTCCAGGAGAGCGTGGCCCAGAGTGGGAACATTGGGGACGGGGAGGATGACTCACTCCAGACAGGTTTCGGAGGTGCCCTGGGGCTGGGGTCTGAACCGTGTGGGCTCCACGGAGCCTCCACACACAGAAGAGCCACAGCGTGGGGTGGGCTGGGAGTGGTGCATTCACCCCGGGGTGGACCGGGGCACCGACGTGGAGGTGCTGGGGCAGAGGAAGTGGCTGGGATGGGCACCTGAGAGCTCTGCTCGGATGACCTTGAAAGAAAAAAGCAAGTCAGCGAAACTGCATCCCACTCACGGAACCCTGGCCTGGTGCCAGCTGCCCAGCATTCAAGAATAGTTACACGTTATTTGGGACTTCCCTGGCAGTCCAATGGTTAGGACTCTGTGCTTTCACTGCTGAGGGCCTGGGTTCGATCCCTGGTCAGGGAACTAAGATCCTGCGAGCCGTGCGGCGTGGGAAAAAAAAAAAAAAAAAAAATTACACATTATTTACCTGGCACAGAGCAAACGTCCAGAGCCTGGTTAATTATGAAGACAGATCCCATTTGAAAGCAGCACGATCTCTAAGCAAAAGCTCGCTACAGGTAAATTTAAAATGTTGAAGACATTTTAAACCAACAGCTGGAATCCATTTCTCGAAAAGCTACCCAAGGTGGCTCTTAAGATTTTTCCAGAACCTGAAGGTTAACTCAACCCCTCCCCCCATCAAAGCCTTGGGGTGAACACGAAGCAGGTCTTACAAAGATAAGAATTCTGCACAGCATGCATCACAGCAAATAAATTTATGTGACTGGCTACCCTTTCAATGATTTTTTTAAATTAATTAATTTTTATTTTTGGCTGCGTTGGGCCTTCATTGCTGTGCGCGGGCTTTCTCTAGTTGCGGCGAGCGGGGGCTACTCTTCATTGCGGTGCACAGGCTTCTCATTGCAGCGGCTTCTCTTGTTGCGGAGCGCGGGCTCTAGGCGCGTGGGCTTCAGTAGTTGTGGCAGGCGGGCTCAGTAGTTGTGGCTCACGGGCTCTAGAGTGCAGGCTCAGTAGTTGTGGCTCACGGGCTTAGTTGCTCCGTGGCATGTGGGGTCTTCCCGGACCAGAGCTCGAACCTGTGTCCCCTGCACTGGCAGGCAGATTCTTAACCACTGTGCGACCAGGGAAGTCCCTCAATGATTTTTAAAATCTTTCAAGGGCTTTGTGCAGAACAGGAAGGGATTATTAATGGCAGTAGATTAAATATAGTGTTTGTAGCCAATTCTCTCCAAAGGTATGTGTCCGGTGTTTGCTCAGGGAGCTAATCTCTGCCGGGCCGGGGCACACAGACAAGGATATTTACAGCCTCCGTTTCTGGAGGCCTTTATCAGAACTCTCTGAAAAATAGATAATTAATAAGGGCCTATACTGTGCAGCACAGGGAACTCTACTCAATACTCTGTAATGACCTACATGGGAAAAGAATCTAAAAGAGTGGATATATATATATGTATAACTGATTCACTTTGCTGTACAGCAGAAACTAACACAACATTTAAAATCAACTGTACTCCAATAAAAATTATTTTATTATTATTATTATTATTTTTGGTCACACCATGTGGCATGTGGGATCTTAGTTCCCCCACCAAGGATCAAACCCGTGCCCCCTGCAGTGTAAGCATGGAGTCTTAAGCACTGGACTGCCAGGGAAGTCCCTAAAAATTATTTTTTAAAAAACGAAAAAACTCTAAATTTAACTAGTGATTTGCTTGTTTTGATTGGTTCAGACTAAAAACCAAATAGAAGAGTCTTAAGTGCCCTCCAGGTGGACAATTTGTTTTTCTAGTTTTGCAGGAGCCAGGATGACTATCGTGAGCCGGCCTCCCCTGATTTGAGCCAGAAGCAGGAGTTAGTGAACCGGATGACAAGGGCTTGAGACGCTCCCTCTGCAAATCTATCGAGTGAAAATTCCACCCTCGATTTTGGCATCCACAGCCTCGCACTTGGAAACATGCAGCCTTGTAATACTGCCCCCTGCAGCCACCAGGACAATGCAGAGCTTTAGCTGCAGTAAAATACCACTTCACACCCACCAGGACCGCCATAATCAAAAGGAGGGGCGATAACAGGCGCTGGAGAGGATGTGGAGAAATCGGAACCCTCGTGCACGTCTGGCCGGGATGTCAGATGGCACAGCCCCTTTGGAAGAGTCTGGCAGCATCTCAAACAGTCAAATGTGGAGTTACCACACGACCCAGCAATTCCGCTCCTAGGCTTATGCTCATGAAAACATGTGTCTGCACAACAAATCTGTACATGATGTTCACGGCGGCATTATTCATAATAACCAAAAAGTGCAAGCAAACACCCTCCCACTGATGAACGGGGGTAAACAAAATATGCCCTATCCATACAACAGGATGCTGTTTACAAGCAATAAAAAGGGATGAAGCACTGACACACACCACCGCACGGGTGAACCTTGAAAACATGATGCTGAGTGAAGGCAGCCAGACACAGACGGCCACGTATTGTACGATTCCATCTATGGGAAATGTCCAGAACAGGCACATCCACAGAGACAGAAAGTAGCGGTTGCCTAGGGCTGGAGGGAGGTGGGGTTAAGGAGAGAAGGGTTTCTTTTGGGGGTGATGAAATGTCCCAAAATTTATGGGGGTCACAGCTGCACATACGTGTGAATATACTAAAATCACTGACGTGTACACTTGAGGTGCGTGGATGGTATGGGATGTGAATGATCTCCCAATAAAGCTGTCACACAAACACCGCTGTCTCATGAAACAGAAGTGGTATCTATTTATTTAACTCATGCATCTGAACCTTCTCTCCTCAGACATGTAATTCAGGGGGGCGGGCGGGCGGGTGGGGGCGTTACTACTCCTTTCCCCCGATGTGGGCCTAGTTCTGCATTCACACTAAGGACCCCTTTAAACAATTGTTACTTCATAACCTTAAGAATTACTATTAAATGCTTTTAGGTGTCACATGATATGGTGGTTATTTTCTAAAAGAGCTGCTGTCTTTTTTTAATGTCAAATCACCAACTTTGTGATTCAAATTAAATTCTATGCATTGCTTCACCAATACACATGGAAATATAAACATATGGTGTATTGTATGTTATAATTCATCAGGATGAGACCTTTTGCAGGTGCCTGAAAACAACTGTTTCAAATATAACATGCACACATTTTACAAAGTTAGAAAACTATTTTTTAATTGAACGGTAAGAGCTGCTATCTCTTGGCGATACATACTGAAATATTTACCAATGCACTTTTGTTTGTTTGTTTTTGTTTTTTTGCAGTACGCGGGCCTCTCACTGTTGTGGCCTCTCCCATTGCGGAGCACAGGCTCCGGACGTGCAGGCTCACCGGCCATGGCTCACAGGCCTAGCCACTCCGCAGCACGTGGGATCTTCCCAGACCGGGGCACAAACCCATGTCCCCTGCATCGGCAGGCGGACTCTCAACCACTGCGCCACCAGGGAAGCCCTACCAATGCACTTTTATCTTTTATCATGTTGGGACTTGCTTCAAAACCACTGGAGGTGGGGGAAGGATGGACAGGGGTAGGAATTGCCATATGTGAGAACTGGTGAAGCTGGGCTGTGACCAAGTGAGAATCCTTATGCCTGTGCTTCTTTTTTTTTTTTTGGCGGGGGGCCATGCCACATGGCTTGTGGGATATCTTAGTTCCCTGACCAGGGATCGAACCCGTGCCCCCTGTAGTGGAAGCACAGAGTCCTAACCACTGGACCGCCAGAGAATTCTCGCCTGTGTCTCTTCTGTATGTTTGTCATCTGCTCTAATAATTGCTTAAAGTATGTTTAAGGAAATAAAACACGTATCCACTGCAGCCGGTGCTAAATCTCACACCCAGAGACCAACTTTCAAAGCTCCCCAGACACCACAGGGAAATAGCTGCTCACCCACCCAACCACACCTACAGAAACAAGAAAGGAAGGGCGAGGCTGCCTGTGGGGTCACTGCGCCCCCTGTCCTGGGGCACCCTCGCGGGTCATACCCCCAGCTCCTACCTTCCACCCAACCCAGGTGGGTGTGGGTGCAGCCTGAACGCACTGCCCTGCCTCTCCCACCTTGGAGTCGCCCCGAAGCAGCAGCTGGAGTAACTGATGAAGACACAGCTACCATCATTTCCCAAAGGCTGACCGTGGCCCCTGGAAATGAAGCATCTCCCGTGGGTCGCTCGACCAGAGGGTTCCTAACATCTCTAAAAATGGGGACCTTTTTCTTCAAATGTAAACACACAGGAAAAGTTGGTGGATAAAGCCTTTCAACCCTCTTCTTCCTCCCTTTGGCCCTCCTGGGTGGAGGGCTCCAGACCAGAGTTTGAAAACCACCATGAGAATGGTGCGAACCTTGCCAACAGAGAGGCAAGCTGTTCCTCTGGATATTTCCCTGAAGTCACTCAGGTCGGCAGCCCCGCAGAGTTGGCAAAAGTGCCTGGAGCTGAAGGGCCACTGCTGACGAATGGCCTCCCCACTGCTGGCAAATCTACCTGCCTTGTGAGCAAACCACCTCCAGGTGAAGCTGGGGGAGAGGCCAGACCTGCTCCAGGTGCAAGGGGGCACGCCAGTAATAAACTCGTGGAAAATCAGGAATTATGAGGACCGCAAAAGAGCCCCAGTGAACTTTACTGTATTAATACAGCAGGATGTTTTCTGTCTTACAGCAGGAGATACTGCCAACACACGAGAGCAAGGAATCACACCTACATATCTGCTCCCGGAAGGAACAGATACTAATACTTGTGCCATGTGGACCGGAGACTGCCCTCTCCCCAACTCTCCCTTCCCGGTCCGCATCCCTGGAGCCCCGAGGCACGCCAGCCCAGGCTGGCACGGCTGTCCTGTCACTGTCAGCGCCGCTGGGAACCTCAACACAGCAGGAGAGGAAGGGCCCTGGGGCCAGCTGGCAGGCTGGGGCCTGTGTCTGGATCCGGGCCACTTACCCTGGACAGCTTCTTCTCTGCACCCCTTCAACCTTCCAGGATGAAGGCAAAGGGCACGCTAGGGGACTTCCCTGGCGGTCCAGTGGTTAAGACTCCGTGCTTCCACTGCAGGGGGCGCGGGTTCCATCCCTAGTTGGGGAACCAAGATCCCGCATGCTGCACAACACAGCCAAAAAATTTTTTAAAAAAAGGGTACGGCAGGGCCCCAAGGGCCAGGCGAGCGGGCGGCACCCCCTTCCCGGCTTCCCTGGGCTGGCACGGGCTCTGCCATGCCCACACACGGTGTGCAGCTAAACCCTGAGTGTCCACGTGCCGGTCCCCTCTCCAGCTTCCTCTCCCTCCCAGGTAAGGTCACCAGGTACATAGACTGTTTTACCAGTTCATCTGCTGAGGGTCCTCTTCCAGCCCCTCTGCACCCGGGATTCAGCCACCCACAAGGCCCTGCCCAGGGCTTTGTCTTGTATCTGTGCACATGAGTCTCTCTCCAAACTCATCTACACTGATGCCAAAAACAAGTCAACTGAAAACCCATCTTGCATCTTTCCCGCATCCTCCCGGCCAACTCTCTCCTTGAAACACCTCCAACCGCCTGCCATGCCGGGGCGCGGACGGGTTAGGGCAGCCCTCACTCCATCCCTCACCCCGTGCTGGACCAGCACCAGAACCTGCTGTTCTGGGAAGGTATGCTGCCCCTCTCCCCCAGTACCACTCCACCTGGGTGGAGAGATGTGGCTTCCCCAGGGACCCACCCACAGAACGTGCACCTGTGCCCCGGATACTCGGGAGGCTGGAGAAGAAAACACACAAACTGTCTCCACTTCTGCACTCAGTTGTTCTGGCAAATCATCACTGGGCAACTACCGGAGGCCCTCGGACAAGAATTCTGAACTGGAGGGAACAGGGGGACAGTGGAAGAACCTTCTGGGAGCACAGGCTGGCTGCTCCTCCCTGCCGGAGGTCTGGCTAGGTGATGGGAGAAGGCCCCTTGGGGACTGTTCTTGACGTGAGGCCACCTCCTGCAGTGCTCCACCAGACCAGCTCGGGGGTAAACTGGAGGTGGCCGCTGGTGGCAGCAACCCCCCAGCTGCGGGGAGACATCCAGAAATTGATCCAACATGCTGAAAACAAAGCCCTCTCTGTGTGTGTGTTGGCCGTGGGGCTACGGACCCGTTTGTTTCCCCTGGGAGGACAGAGATCACTTCTGACCGCATCAGGTGGAGAGCGCCCACCTGGAGCCCCACCTGACGGTGATTGTGCACAAAGCTCCCGGCCCGGGACACACCTGGGCGCTGCTGCCCGCCCAGCTGAACGTGGGAACCATGCGACGGTGCCGCCTTAGAAACCAGGAGGGCCACTAAAGGAGGGAGACAGTCACCAAGGTCTGTGCCAGAGCACTTAAGCACCTTATGCTAATCTGCTCCAGGAAAAACACCGAGATCCAGAATAAGACACTCCGGTTGAGAATGACGACCTATTTATCGCAATTTTTTAAATTCACACTTCCGGTCTTGAATTATGCTGCTATTCCCGAGGCCCTCCCAAGCTCAGTCTCCTGGCCACCTCCTCTTTGGCCAGGCCCACTGGCCATGACCGGTGGCCTGTGAACTCCGACTCATAGCTGGGATGGATGCCTTCTGACCTTTTTCGTTTTCCCTTTTCCTGCTTCACACCTAGCTTACAGCTCCCCTAGCCCAGGTGCCTGCCTTGGAATGCACATTCTGGAAACACAGGAATTCTATCAGTTACATTTAGCAATTTCAGCTGCACTTGCTGGCGAATGACTTTTACCTGTCAGTTATTCCTTTAAGCTCCCAACATAAGCTGTAAAGCTCCCCAGGACACGAATCCTTGTTGAATTCTCCGAACAAACCATGAGCCCACAGTTCTCCAACAGTGAATGTCAAGTGAACAATCTGGGGGAGAAATGCTGCAACGCCTCATTCAATTTTGTTAAGACTACCTTCATTTTAACAGCCCAATGCCACCCTCTAACTCCCTGGCCAATAAATTGGTCTGTACTTTGTTTGTCACATGTGTTCACTTTGCCGTCTTTCTCCACAACCAATTCCTCTTAACAAAAGCCTTTAACCTCAGAGGTCAGTGGCCTGCAAATCGTAACACTGGTCATGTAATCAAGAAGTCATCCATAAGGACTTCCCTGGTGGCGCAGTGGTTAAGAATCCGCCTGCCAATGCAGGGGACACGGGTTCGAGCCCTGGTCGGGGAAGATCCCACATGCCACGGAGCAACTAAGCCCCTGCGCCACAACTACTGAGCCCGTGTACCACAACTACTGAAGCCCACGCGCCAAGAGCCCGTGCTCCGCGCAACGAGAAGCCACCGCAATGAGAAGCCTGCGCACTTCAACGAAGAGCAGACCCCGCTCGCCGCAACTAAAGAAAGCCCACACGCAACAACGAAGACCCAATGCGGCCAAAAATAAATAAATAAATAGATTAATTAATTTTAAAAAAGTCATCCATAAGACATCCTGTTTCCCTCAAGGGCATCTGGCCTCCTTCAGAGCCGGCCTCCTCCACCTCCCCCCGAGGTTCTGCAACAGGCAGCAGGAAAGGAGGTAAAAGGTCACCCAATGTAAAGTGCAGGGCCAGACTTCAAAACAGGCCTGGGGAAAACTGAGGGGTGAAAATCACCTCTATAATATAAAACAAACAATAAAAACTTGCCATGTGACGGCAGGTTTCCAAGAAAACGGTCTTTATAGCATATAATAATATAATCTATAATAAATTATGTGTTGTCAGAAGCCTTTCAAAACGGTCTTGAAATTAACAGATAAAGAGAGAAGTAGGTAGTAGGTGGATAGATAGGTAAGGCATACAGATTAATTTTTGTGCTTTTAACAATGAAGATACAAAATATTCTTTCTACCAAAGTCTTTGGCATATGCCAGACAATGTGATCCGTATTTTACCTGCATTAACCCATTTAATTCTGACGGGAACTCTAGGAATTGGTTACTATTGCTTTTCCCATTTACAAATGAGAAGACCGAGGCTTGGATGTCAAGCAACTTGCCCAAGGTCACAGCTAGCGAACAGCAGAGCTGGGAATCAGACCCAGGTCCAACTCCAAAACTCATGTTCTTACCTACCAAGTTAGGTGGTACGTACTCCACACAAAGTTCTACTTAAGATTCCTAACGTTACAACACAGATACAAAATTAGGTCACTCTGTCGTAACCAAAATGACGTGACTGCAACCAGCAGTAAAAGTACAGTAACTACAAATACAGCGGGTGCCAACTCTAAAATTACTCCCATGTTCCAGTATTTCCAGTATTCCCACTAGAATTGCACAGTTCACAGGCCCACAGGAGCGGACCCTGCCTTCTATTAAAATCCACCTCATCTAGCGGCAAACAGCTGAGCTGGAAATCCTCTGAGAAAAGGTCACCCACAGGAAGCGACAGCTTAGCGCAGCACGAGTACCTGGCAGGGTCTCCAGGAGCACAGCCTGTATCCCTCATCAGAGTGAGGCTGGATGACGCTTGCGCTGCCACCCCTGGAAAACCTCCTGTGAGAAGCCAGTGCAGGCGAAGAATCTGTAGCATCATCTTTAGCCGCGGGCAGAGCAATTATCTGATCCTCTACCACATATTCTTCTACGGTCTCGTGACCAACGCCTGGGAGGGTTCAGCTGAACAAAGCTGATTCTGCCCTCCAGGACTGGCTGCAACTTGGGGAAGCCATGTTCCTGCCATACTTGACAACCAAGGTGGTACCCAGGTTTACCTCAGCACTGCTACCTGAAGCACATCAAGGAAAGTACCAGGAAGGTTCTGGAACGGCTTCACCAGCCCAGGGGTCCATGTGTCTTCTCAGGTTCCTTTTTGCTCTTTAGTATTTAGTATTCCTGCCATTTTGCTGCTAATGAGGGTGAGAGGTTAGATGCAGGCAAAAATTAGCAGTAACGGGAAGAAAAAAAAAAGGGCGCCTCTCCACCAGAGCGCGGGCACCCCACCTCTCTGCACACCATGGGCCAGTCCTTATTTCCTTGGAGACATGATCCTCTGTACTTGTGCTCTTGTGTTTGTTCAGCAAGTGTGTACACAAACAAATACACTTTATTCTTTCCCTAATCTGAGGGAGGCATCTTAGAAGCAAGAACATGAGACTCAGAACTCACTTTAAATTTGGGGGAGGGCTTCGTGCACAGGCAAGGTGCAGGAACTTTCATCTATGAATGGCTACATCTTGAATTGATGACAGAGCGCTGAAGAGCCGCGTTAAGTAAACTGGCCACACGGTTCATTTCTCGCAGTGAAGTATATCATAATAAACCGTTCACATTTACAGGGTAAAGATGCTGAGTCAAGGCAGGTTATAGGGGAAACCCGAATCATTATCCCTTTTTCTATGGCTCTCGAAAAACAACAGGTTCTGCCTACCGAGGTACTGTAAAAATAAAGCAAATTCAAACGTAACTAAAGCAAATTCAAACGTAACACTTATACTGTGCTGTATTAACAAGTAATGGTTAACCAGTTAAATGCAGAGAAATGTGATTTCACCAAGAAAAAGAACTGGGAAAGGTCATCGAGGGTCACATTTTTATAAAGAAAATACAGAATGTCTTGGGGACTTCCCTGGCAGTCCAGTGGTTAAGACTCCGCGCTTTCACTGCAGGGGGCGCGGGTTCAATCCGTGATGGGGAAGTAAGATCCCATGCTGTGCTGAGCGGCCGGAAAAAAAACAGAAAGAAAATACAGAATGTCTTGGCAGGCGTAACCTGCCAATATAATTGTCTAACCCAATTATCTGCACTACCTCTTCAGGTGTTTTTCTCTGTATGGCAATCCAGAAGGACCCCCTCCAGCCTGGCCAACATCAGGACAATGGCCTGAGCGAGAACGGCTGGGAGAGGCATGCGTCCACCCAAGAGAAGTCCCCGAACCTCTCCTCGCCACCAGGGTGTGGTTCCCTCAAATGTCCCTAAAACCTTGTGGGGGATGCCCCATATTTCCCACACACGTGCTTCTCCTTTGCACCCAGAAGTACAATTGAACTGGTCAAACCACACGTTACAATTTGAGGACTACAGAAGGCAGCCGTATCCATAAAACCTGCCTGAGGGGCTTCCCTGGTGGCGCAGTGGTTAAGAATCCTCCTGCCAATGCAGGGGACACGGGTTCGAGCCCTGGTCCGGGAAGATTCCCACATGCTGTGGAGCAACTAAGCCCGCAAGCCACAACTACTGAGCGTGCGTGCCACAACTACTGAGCTTGCATGCCTAGAGCCCGTGCTCCGCAACAAGATAAGCCACTGCAATGAGAAGCCCGCGCACAGCAACGAAGAGTAGCCCCCGCTCACTACAACTAAAGAAAAGCCCGCGTGCAGCAATGAAGACCCAGAGCAGCCAAAAAAAAAAAAAAAAAAGCCCTGCCTGCAGCCACCGTATTGTTTGCTGGAAGCTGTATTCATTTCACACCCTCAAAACTACTCTCACATCTGGCCTCTTTTGGATCCTCATAAAACCCCTGTGAGACAGGATGACAGGTGTCAGAGGCACCGCCTTAGAGATCAGGAAGTGGAAACCCAGAAACACACACAGCTGATTCAATGTCACATCCAGTGGGCCCTGGGCTGGGGGAAGTGCCAACACCCAGGCCCTCTGCCTGCAGTGGTCTGGGAAGCAGCCTGTCAGGGGGAGGGGGCACACGTTTTGGAGAACACAGATCAGGGTTCAACTTCCAGGTCTGACACTTAGACGTGTGTGTGAGTGTGGGGGGGGCGCCTAGAGCACATGTCATCGCCATTCATAAGATCTGTTTCCTGTCAAGTAAAGTACGCACGTTACCCATAACTCACATTAGGTCTCCAATGCAGGAACATACTCTGTACCTGCCCAACTGCAGCCACAGGCCAGCAGCAGTCCTCCAAGAATGTGGATTTCCATCCTTCCTCTTCCCACTACGTTTGATACCCCAGCCCAACGTCTTTGACATTTAACTTTCAGCAGCATTACTGTACTTCACTCTGCACAACAGTGTTCGCTTGCAAAAGGAGAAAGAAACCAAAACTCCGTGCATTAAATCTTTTTAAGGGCACGGAGAGGCCGACACTTGGAAAAATCAGTGATACATGTATAATCTTATAAATGAAGTATTATTTCATAAGAAGGAAAGTCCGAGTTACAGCGTATGACGACTTCTTAAAGGCAAGGTTATTTTGTGTTAGCTTTTTTTTTTAACATCTTTATTGGAATATAATTGCTTTACAATGTTGTTAGTTTCTGCTGTATAACAAAGTGACTCAGCTATATGCATACATATATCCCCATATCCCTTCCCTCTTGCGTCTCCCTCCCACCCTCCCTATCCCACCCCTCTAGGTGGTCGCAAAGCACCGAGCTGATCTCCCTGTGCTATGTGGCTACTTCTCACTAGCTGTCTATTTTACATTTGGTAGTGTATATAGGTCCATGCCACTCTCTCACTTCATCCCAGCTTACCCTCCCACCCCCGTGTCCTCAAGTCCATTCTCTACGTCTGCGTCTTTATTCCTGCCTGCCCCTAGGTTCATCAGAACCATTTCTTTTTTTTTAGATTCCATATATATGTGTTAACATTCAGTACTTGTTTTTCTCTTTCTGACTTACTTCACTCTATGACAGACTCTAGCTGTTAATACAAACTTGTCAGGGAACTAGATCCCGCATGCCGCAACTAAGACCCAGCACAGCCAAATAAATAAGTAAATTTTTTTTTTAAAAAAGAGCCATTTAGGAAGCAGAATCTAGGATGACCCTCAGGTTCCTGGGATGGGTGGGTGAACCACCACATGGAGTGTACGAACGATTCCTTTCCTTTTTACCTAGAGAACTCGGTGTCCAACAATTAGCCGATAAGCCTTCGTAAGCTGCACGTAGCTACCCTATTTTCCAACCCTCCAGAGTGGCCATTAACCTACTGTACGCCTGGAGAGGCACACCTCACTGGGTAGCACAATTCCTTTCAATTATTAACTTCCCTAAACATTCCTGGAAACAAAAACAGCTCACATGAAAAAAAACTAAAGGACATTCCACTGAACGGAGGCTCTCAGTCACCTAATATTTGCTTGGGGTAAAAGGTGAAGTTCACAAAAGGCAGCAAAATCAAAAGGCAATCAGAAATCAACAAGCAGAAAATATTCCTTACTTGTGTTAAGTAACAGATTTTTTGAAGAGTTTCCTTTAGATTATCCGTATTTTTACCATGTCGTTAGGATGAACTGTTGAAGGTTAGTAGTATTATTCATATATTGCCTATTTTTATGCAACATCTTTCAAAATATAATTATATGGATTATCAATATAATTGTGTACAAATATAATGCAAAGGAAACCCCCTCAAAAAGGCTCTTTTCACGGCTGGTTTCCTTACATATCCATGCAAGTTCGGCCTCTGCTTCCCTAATTGTTCCCAATTCTGTATTTTATAAAGCATTGGTTTGTTTCTTTGGCAGTAGGACTTGATGTTGATGGAGCTGTGAGATGTCTGTAACAGATTTTTTTTTAACGCCCTGTACAGCCTAGACTATTTCTACAGTTGTCAAGGAAACTTAATAGTGGTAGCTTCTGGGGAGGGGTACCGGGTGAGGAGGCCAGCTTTGTGCTGAATTCCCACCTGCACCCCCTTCATTTTGCACCGTGTGCTTCTAGTACTTATTTTTAAAACAGAAAAGTCCTCGCAGGAAAAGCTCAAGAGGGGCTCAAGCCATTCGAAGAAAGTAGAGGTCTCGTTAAAGAGGGAGAGTCTCCGAAACACACTTGAAACACACCAGCTTGAGCAACAATTTTATTCTTAAAAGCAGCAATTTTTCCGGAATTCAAAGTGCAGGCTTCCACCGGTAACTGAACTGTCAGGTCTGCCAATAATAACCATGCAGAGTGACTAAACATTTTTTCCAACAAAGGAAAAAATGCATTGGATCAAAGTGCAGAACCAGCCCCTGGCCGGAGCGGGTAAGCGTTTCCGCCTCCCACCTTCCCACCGCCTTTAGACTCCAGGCTGCAACTTTAATTGCTCGCTTGGAACGCGTCCTCACAGGCAACGCCAGCAGCTGCGGTCGGCGCGGCCCGCCCCTCCCCCCCGGGCGTCACGTGACGGCTGAGAAAAGTAGGGGAAAGGTTACCGCGAGCCCCGCCCCCGGCCTGGCGCGCCCCGGGAGTTCAGATCCTGTTCCACCGGCCCGGCCCGGGTAGACACCTTCCGGAGCGAGCTGGCGCGCGTCGGCGGCGGTGCCACTCCGGCGACAGCGGGCGAAATGCAGCGCCTCTGGGAGGGAAGGCCGAGCCCTGCATGGTCAACTTTGGGGACAGTTAAGAGCTTGGTGTGCCCGAAGACAGCCCACACCAGAAACGCTGCCCCGCGCCCCGCGAGCCCAGAGCGCCTCCGGAAGGGGCTCACCGCGCAGCCCAAGGAACAATTAACTGTGCTTCCATGAATGGGCACGCGGGGCCAGGGTTGCGTAAGCCCGGGCCCTCGCCCCAGGACTCCCCGGAGACCCAGGCTTGACCGCTCGGTGACCACGGGGGCTGGGGCCGGGGCCAAGGCCGGGCGGCAGCGACGCCAGCTTTCTTCCCTTCACCTCTGGGTTAAGGCCGCTTGTTTTCAGTACAAACTCGAAAGGTTATTTCGGCCTGTGCATAACTCCAATTTCTGCCACTCTTGATACAAAGTATGTGCACTCCTTAAGATGGCTCTCTTTCTGATTCCAACAGCTGTTCAGATGGCGTTCAATGTGCAAGATCAGGTCTAGCCACACATCTTTGGAAGGAAACCGTTCATTTACATACGGAAAGCAGCCCCCGGGCACGCAGGGGCAGAACCACCCCAAACTCCACCGAGAATTTTGCATTCAGCTCCTATCACTTAGAACTAAACACTCCCTCGCCTCAACGATAAGCATTATCATCAGCATTAATGTTCTCATTTATGCCACATTCACTAAGAGTCACCTTAAATAATTTGGAAAGGGGGGTGATGCTTGCTGGCATAAAAAAATAAATAAATAAAAAGACCAGTGTGTTCGGCCATTTTTTATTCATTTGGTTTGTGGTTTAGAAAGAAATAAGCATGCTTGAATATCTGGAATGACCAGAAACCGGAAGCCTGTGTGAGAAAATGGTCTAACAAAATACACTTTTCAAAAGGTTAAACTGATTTTATTTGGTGACTTACAAAGTTACCAGTTTCCTACTAAAATCTGCCCTTCAATATTTTAATATCACATGGAGCACAGAGGAAACCGAAAGCAGCTCCAAGTTGGTAATATTAAATTGTTCTGTATTCAACCTGATTTCTCGAGATTTTTAACTCTTGGAGTTAAAAAAGTAAGATCATCTTTGTTCCGTTCGGCTTTAACGTGAGTCAACCACCGAGTTACACTATAAAGACACTGATCCACAGCCTTTCCAAAACGAAAGGAACTGTCTGCTCGCCCAGGGAGTTGGGGTTAGGGGCTGCCGGAATAGGGGCCCCGGAGCCCCGGCTGCTCTACCGCCCTGACCACGCCGTCCGGGCTCGCAGGCCAAGTTCGCCCAGGCCTGGTCACGTGAAGCGCCCACACCCTCCCACCCCCCGCAAGGCAAGCTCCCCGGCCCGGCGCGACCTTGGGCAGGCTCTCCTCGCCCACCTGTCCTAGACCGCGCGCCGCATGGGGGGATGGAGGGCGCTCGCAAGAGGGGACCCAGGCCCGGTGCCTCCATTCGCATCCACCTAGGGCGCTTGGACACCGCCTGGAGTCCCAGCGCCAAGGGCGTGTCCCCACGGCTGCGCTGCGGGGGAGGGAGCCTGGAGGGGGTCGGCGGCGCCCTGCTGAGTCCCTAGCGTCCCTCTGGCTCCCGCTTCGGCCGGCCCGCGACCCCGGGACGGCCCCCCAGACCCAATCCACTCTCGGAGGGGGAGGGGATGGGGCGAGATAGAGGAAGGATCCGCGGCGCGCTGCCATATCCCGAGGACTGAGCATCCCTCCCGCCGTCGCGTCCTTTCCACTGCCCTAACACGGATCCCCAGACCCAATCCACTTCGGCGAAGGGAGTGGGATGCTGGGGAAAGGGAACCGGCAGTCCTGGTGTCCCTTGGCCGGGGGCATCCTGTCAAGTCCGGAGAGTCAAGCGTCCCTCCAGCTCCCATACAGTACCTGCTCGCAAGGCCGACCGATCCTCGGGTAGACCCCGAGACCCAATCAACCCACTCCTGGGAAGTGACGGGGAGATGGGAAGGGAAAGAGAGCCGGTGGCCCTACTGGCCCCAGCCCGGAGGCGTCCGGCCAAGTCCGAAGGGTTGAGCATCCCTCCCGCAGCCACACCGGACCTGCCCGCATGCGGACCGACACTGACGCGGACCCCCTAGACCCAATCCACTGCGGGGTATGGGGAGTCCCGCCCCGCTCCGGTTTCGAGCTCTCTAAGAACGGCTGTCCCTCGGCGCCCCGACACAGGCGGCGGCCCCCCGCCCCCGCCTCGGTCCGGGCCCTTGCAGTCCCCGTCCGCCCCTGGCCCTGGGCGCCGCCGCAGCCAGCCCCCGGCTCCCGCCAACCCCCCCCCCGCGGCGCGCGGCCTCAGCCCGGCCTTACCGAGTCGGTGGACAGAGGCGCGGCGACAGCCACAGCAGCAGCGGCGGCTGAGTGAGCGAGGCAGCGAGCGAGCGCCGGGCGGGAGGACAGCGGGCGAAGCTGAAGGCAACCGACGCCGCCCGCGGCCGATTGGCTGAGGCGCGAGGGGCTGTGCGGCGACTCCCGGCGCTCGGCGGGCCAAGGGCGGGACCTGGACGAACGGGGCGGGGCATCAGCAGGGGCGGGGCGCCCTGGGGAGCGGGTCGGGCGAGGAAACTGAGGCTCGTAGGGGTGCAGGCCACCTCCGCCTCTGCCAGCTTGAGGCCTAGGACGAGATTTCTCGCCCTGCGAGCCTCAGTTTCCTCATCTGAAAAATGGGCCAACTCATTAGGGCCATGCCCGTAAAAGCGCTTAGCACAGTGCCTAGCTCATGCTCGTCCGTTATAGGCATTGCCCCATATAATCCTCACGGCACCCCTATAAATAGTTGATCCTAGCCCGGGTCAGAGAAGGGATCACTAACCTGCCCACAGTCACACTAAGAAGATGGATTCGACATTGGGCCCGGGTCTGATTTCAGAGCCCACACTCCAAATTGGACCTTATCCCAGGAGTGACAGCTGATAGGATCTTGAGGCAGCGTGGCTCACGAAACCGACATGGTAATGCCTATTCCAGTGACCTTTCTGAGCCCCCTCTTCATATAACTGGGATAAACACTGCTCCCTTGCTGGGCTTTGGTAAGATTTAGTAAACTATTCAGGCACCTAAAGCATAGTAGGTGCCAGGATAGAAATGGCTGAAGGTGGAGACAGAGTGACTGATGTGCCTTGTACCTGTCACTGAGCTGGCACTGGCCGATCTCAGAGTCTAGGTCCAGGCCAAGGGCAGCTGCCACCTGCAGCTACTTCGCGGGGTGGAGGTCCGCGCTTCCCGCGGCGTGAGCAGCCCCTTCTCTATCTCTGCCGAAAATGCTTCCCAGGCCCCAGCGGGTGGTCCCGCATACAGCAGGTGCTCCATAAAATAACCAGTTCTATGAACAAAGACCGGGCTTTCCTAAGGGTCAGCCGCTCCTCTGGGCGGAGAAAACTCCCTGCTGGCCTCTGTCTTTCCAGATGGGTTTAGAAGAGAAAATGAAAGTCCTGTCTAGTTCCGCCCCCCCCCACTGCCCCCAGTGTACTGTCGGCGCACACTCTCCAGGCTGTTTTGAATGAAGTCATAGGATAAGTGCTGTTTGTAACACTCCTTTGCTTTCACTTGGCTTATGTCGTGGACGGGATCCCCTGTCGAGGCACAGAGATGACCGAGGCTTTCACAGTATGTAACGCGCCCCATGGACACTTAGGCACCCCCTTTTCACCGCAGCAGACATAAATGAAGCTGTGTGGGCCGTCAATGTGCGTCTTTGAGCGCCTATATCTCTCGGTAGATCGCTAGAAGTGAAGCAGCCAGGTCAAAGGCACGTGAGACGCCTTGGTGACATTTTGGTGCCACTTGCCGAGCTGCCCTCTGGAAAAGCGTCCACTACCCCCCCGCCCCCGCCCCCGGGTGTGGGAGTGCGGCCTGGTCTCCAGGAGATCACCACCGCTGGCTGTCAATCCTAAAGGCGGGGTGGGGGGGTATCTCTCCTTATTTTAATTCGCATTTCTTTGAAGTTAGAAGTTGGAGATTTCGTTCCCCTGCTGGCTCCTGTCTGGCCCGCGAGCGATCCCAGGCCCCGAACCCCGAAGATCTCGTGGCCCAAGAGGGCAAGTGGTCTGGGCCAAGGCACACTTGCCCGAGGCTCGGCCGCACCGCACCTACCCTGGCTCCTCCAGAATCACCTGCGCGTCTCTACCAGCCTGTGGGCCTCCCTGGGTTGTGCCTCCCAAGTTGGACGGTCGCTTTACCCCCCATGCCCTTCCCTCCTCTTCCTGGAATCCCAGCTGTCTGCAGGTCCCCGCCCCAAGGTCACTTTCTCCTTCCCTCCTTGCCCCGTCGTGCGCCCCGCAGGGATTGGCCCGGCGTCCGTCTGTTCCCAGGGCTCTGCGGCCTTGACGGTGCACCCCTCCCTGCGTGCTGCCCTCAGTGTCACCTGCAGGCCCGGAGGGGCAGGGGCAGGGACCGCGGTCGCCTCCGCGCTCACCTGTGCTCCAGAGGCTGGACTCTCTCCGGGGACGATAATGAGCCCACGCCTGCTGGCGACTCCAGCCGAGCGGTGGAGGCCTCATTCCCTTCTTGAGCTCTGTTCCTGGGGACTGCAGCTCCCCGGGGTGGCTATTAATAAAGAACTGAGGAACTAGGTCCCTGGGGAGCTCCAGCCCGGTTGGGTCCTGAGTTCCCTCGGGGTCAAAAATATCCCAGAGTCTGCCTCAGAAAGTAGTCTTTCTTAAGCTCTGTTTTTTTCAAATTCTTCCCGGATTTGATTGGAACACACTGTAGCAGCTACCTATTGTGGCCATAAGGAACACTTTTTTAAAAAATGCGTGTAATGTTTTTATTATTACTCGGATATTGTCCCTCTTTTTTTCTGATTTCTTTAAAGCAAACCCAGAAATCTTGTCATTTTGTCCACACGTTCTTGAGTACGAATCGCTAAAGAAAGATAAAGGTCCTTTAAAAAAAAATACAGAATGGCAATGCCATTGTCCAACCTAAAATAGAGAAACAATTGTAATACAAAACTTGTAAAGCCCTCTGGGCCTGCGAAGAGCACAGCTGAATCCCACTCACCCTTGCCAGCCTCATTTCTTGCTGGCAGCTCCCAGCAGGTTCTGGTCCAAAAGTGTGTGAGATTTTTTGGAACTCAGTTTCTATTTCCCATAGGAGACAATTTTATAATCTCAGAGTTCTGCACTTCTGAACTTGAACCTTGAGCCCCATAGACAGTGAGTAAGTAGTAGCAGTTTCACATCAGGGTGGTGACAATGTTTGCTCAGCCAGCATCACTGGGATTTGGTGAGGAGAAAATGAGATAACGCAGATGCAAGCAAAGAAGGAAGGCGGCTCGACCATGTGCCAGTGAAAGGACCTCAGAGTGACAATGAATTCCTTTTTTTTTTTTTTTTTTTTACGAATTCTTAATTGAATGGGCTTGGCCTACGACCCAGTAATCCTACTCCTGGGTATGCACCAAAGAGAAATGAGAACCCATGTCCATGCAAAGACTCAGGCAGGAAGGTTTATAGAAGATTTGCTCAAGGTGACAAAAATCTGGAAACAACCCAGATGCCCATCAGCAGTAGAATGGTTAAATAAATTGTGGTTTCTCCATACAGTGTAATAATACACAGCCAGGAAAAAGAGTAAACTACTGACACACACAATGTGGATGAATCTTACAGAGCTTATGTTAAGCAAAAGAAAGCCAAACACACACACACACATAAATATACTGTATTATTTCAATAACGTAAGTGAGATACATTTTTTTGAGTTTTTTTTTTTTCTTTCTGTTCCCTCTGATAGTTTGTTTTATTTATTTATTTATTTATTTATTTATTTATTTATGGCTGCGTTGGGTCTTCGTTGCTGTGCGCGGGCTTTCTCTAGTTGCAGCGAGCAGGGGCTATGGGGGCTACTCTGCTGCAAGTGCGTGGGCTTCTCATTGCGCTGGCTTCTCTTGTTGCGGAGCACGGGCTCTAGGAGCGCGGGCTTCGGTAGTTGTGGCCCGTGGGCTCAGTAGTTGTGACTCACAGGCTCTAGAGCACAGGCTCATTAGTTGTGGTGCAAGGGCTTAGTTGCTCCACAGCATGTGGGATCTTCCCAGACCAGGACTCAAACCAGTGTGCCCTGCATTGGCAGGCGGATTCTTAACCACTGTGCCACCAGGGAAGTCCCAAGTGAGACATATTAACAGCGGTGATGGCTATTGACCTAGAAATATACAAAGGAGCCCGTGGTGGGGGTGGGGTGGGGGGAGGTGGGGTGTATGAAAATGCCTTCCTCCATATGCATAAGATTATGCACTTGATGGTGTTTTCTCCCTGATGTTAGGCCTCAATTTTATTTTATTTATTTATTTAATTTATTTTTTGACCGCACCTCGCTGCTTGCGGACCTTATTTCCCCGGCCAGGGATTGAACCTGGGCTCCAGCAGTGAAAGCACCGAGTCCTAACCACTGGACCGCCAGCGAATTCCCATGGCCTCAATTTTAATAATCAAAACTTAAAAAAAGATTTAGAGGTGAGTAGGGCATTGACTGTTGGTGGTAGGGGTGAGGCCATCTGGGTGGTCATGAAATGAAGAGGTGATGAAGCTGAGACACTGGGTCACCTGGGGAGACTGTGGAGCTGGGGAGGAGAGAAAGGGTGGGGACCGCTGCCAGCTCCTTGCTAGTGCAGGGGAGCGGCAGGGAGAGCAGCGAGGAGAGTGTCCGCAGCCAAGGAGCTGGCAGGGCTGTGGGCAGCAGCGGCAAAGGAAACCTGCGCCCCAGCCTCTCTTCTCCTCCTTCCTGTCCTGTTGCCTCCTCCTCCTCTCCAGGGCGTGGACTCCACTCTCTTTCCTCTGCACCTCACCACACCCAGGGCCCTGCTGGGGCCCTTTTAGGCACAGGGAAGGTGGGCAGAGGTGAGGGTTGCCTTCCCAGGGAGGCATCACAGTGGCCAGGTGTGGACACGCCTGGACCCTGGGCCAGGTCTGCCCCTGGCTGGCTTTGTGGGTGCCTCGCTCCCCCATCTGGGCCTCAGTTTCTTCACTTAAAAAAAAAAAAAAAAGGACTTCCCCGGTGGTGCAGTGGTTAAGAGTCCGCCTGCCAATGCAGGGGACACGGGTTTGGGCCCTGGTCCGGGAAGATCCCACATGCCGCGGAGCAACTAAGCCTGTGCACCACAACTACTGAGCCTGCACTCTAGAGCCCACGAGCCACAACTATTGAGCCCGTGCCTAGAGCCCATGCTCCACAGCAAGAGAAGCAACTGCAATGAGAAGCCCGCACACCGAAACGAAGAGTAGCCCCCGCTCGCCGCTACTAGAGAAAGTCTGCGTGCAACAACGAAGACCCAACGCAGCCAAAAATAGATAAAATTTTTAAAAATTAATTAATTAAAAGAAAAAAACAAGGATGTTGGGCTGGGACAATAATGAGCAAACTTTCACCACCATTCTTTTTTTTTTTTAATTGAACTATAGTTGATTTATAATGTTGTGTTAATTACTGCTGTACAGCAGAGTGATTTATTTATACATATATATACATTCTTTTTTATATTCTTTTCCATTATGGTTTATCACAGGATATTGAATATAGTTCCCTGTGGTATACAGTAGGACCTTGCTGTTTATCCATTCTATATATAATAGTTTGCATCTGGGAATCCCAAACTCCGAATCCGTCCCTCCCCTCCCCTCTCCCCCTTGGCAACCACAAGTCTGTTCTCTAAGTCTGTCACCACCATTATTTATTTGAAGAAGCAGTAATTCTAGTCACTTAGGCTTGTGAACTCCAAATCTAGACGGCCTTCAAACCCTGACTCTGCTGCTTCCCAGCTGAGTGATCCTAACCTCTATGTCCTGTGGTTTCCTCACCTGGAAAATGGGGAGAGGAGTGGAAGCTGCCTTGGAGAATCCTAATGAAGATTACCTGAGTAGCTGATGGGAAGCCCTTAGGACGTTCTTCAGTACACAGTAGGCGCCATATAAATGTTGGCTGTGATTATCCTTCTCCCTCTATGGAGCACATGTTTTAATAGCTTTTGTCTATAAACAGCACATTTAATAACTTATTTCCTCATTTGTTAATCAGAAACATGGGCACAATTGCCATCTTACAATCAGTATGAGATGTATTCATTCCTTCAAGAGATGCTTGCCTCTAAGCACAGGGATTGCCAAGACCTGCTGGGCTGCCAGCCAGGGGCAGACAACATGCACACTTTGATCCATGTAGGTTCATTTCAGATAAATGTGGGACCTTTCTAAGGCTATTTGGAAAGGTCCGAATAGCTCAGAGTTCAGCATTATGACCTCCTCAGATCCCAGGCATCTCTGAGGGTCCCACCAGCCAGCCCACCTGGAGAATGTGAGCTCGGGCCAGGACCTGAGCTTCTTGGTGTGACCAGAGCAGCATGCTGGGCAAAGAGCAGGCGACACCTCAGCAGATGCTCTTTGAAGCTGGCAACTTGACTGGCCTGCCTGGACACTGTGACCTCAGAGATGGGGAAGAGGTGACTATCCTGCGGCACATTTTAACAGATGCCTGAATATCCAAATAAGCATCGGCAGAAGACTTCTGTGTCAAGATGCTAATTCTTCCCCTTTGCAGAAGGAGGTGAGGAGGTAATACCTTGAGTCAATAGTTTTTAAACTTGGGAGTTGAAGGCAGTCACTGACCCTTTGGAAACATGATGACAGCTACAAACACTTTCTGCAGAAAAAAGCACACACACGTCAACAGTGGTAAATAATTTCAGTCTTGGACCTTCCAAAGCCCATTTATCAACTCCTGACCCACACAGTTTAAGAAAAATGTATCCAAAATTTTGAAACAAGGCAAAAGGATGTCTGGAATGTCCATTCACCGGCTCACCATCTAAACCGCCCATCCAGGATTAGCTCATTCTCTAGGGAATTGTGTTTTGACTCCGCCCATCCAAGGATTAGCTCATTCTCTAGGGAATTGTGTTTTGACTAAACCCCAGACTCTTATGAAGTTACATGTAACTGGTAGATTTTTGTCCCACAAAAATGCAAGAATTAAAATAGATAACTAATAAGGACCTACTGTACAGCACAGGGAAATCTACTCAATACTCTGTAATGGCCTACACGGGAAAAGAATCTAAAAACGAGTGGATACATGTTATATATGTATAACTGATTCACTTTGCTGAAACTAACACATTGTACATCAGCTATATGCCAATAAAAATTTTTTTTAAATAAAGAAAAAGCAATGCAAGGATTTCTTTCAGTTGAAAAAAAGTATTCGCCAAAGTTGTGGTTTTATTGCTGTGTAGAATATTAACCAGTTTTGTACCTGTTTAGGAAAACCAGATTTTGTCTACCCTTCCTGTGCGGGGAAACCCCCAGCTCTGCCCCACTGTGTGTTTCTTCCCTGTTTGTTTTCTTCACTGCTCACAGGAAACACTTCACTTCTTTTTTTTTTTGAAAGAATTTTCTTTTTTCAAAATTAAAAAAAAAAGTTTTTGACCACGCTGCGTGGCATGTGGGATCTTAGTTCCCCAACCAGGGATCGAACCCATGCCCTCTGCATTGGAAGCGCAGAGCCTTAACCACTGGGCCACTAGGGAAGTCCCTAACACTTCACTTCTGACAGTTCTGGTCACCCAGTGTGTGGACGTTTTCCCCACACCAACAAGCAATTCTCCAACACCACTAGGGTATCCAAGAATCAACTCAAATCTGACACTATCTACCCATTGATAGCATCAGATTTCACAGGTTAAGGGCTCAGTCCCACAAGACTGTCCCCTGACTTCAGCTGTCAGTTGCAAGTCCAAGTTATCACCTGTGCTTCTGACCCCTGCTACAGATCAGAGGTTCCAAAGAGCCCCCCACCCTTGTGTTTGCTTGATTTGCTAGAGTGGATCACAGAACTCAGGAAAACACATTTACCAACTTAGTAAAGGATATGATAAAGGATGCAGATGAACGGCCAGATGAAGAGTGACACAGGGCTCACCAGTGACCAGCCGCACCTGCCTCTTCCCCAGGTTCCATCCTGTTGGGACCCTCTGCTGCATTTCACTGTTGTCCCATCTCCCCCCTTCCTCCGCCAGAATCCTCTCCTTCTGTAACCCGTGAGTCACCTCTGCCCCACTCCTCCCCTCCCCTGGGACCTGTTCTCAGATGCCTTCCTTGGCTCCCTTCTGTCTGGCCCCCACCCCAGGCTAGGTGAGGC
Organism: Mesoplodon mirus; assembly: GCF_964341445.2. NCBI lineage: Eukaryota > Metazoa > Chordata > Mammalia > Artiodactyla > Ziphiidae > Mesoplodon > Mesoplodon mirus. The sequence goes on along the minus strand of NC_138983.1, from coordinate 4,787,439 downwards.
TCCCAGCCTCTTGCCTTGGCCCTGCCTCTGCCACTAGCCTTGCTCTCCTGCGAGCTTCCACCCTGCCACATTGGCACTCCCATTCTGATCCTCCCAAATCCCCAACAGAGGGGCCCTCTCCAAGAGAAATGACTTGACTCATTCGCTTCTGAGGGCTGTCACCTACCAGGAGGAGAAGTCAAGCTTCAGGTGCGAGCAAAGCAGGGCCACAAAGAAAAGAAAAATGGGGGAGGGGTGTTATATTTTCTACGTTAAAGAAAACAGCAAATAGCCCTCAAAGGAAGAACTTTGATGGATTTTCTTACACTTATTTTAGTATATCTTTTAAATTACACACGAAGAGGTTACCATAATCCTTTAAATTACTCATGAAGAGGTTACCATAATCCTTCTAGCAAGTAGGGCTTTCGAATGATCTGAATCCAGCCCTCTTCTTACCCATATTCATTCACTTGTCCATTCATTCATTTGTCCATTCATTCATTCATTTGGCAAATACATACTCAGCAACTCAGTAGTGACAGAGCCTTTAGACCAAGCCCTGCCCTCAGGAGTCCACACTCTGGTGGGAGAGGCAGGCAAGAAACAAATACTCTCTCATGTGAAAAGAAAGGGAAAATGAGAAAACAAAACAAAACAGAAAGTGGGACAAAGTGTGCATGGCCTAGAATACAGTGGATGGGAGCTGGTGTTCAATGGACCAGACGCTCCAAAGGGTGGGGACGCTCTAACCAGCACCTGATACATCATATGGTCTCAGAAATGTTAGCTGCATGATTAACTGATGGTTGAGTGGATGGGTGGGTGGGCAGATGGATGGAGGGCCCTGCCGGCTTAGCTCCCTGGGGCCCCTGCCATCTGGCCCGTCCTTTCCAGGCCCTCATCCCATCTCAAAGTCCCCTGCAGGAACCCCTCTAAACTTCACTCCTGCCTGTCCTTCTTCTTGGTGCTCCTAAAGTCACCTTCTGCATCTCGAAACCTTTGATGCATCCTGTGACCTCAGGCAGACCCAGCTACATAATTTGCCCAGCACAACACAGAGCAAAACTGCAGAGCCTTGTTCAAAAATCATTAAGAATTTCAAGACGGTGACAACTAGGCATTACACCAACCACAGGGCTCTTCTGAGTGCTGGCTCTGCGACCGCACGGGTGGGACACTCAGGCAGCCGGCCCTGTCTCCAGGACAGGGCCACAAGTCCTCCCCAGATCTGCACCCAAGAGACCACGCCAGCCTGTGTTTACAAGCCTCGATGAGTTCGGTGCTTCTTCCACTCAAGACCTCATCTCACTTCCGGCCTCTGGGCATCTATTTTCGGGGTTCCCACCGCCCAGGGTGCCTTCCCACGCCGTGGGCTAGGTGCCAGGAAGGGAGATGGGGAAAACCACACCCAGTCCCAACTCCCCAGAGAAGATGCTCAGAGGGCATCTGGGTTCTGGCGCAGCTGTGGCTGTGTCCAGCTGTGAGGCCCAAAGCGGGCAAACTTTCCTCTGTTGCAAAACAGGCAGCAACGAGGACGATGCTGGGTCCACGTGGGGCTCTGCTCATAGCCCTCCTCCCTGTTAAAAAATCTACTAAGATATGACTCATGTGTACCATAAAATTATCCTTTTAAAGTGTACAATTCACGCTGCCATGGCCTGGGTTCCATCCATGGTCGGGGAATTGAGATCCCGCAAGCCGTGCAGGGGGCAGCCAAAAAGAAAAAGAAAATAAAAGTGTACAAGTCAGTGGTTTTTACATATACACGGTTATACAACCATCACCACAGTCTAGTTCCAGAACGTTCCCCAAAACTTTCTTTCCTAAAAGAAACCCCATCCCCCATCAGCAGCACTCCTCCCAGGCCCCCAGGCCCTGGCAACCACGAATCTACTTTCTGTCTCTATAGCCTTGCCTATTCTGAAAGTTTCATATAAATAAAATCCTACAATATGTAGCCTTCTATGTCTGCTTCCTTCACTGAGCATAATATCTTCAAGGTCTATCCAGGTTGTAGCCTGTGTCAGTGCTTCATCCCTTTTTAGGGCCGCATATATCCCATGGTAAGGGTATGCCACATTTTGTTTACCCATTCATCCCCTGATGGATGCCCATAGCTCTTTTCACACACCAGCTGCCAATCTGCCTGTGGGGGAGGGCTGGGGAGGGGTGCAGCCCCCCACTCTGACCTTGACCCTGAAATACAAGCCGCTGGCCGTCTCCCTTACCACCGGAAACATTCCCATCTAACCTTCCAAGTCCAACTCAGACACCATCAGCTCCAAGAAGCCTCCCCAGATGACCCCAAACAGACTGATAACCCCTTTCTCGCGCCCTCCCACCGGGCCCGGTTCCAGGACACCTGCCTTTTCTAAGACCTGAGGCGTCTCCACGCCTCACTCTAGATCCGGAACCGCGGTGGAGTCCCATTTCTGAAGCCCCTGGGCTTGGACTCCGCCAACCCGCCAAACCTTTTGTGGAAAGGAGAGAGGGGGATTGGCTAGGCGCTAACTGGCCGCCAGATAAACTAATTGTTTCCTTGAGATCTCTTGCCTTTGACGGGAGGAGGAAAAGCCGGGGAATTTCAGGGATGGGTGGGGTGCGGAGAAGGAAGTGACAGCCCCAGCAGCGGGGTTGGGGGGGCATTGGGGGGGCAGGTGGGGCGGGAGCGGCAGACCAGCGGTTGCTGGCGGCTGCCGAACGCGGTTTCAGTTGAAAAAATGCCCAATTGTCCTGCTCCCTCGAATCTGTGTTTTTCTCGTGGGAAGCTCGGAGGACGATCCCGAAGCTGCAGGCCCCTTCCCTGCCCGCCTGGGTGCCCGCCGCAGGCCCGGGGAAGGTCAAGGTCCCGGGCGTCCCGCGCAGCCGCCGGTCCTGCTCGCCGGGGAGGCGTTGGTCGCGGGTGGGGAGGGGGCCCCGGGACGCCCCCCGGCTTCCTCCGCTCTCCCACCCCCGTCTCCTCTCGGCGCCCACCGACCCGCCCCTGTGCGTCCCCGGGTTCCCTAGGGCCGCTCTTTTACGCAGGAGGAGGAGCTGGAGGTTAGAGGGAGAGGCGGCCTCGGCGGCGCGCTGTTTCCCCGCACACCCTCCCGGGGTCAGCAGAGGTCGGCTGGCGGGCGCTCGCGGAGCGTCAAGGTCGCCCGGGGCCGCGCCCGCGGGGTCAGAGTCAGACTTCGGGAGGGACCGGTTCGGCGCAGAGCCGGGCGGGCTTGTGAAATCGCCCCCTGGCCGATTTCAGGCCGCAGGGAGGAGGCTGGGGGCGGCGTGCGTGCCCTCCAGCCCGGACCCCGGAGCCGGGCCGGAGCACGGAGCCCCGGGGATACTCCGAGTGCGCCCGCCCTGCGCCCTTCCACGCGCGGGGCTTCCCCGTGGCCGCGCGCTTCCTCCTGGGGTGCCCTCCGTCTACGCAAGCCGGGTGCCCTCGGTCCGTGCAACCCCGGCGGATCCGCTTACGCCGCGGCCAGTCGCCGCAGGGTCTGGAGCGGCAGCTGACTTACAAGGCTGGCTGCTCAGGCCACCCCTCTATTACCCTTTTAAATTACGCAATTAAGGTGTATTCATTGTGGGAAAACAAGGAACACTGAACCGTAATCAAAAAGTTTTAAAATTGCCTGGAATCACACTCGCGGCTGCATTTCCTTTCCATCTTTCGATGGCTCTACTTTCTGTGTATCTTTTCACTCTCATTTCGTGCATGTTTACGAAATGGAAGTCGTATGGTGCACAAGCGTCTCTATGGTTTTTTTGATTTGACGTTATTCATTCTCCCCGAGTACTAGATGCATTCTCTTGGAATACATGGAAACTGCACAGAAGCCCCTGGTCACCTCCCTCCCCACCCCATCCAACTCCCCTCTCTGCTGGATGTTCTTCCAGACTTTTCCACATTTTACGTCACACCACACACACACACACACACACACACACACACGAGTATTACTTAGGGACTTCTTTTACATAAGTCAGATTGGGTTGTTTGGAATCCCCCCACCCCGCAACTTAACGGTATGTTTTGAAACTCACTTGGTCTAGATACACCTCTTTCTTAACTCTGCTATGATATTCCATAGTTTGCACCTTCATTCCTGTCGAGCATTCTCTGTTGTTTGTTGTTTTTCGTTTGTTTCCAGTTTCTCTCTATTCAGCCGTTCATCCCAAATGCGTTTCTGGGGCACCTGTTGTGTGCCAGACCCAGACCTCTCCTAGGTTCAGAAAGTACAATAATGAACAAAATAGACACCACCCTCCTGGGCCTGACCTTCTACAAGGGCAACTGACAAGTATACTGTAGGTGGGTCAGGACGGGTATTTTATTTTTTTAAATAGGGACGGTTTCAATCACTAATGTTCAAATATCAAGTCAGTATAAAAAAGTACCGAGGGAGGACTTCCCTGGTGGTGCAGTGGTTAAGAATCCGCCTGCCAATGCAGGGGACATGGGTTTGAGCTTTGGTCCGGGAAGATCCCACATTCCGCGGAGCAACTAAGCCCGTGCGCCACAAATACTGAGCCCAGGAGCCATAACTACTGAGCCCGCGAGCCACAACTACAGAGCACGCGAGCCACAACTACTGAAGCCCACGCGCCTAGAGCCCATATTCCACAACTCAGGGAAGCCACCACAATGAGAAGACCACGCACCGCAATGAAGAGTAGCCCCCGCTCGCTGCAACTAGAGAAAGCCCGTGAGCAGCAACGAAGACCCAATGCAGCCAAAAATAAAGTATGAATAAATAAATTTATATTAAAAAATAGTATTGAGGGAAACGTCTTACTCCCACACTTGCCCATCGGCAAGTGGTACGCGGGCCTCTCACCGCCACGGCCTCTCCTGTTGCAGAGCACAGGCTCCGGACGCGCAGGCCCAGCGGCCACGGCTCACAGGCCCAGCTGCTCCACGGCACGTGGGATCCTCCCGGACCGGGGCACAAACCCGCGTCCCCTGCATCGGCAGGCGGACTCTCAGCCACTGCGCCACCAGGGAAGCCCCAATAAAATTTTTTTAAAAAAAGGAATTGGCTCACATAATTATGATTTGCAGTTGGCAAACTGGAAACCCAGAACAGCCCATAGTGTAGTTCCAATCCGAAGGCCAGCAGCCTCAGGACCCAGGAAGAGCCAATGTTTCAGTTTGAGTCTGAAGGCAGGATAAAAATTGATGTCCTTCTTCCAAAGCAGTTAGGCAGGAGGAGCTCCCTCTTACTCAGGGGGAGGTTAGCCTTCTCTATACAGGCCTTCAACTGATTAGATGAGGCCCACCCAAATTAGGGAGGGCAATCTGCTTTATTTAGTCCACTGATCCAGATGTCAATGTCATCTAGAAACCCCCTCACAGACACACCTAGAATAATGTTTGACCAAAGTTCAGGGCCTCCAGTGGCTCAGTCAAGTTGACATATAAAATTATTCCTCATACCCTCACCAGTGTATGTTTTTTAAAGTAGCATTATCAAAATATAATTCATGGGAGTTCTCTGGTGGTTTAGTGGTTAGGATTCCAGGTTTTCACTGCCGTGGCCCAGGTTCAATCCCTGGTCAGGGAACTGAGATCTCACAAGCCGTGCAGTGTGGCCAAAAAAAAGAAATGCGTGTGTGTGTGTGTGTGTGTATACATACATATATATATATATATATATATATATATATATATATATATATATATATAATTCACATATGGTATAAGATATAATTCATCCATCTGAAGTGGTGGATGGTTTTCAATGGTTTTTAGTATATTTACAGAGTTGTGCAATGATCACCACAATTAATTTTGGAAAATTTGCATTATCCGCAAAAGAAACCTCCTACCATTAGCAGTCACTTCCCATTTGCCCCCAACTCTCTCAGGCTTAAACAGTAATCTACTTTAAGCACTAATCTACTTTAGGTCTGTATGGATTTGCCTGTTCTGGACATTTCATATAAATGGAATCATACAATATGTGGCCTTTGAGTCCAGCTTCTTTCATTGAGCTTAGTGTTTTTGAGGTTCATCTGTGTGGTAGTATATGTCAGTATTTAATTCTTTTCTATGACTGAATATTATCTCATTATATGGATATACCACCTTTTAAAAATCCATTCATCTGTTGATGGCTATTTCGCTTCTTTCCACTTGTTGGCTATGCACAATTTTACATTCCCATCGGCAGTGTATGAGGGCTTCAGTTTCTCCACATCCTCATCAACACTTGTTATTACCTGCAGTTTTTGTTTTAAAAATTTTTTAAATTATTTATTTATTTATTAGGCCGCATTGTGCAGCATGTGGGATCTTAGTTCCCCGACCAGGGATCGAACCCGTGTCTCCTGCATTGAGAGTGTGGAGTCATAAGCACTTGACTGCCAGGGAATTCCCACTGTAGTTTTGATTATAGCCATCCTAGTGGATATGAAGGAGTATCTCATTATGGTTTTGATTTGCATTTTCTTGAGGGCTAACCAATTTGTCTTTTGACTTTGATTTTTTAAATGATTTTTTTCTATAAATTTCTTATTCTTTTATGGCTTCCAAATTTTGACTTATAGAGAAAATTGTCCCCACTCTAGGGTCATAAAGAAATTTTCCTATATTCTCTTTTAGTACTTTTATGCTTTCAAGTTTTATGTTTAAAAGAAGAAGGAAGAAGGCTACTAATTTACTACAGCAAGAGGAAGAAAGTTTTCTCCTTGCCCAGCAACCATCCCAGCCAATGAGAAATCACCACCACTCAGCCAATGAGAAACTATCACCACCCTGAACTCTGGCTTTCCTCCAATGGGCTTTTTGTTTATAATAGCCCCTCCCAAATCCCTCCTTTCCTTTATAAAAGAATGCTCCTCTGCTTAGTTTTCCAAACTTGCCTGTGGTTTGCCATAGCTTGCATGTCCCAAATTGGAATTCCTGAATCATCTTGCTGGTAAAATAACTGGCTATTTTATTTTAAGGTTGACACAATAAACTACACATATTTATAGTGTACGCTTTGGTAAGTTTTGACATCTGTATACACTCGTGAAACCATCACCACGATTAACATAGTGAACACATCTAAAAGCTCCTCCTGCCCTTGATGACCCCTCCCCACTCCTTCCCCTTTGCAGGCAACCAACAATCTGCTTTTTGATAATGATTCCATAGTTTTTACTATATGACTGTTACATAATTATTTGAGCAATTCTATATTGTTGGACATCTGCATTTATCCCATTTTTGCTATTTATTAATCCAGCCAGGATGCACATCCTTGTACAAACATAACTCTCCACATATCTGAATATTAGTTTGGGACAAATTCCTAGAACTGATATTACCAGACCAAAGGTTATGTATGTTAAGACTTTTGGGACAATTTGTCAAATCCTCTTTGTAAGGCTTGCTAGGTATGACATTCACTTTACATTTGGTTTCTTTCTGGAAAGTTGAATCTTTTTGTTTTTATTTTATTTTTTCTTTTAATTTTTTCCTTTTTGTTGTTGTTCTTTCTTTCCTTTTTTCTTTTTTTTTTGTTGAATCTTTTTAATACAAGAGAAGAAGAAGAAGGAGGAGGAGGAGGAGGAGGAAGAGGAGAAGGAGGAGGAGAAGAAGAAGAAGAAGAAGAAGAAGAAGAAGGAAGAAGAAGGAAGAAGAAGAAGAAGAAGGAAGAAGGAAGAAGAAGGAAGAAGAAGGAAGAAGAAGGAGAAGAAGGAAGAAGAAGGAGAAGAAGAAGAAGAAGGAAGAAGAAGGAAGAAGAAGGAGAAGGAGAAGGAGAAGGAGAAGAAAGAAGGAGAAGAAGAAGGAGAAGAAGAAGGAGAAGAAGGAGAAGAAGAAGAAGAAGAAGAAGAAGAAGAAGAAGAAGAAGAAAGAAGAGGAAGAGGAAGAGGAAGAGGAAGAAGAGGAAGAAGAAGAAGAAGAAGAAGAAGAAGAAGAAGAAGAAGAAGGAGAAGGAGAAGGAGAAGGAGAAGGAGAAGAAGAAGAAGAAGAAGAAGAAGAAGAAGAAGAAGAAGCAGCAGCTAACTCTCCAAGTGTGACTCAGATGTTTCTGCTTGGAATAAGGGCTGGCTGTTTGGGGGAGGTACTTTTGTGGCTGAGAAAGCAACAAACATTAACATCTGATGGGATTGCCTCTTCCCTGGGGCCCAACGGCACTCTGTACCTTGGTAGGGTCCTGCCCAGAGCAGGCTGTGACGGCACCAGCAGCCCTCCTTCAGCCATGCCCACCCTACAGAAGTCTGAACGCTTCTGCATCAAGGATGATGAGATAAAAACCTTGGATCAACTTCTCTGAGCTCAACAGGCTTCTCTGATGGAGTCGGGGCCTCCAGGCACAGGGTCCTCAGAGTGGCTGAGAGCAGTTCTGAGGCAGGTGGAGGGGAGAAGTAGGTTTGGGGGCACAAGACATGCCACCGCAAACTAGGCCTCTTGGGCCTTTGAATTATTTTGACCTAAAGGCCATTGAGAACCAGTAGACACAGGAAAAGCTCTAAAAATGGGGCACAGGTTTTCCTTTGTAAAGGAATTTTTATTTATTTATTTATTTAATTTTTGGCCGTGCCACACGGCTTGTGGGATCTTAGTTCCCCAACCAGGGATTGAACCCGGGGCCATGGCAGTGAAAGCGCCGTGTCCTAACCACTGGACCATCAGGGCATTCCCGGAAATTTTTATTCATAAAGGCAATTTCCTTTTGTACAGAGTCTCCTTCTCCCATCAAGGAGGTAGAGGACTTGAAACTCTCATCAATAGAGAAGATAAGACTTAAGTCTGCATAGCGGGACTTCCCTGGTGGCGCAGTGGTTAAGAATCCACCTGACAATGCAGGGGACACGGGTTTGAGCCCTTGTCCGGGAAGATCCCATATGCCGCGGAGCAACTAAGCCCGTGTGCCACAGCTACTGAGCCTGTGCTCTACAGCCCGTGAGCCACAACTACTGAGCCCACATGCTGCAACTACTGAAGCCTGCGTGCCTAGAGCCTGTGCTCTGCAACAAGAGAAGCTACCGCAATACGAAGCCCGCACGCCACAACGAAGAGTAGCCCCGCTCGCCGCAACTAGAGAAAAGCTCACGTGCAGTAACAAAGACCCAACGCAGCCAAATAAATAAATAAAAATTAAATTAAAAAAACAGACAAACCTGCATAGCAAACCTTACTAAACAACCCCTGAGTATCATTCTTTTCCCAGTCACCTTCCTATAACTTGTATCCTCCCACCCCAAAGCCCAAATACCCTTTTCCTTGGTTCTAAGCTAAGATAGTATTTAAGGTCAAGTTCTAACTAACCCAGTGGGTTACTCATCACTCGTGCTCCCTTGTGTCCACATGAGATGACCATGTTAATAAACTTCTTTTTGCCTTTTTCTTTTTATTCTTCTTGACTGCACCGCACAGCATGTGGGACCTTAGTTCCCCCACCAGGGATCGAACTCGTGCCCCCTGCAGTGGAAGCACAGAGTCTTAACCACTGGACCAACAGGGAAGTCCCTGCCTTTTTCTTATTAACCTGTCTTTGGTCCGTCTCATTTATAGAGCCCTGGCTGGAGAACCTATGATGGGTAGAGGAAAATATTTTTTTCCTCCCCTGACGGCACGAACCTCCCCAGCGAGGCTTGGGACATAGGCCACCTGGCCTCAAATCCAGTTGCCTCCACTTACTAGCAGTGTGGACTTGGATGTGGTTTTTTTTTAACTTCTCCCAGCTTCAATTTCCTTATTTGTATTGATAATTAAAGGATAATAAAAGATAATTGTAAGATTATTGTGAGAATTACATGGGTGTGATGGTTAATTTTATGTGTCAACTTGACGGGGCTGAGGGATGCTAGTAAAACATTATTTCTGGGTGCGTCTGTGAGGGTGTTTCCAGAAGAGACTAGCATTTGAATCACAGAGTGGGTAAAGAAGGTGGCCTTGCCCTCATCAATGAGGCAGTACCATCCAACCTACAGAGGGCCTGAATCGAACAAAAAGGGAGAGGAAGGGCAAATTCTTTTTCATAATTAAAAAATGCATTTATTTATTAGGACTTCCCTGGTGGCGCAGTGGTTAAGAATCTGCCTGCCAATGCAGGGGACACACACGCTCCCTGAAGAGCGTGCCACTTCAGTAGTTGTGGCGCACAGGCTTAGTTGCTCCGTGGCATGTGGGATCTTAGTTCCCCGACCAGGGGTCGAACCCGTGTCCCCTGCATCGGAAGGCAGATTCTTAACCACTGGACCACCAGGGAAATCCCCAGGAAGGGTGAATTTGCTCTCTGCTTGAGATGGGACATCCATCCTCTGCCCTCGGACATCAGTGCTCCTGATTTTTTTGGGGGGGAGGTAGGAGTTTATTAATTAATTATTTTTGCTGTGTTGCGTCTTTCGTTTCTGTGCGAGGGCTTTCTCTAGTTGTGGCAAGCGGGGGCCAGCCTTCATTGTGGTACGCAGGCCTCTCTCAACTGTCGCGGCCTCTCGTTGCGGAGCACAGGCTCCAGACGCGCAGGCTCAGTAGTTGTGGCTCACAGGCCCAGTTGCTCCGCTGTATGTGGGATCTTCCGTGACCAGGGCTCGAACCCGTGTACCCTGCATTGGCAGGCGGATTCTCAACCACTGCGCCACCAAGGAAGCCCAGTGCTCCTGATTTTTAACCTTTGGACTTGGAGTGGGACTTACATCATTGGCTCCCCTTGTTCTCTTGCCTTCAGATTTGTAGTAGAGTTATACTTTTCTGGGTCTCCAGCTTGCAGATGGCAGATTGTGAGACTGTCATGATCCAATCTCTCATAATACATCTCTTTCTCTATATCTATATATATCCTATTGGTTGTTTCTCTGGACAGCCCTGACTAACACAATGGGATTTTTTGGGGGATTAAATGTTGTTAACCTAAAACAATAAAATAGCCAGTTATTTTTACCAGCAAACGGGTTTATTCAGGAGCAGCAAAGAATTGCAATACAGACATGCAAACATGGCAAACCACATGCGAGTCCAGTAAAGCAGAGGAGAGGAAACCCTTTTATAGAGGAGAAGGGGGAGTTGGGAGGGACTGTTATAAACAAAAAGTCCACTGGAGGAAACTGGGGTCTGGAAGTGTAGTGGCCTTTCACTGGCTGAATTATGACAGTCTCTCATTGGCTGAGCTGTTGCCAGGCCAGGAGAAAATCTTTGTTTCTCCTGCGGGATGTAGTAAGCAGTGTCACTTCCTGCGGAGAATCTGAATTAAGGTCAAGTGGTGAGAGCTCCCCCTTGTGGCCTCCTGAATCCATTTTAATGAGGTTTCCCTTTACTAATTTTCACAGTATGATAACTCACGCAAAGTGCCTAGCACAGCACCTGGCCTACAGCAGGATGAAAGGTAGTGATGGAGTGGGCGGAGCCTGCATGCTTAGCTTGGCCTGGGGCAACGTCAGACACCTTGTAGAGGCGGAGAGAAGGGGAGAGGGAAGCAGTGCTCCACCCACACCTGCTGTGGGTCACTAGGCAGTCCACCTGTAAACTGACCTCCAGTGACCTCACCCGCCAGGTCCCCTACACTTTTCAGAGGTGGAGATTGAGGCTTAGAGACGGTCGAGCACTGGCTCAAGACCGTAGCCTGTGATCAGTAGAGGCTGGAACCGAAAGTGGTCTGGGTGCATCCGGGCACAGGATGAGATTCTGGTGACACAGGAACGCAGTTTCGATTTTCACAGTTAGGCATTTGTTTAATACGTGTCAGTAAACAGCTGCTACATCAAGGCTAGGACTTCATAGCTCATGACAAAGCTAAAGGAAGGGTTTAAGTAAAAAAACAAAAGTGAGGGAAATTAAAGTGTTAGGTATTAACACCCATGTTGGGAGGCTACAGCAGAAATCAGGAAGGTCAAAGTTGAAGGGAGCCTGGGAACAGTGGTGATGGGCAAGGGTCTTGCTGTTCCACCTCACCCCAGGGAAATCCCTTCCTCCTGGAACAGACATCAGGTAAAAAGGACAGGTGCGGAATGGTGGTCTGAAGTTTCCAGGTGCCCCACTCTTGCTGGGGCAGCAAGACAGGTCCCATCATCCTAGCCCTGCATCCACCCCTGGACCCCTCCCCACTCTTCTGGGAAGGACAAAGGCCACTGGTCCCAGGGGTCCAGATACCCATCCGCAGTGGAAGGACGGGGATGTGACAAGAAAGAGAAGACAAGAGTCTCTAGGGGAGGGGAGGTGTTTGGAGGGTCCCAGGTGTCCAGTTGGGACCACCTTGGCCAACTTTGCTTTGGTGGGACCTCCGCAATGAGTCCCCATCCTGCTGTGACACCAGTAGCCCTCCACGGTCCCAGAGGGAGCTCTGGGCCTTCCTTAAGACCTCCTGGCTGCCCGCCTGCCGCTACCAACACCCATCAGATCTGCAGCTGACTGAGGGCTCCCGTGGATCTGACCCTGCTCCAGTCTTTCCTACCTGCCGGCTTTTCCTGCAAATCATCCTAGAAACGTTACCGATCCTGTCGAATTTCCTTTAACCATTTCCCTGCATTATACACCCTGTACACCAGTGGTCCCCAACCTTTGTGGCACCAGGGACTGGTTTCGTGGAAGATGATTCTTCCACAGACCGGGGGTGGGCGGATGGTTCAGGCTGTAATACGAGTGACGGGGAGCGGCAGATGCAGCTTCACTCGCTCATCCGCTGCTCACCTCCTGCCGTGCAGCCGGGTTCCCAAGAGGCCACGGACCGCTACCCGTCCACGGTGAGCTTCTCACTGCGGTGGCTTCTCTTGTTGTGGAGCACGGGTTCTAGGTGGACGGGTTTCAGTAGTTGTGGCTCGCAGGCTCTAGAGCGCAGGCTCAGTAGTTGTGGTGCACGGGCTTAGTTGCTCCACGGCACTTGGGATCTTCCCGGACCAGGGCTCGAACCCTGGTCCCCTGCATTACCAGGCAGATTCTTAACCACTGCGCCACTAGGGAAGCCCCTGGCAGGTGTATTCTTAACCACTGCGCCACTAGGGAAGCCCCTTCATTTTTTTGAATTAAAAAAAATTTTTTTTCGGCCGTGTGGCATGTGGAACTTCCCCAACCAGGAATCAAACCCGTGCCCCCTGCAGTGGAAGCACGGAGTCTTAATCACTGGGCTGCCAGGGAATTCCTGGAAGGTTTTCTTAAGGAACTTTTCTTATCAGGTGAAATACCAGTTTCAATTTCAAGGTATGGGTCTGACAGTAAAGTAGAGTCTTCCCTTAAAGGAGCAGGCAAATCACTTCTTTTTGTACGCATTGCACCGTCCTGTGAAGAGAACTTTCTGGAAGGTAAGAAACTGTCAGTGAGCCACTGAGCAACGTGCCTTAACTATTAGCCATGATGCCCACGTTCACCCCAGCACACCCACCGGTGCAAGGCAAGGCGGGTGCCGCTAATGTCCCCACTTTTTTTTTTTTTTTTTTTGGTGGTACGCAGGCCTCTCACTGCCGTGGCCCCTCCCGTCGAGGAGCACAGGCTCCGGGACGCGCAGGCTCCGGGACACGCAGGCCCAGCCGCTCCGCGGCATGTGGGATCCTCCCGGACTGGGGCACGAACCCGTGTCCCCTGCATCAGCAGGCGGACTCTCAACCACTGCGCCACCAGGGAAGCCCCCCACTTTTTAAAAAATGTCATTTTATTTTATTTTTAATTTAATTAATTAATTAATTAATTAATTTTTGGCTGCATTGGGTCTTCGTTGATGCACACGGGCTTTCTGTAATTGCGGCAATCGGGGGCTACTCTTCGTTGCGGTGCACAGGCTTCTCATTGCGGTGGCTTCTCTTGTTGCGGAGCACGGGCTCTAGGCACGTGGGCTTCAGTAGTTATGGCACACGGGCTCAGTAGTTGTGGCTCGCAGGCTGTAGTGTGCAGGCTCAGTAATTGTGGTGCACAGGCTTAGTTGCTCCGCGGCATGTGGGATCTTCCCGGACCAGGGCTTGAACCTGTGTCCCCTGCATTGCCAGGCAGATTCTTAACCACTGCACCACCAGGGAAGTCCCGCTAATGTCCCCACTTTGCAACAAGGAACCAACGCATGCAGTAAGAACTTGCTCAGGGCACAGACGGAATAAGTGGCAGAAGTGGGGTTCAGCCTTGCCGAGCTGGCAAGACTCCACTTTTTTTTTCTTTAACATCTTTATTGGAGTATGATTGCTTTACAGTGTTGTGTTAGTTTCTGCTGTATAACAAATAAAATCAGCTATATGTATACACATATCCCCATATCCCCTCCCTCTTGTGTCTCCCTCCCACCCTCCCTATCCCACCCCTCTAGGTGGTCACAAAGCATGGAGCTGATCTCCCTGTGCTATGCGGCTGCTTCCCACTAGCTATCTGTTTTACATTTGGTAGCGTATATATGTCCATGCCACTCTCTCACTTCATCCCAGCTTACCCTTCCTCCTCCCCGTGTCCTCAGGTCCATTCTGTACATCTGTGTCTTTATTCCTGTCCTGCCCCTAGGTTCTTCAGAACCTTTTTTTTTTTTTTTTTAGATTCCATTTATATGTGTTAGCATACGGTATTTGTTTTTCTCTTTCTAACTTACTTCACTCTGTATGACAGACTCTAGGTCCATCCACCTCACTACAAATAATTCAATTTTGTTTCTTTTATGGCTGAGTAACATTCCATTGCATATATGTGCCACATCTTCTTTATCCATTCGTCTGTCGATGGACACTTGGGTTGCTTCCATGTCCTGGTTATTATAAATAGTGCTGCAATGAACATTGTGGTACATGACTGTTTTTTTTTTTTTTGAAGATGTTGGGGGTAGGAGCTTATTAATTAATTTATTTTTGCTGTGTTGGGCCTTCGTTTCTGTGAGAGGGCTTTCTCTAGTTGTGGCAAGTGGGGGCCACTCTTCATCGCGGTGCATGGGCCTCTCACTATTGCGGCCTCTTTTGTTGCGGAGCACAGGCTCTGGACGCACAGGCTCAGTAGTTGTGACTCACGGGTCTAGTTGCTCCGCAGCATGTGGGATCCTCCCACACCAGGGCTCGAACCCGTATCCCCTGCATTAGCAGGCGGATTCTCAACCACTGGGCCAACAGGGAAGCCCCTAGGACTCTTCTTGAATTATGGTTTTCTCAGGGTATATGCCCAGTAGTGGGATTGCTGGGTCATACGGTAGTTCTATTTTTAGTTTTTTTAAAACCTCCATACTGTTCTCCATAGTGGCTGCATCAATTTACATTCCCACCAATAGTGCAAGAGGGTTCCCTTTTCTCCACACCCTCTCCAGCATTTATTGTTTGTAGATATTTTGATGATGGCTATTCTGACTGGTGTGAGGTGATACCTCATGGTAGTTTTGGTTTGCATTTCTCTAATGATTAGTGATGTTGAGCATCCTTTCATGTGTTTGTTGGCAATCTGTATATCTTCTTTGGAGAAATGTCTATATAGGTTTTCTGCCCATTTTGGGATTGGGTTGTTTGTTTTTTCGATATTGAGCTGCATGAGCTGCTTGTATATTTTGGAGATCAATCCTTCATCAGTTGCTTCATTTGCAAATATTTTCTCCCATTCTGAGGGTTCTATTTTCATCTTGTTTATGGTTCCCTTTGCTGTGCAAAAGCTTTTAAGTTTCATTAGGACCCATTTGTTTTTGTTTTTATTTCCATTTCTCTAAGAGGTGGGTCAAAAAGAATCTTGCTGTGATTTATGTCAAAGAGTGTTCTTCCTGTGTTTTCCTCTAAGAGTTTTATAGTGTCTGGCCTTACGTTTAGGTCTTTAATCCATTTTGAGTTTATTTTTGTGTTTGGTGTTAAGAAGTGTTCCAATTTCATTCTTTTATATGTAGCTGTCCAGTTTTCCCAGCACCACTTATTGAAGACACTGTCTTTTCTCCATTGTATATTCTTTTTTTTTTTTTTTTCAGTACGCGGGCCTCTCACTGCTGTGGCCTCTCCCGTTGCGGAGCACAGGCTACGGACGCGCAGTCTCAGCGGCCATGGCTCACGGGCCCAGCTGCTCCGCAGCATGTGGGATCTTCCCGGACCGGGGCACGAACCCGTGTCCCCTGCATCGGCAGGCGGACTCTCAACCACTGTGCCACCAGGGAAGCCCTCCATTGTATATTTTTGCCTCCTTTATCAAAGATAAGGTGACCATATGTGCATGGGTTTATCTCTGAGCCTTCTATTCTGTTCCATTGATCTATATTTCTGTTTTTGTGCCAGTACCATATCGTCTTGATTACTGTAGCTTCGTAGTATAGTCTGAAGTCAGGGAGCCTGATTCCTCCAGCTCTGTGTTTCTTTCTCAAGATGGCTTTGGCTATTCGGGGTCTTTTGTGTTTCCATACAAATTGTGAAATTTTTTGTTCTAGTTCTGTGAAAAATGCCATTGGTAGTTTGATAGGGATTGCATTGAATCTGTAGATTGCTTTGGGCAGTAGAGTCCTTTTCACAATGTTGATTCTTCCAATCCAAGAACATGGTATATCTCTCCATCTGTTTGTATCATCTTTAATTTCTTTCATCAATATCTTATAGTTTTCTGCATGCAGGTCTTTTGTCTCCTTAAGTAGGTTTATTCCTAGGTATTTTATTCATTTTGTTGTAATGGTAAATGGGAGTGTTCCTTAATTTCTCTTTCAGATTTTTCATCATTATTGTATAGGAATGAAAGAGATTTCTGTGCATTAATTTTGTATCCTGCTACTTTACCAAATTCATTGATTAGCTTTAGCAGTTTTCTGGTAGCATCTTTAGGATTCTCTATGTATAGTATCATGTCATCTGCAAACAGTGACAGCTTTACTTCTTCTTTTCCCATTTGGATTCCTTTTATTTCTTTTTCTTCTCTGATTGCTGTGGCTAAAACTTCCAAAACTATGTTGAATAATAGTGGTGAGAGTGGGTATCCTTGTCTTGTTCCTGATTTTAGAGGAAATGGTTTCAGTTTTTCACCATTGAGAATGATGTTGGCTGTGGGTTTGTCAAATATGGACTTTATTATGCTGAGGTAAGTTCTCTCTATGCCAACTTTCTGGAGAGTTTTTATCATAAATGGGTGTTGAATTTTGTCAAAAGCTTTTTCTGCATCTATTGAGATTATATGGCTTTTAATCCTTCAGTTTGTTAACATGGTGTATCACATTGATTGATTTGCATATATTGAAGAATCTTTGCATTCCTGGGATAAACCCCACTTGATGATGGTGTAGGATCCTTTCAATGTGTTGTTGGATTCTGTTTGCTAGTATTTTGTTGAAGATTTTTGCATCTATATTCATCAGTGATATTGGTCTGCAGTTTTCTTTTTTTGTGACATCTTTGTCTGGTTTTGGTATCAGGGTGATGGTGGCCTCGTAGAATGAGTTTGGGAGTGTTCCTCCCTCTGCTATATTTTGGTAGAGCTTGAGAAGGATAGGTGTTAGCTCTTCCCTAAATGTTTAATAGAACTCGTCTGTGAAGCCATTTGGTCCTGGGCTTTTGTTTGTTGGCAGATTTTTTTTTTTTTTTTTTTGTGGTACGCGGGCCGCTCACTGTTGTGGCCTCTCCCATTGCGGAGCACAGGCTCCGGACGCGCAGGCTCAGCAGCCATGGCTCACGGACCCAGCCACTCGGTGGCATGTGGGTTCTTCCCGGACTGGGGCACGAACTCATGTCCCCTGCATCGGCAGGCGGACTCCTAACCATTGCACCACCAGGGAAGCCCCTGTCCTCAATTCTTTTCATTCTTTTTTCTTTATTCTGCTCCGTGGTAGTTATTTCCACTATTTTATCTTCCAGGTCACTTATCCGTTCGTCTGCCTCAGTTATTCTGCTATTGATTCCTTCTAGAGAATTTTTAATTTCATTTATTGTGTTGTTCATCATTGTTTGCTCTTTAGTTCTTCTAGGTCCTTGTTAAACATTTCTTGTATTTTCTCCATTCTATTTCCAAGATTTTGGATCACTTTACTATCATTATTCTGAATTACTTTTCAGGTAGGCTGCCTATTTCCTCTTCGTTTGGTCTGGTGGGTTTTTACCTTGCTCCTTCTTCTCCTGCATATTTCTCTGTCTTCTCATTTTGCTTAACTTACTGTGTTTGGGGTCTCCTTTTTGTAGGCTGCCTGTTCCTAGTTCCTGTTGTTTTTGGTGTCTGCCCCCAGTGGGTAAGGTTGGTTCAGTGGCTTGTGTAGGCTTCCTGGTGGAGGGGACTGGTACCTGTGTTTTGGTGGATGGGGCTGGATCTTGTCTTTCTGCTGGGCAGGGCTGCGTCTGGTGGTGTTTTGGGGTGTCTTTGAACTTTGTATGATTTTAGGCAGCCTCTCTGCTAATGGGTGGGGTTGCGTTCCTGTCTGGCTAGTTGTTTGGCAAAGGTTGTCCAGCATTGGAGCTTGCTGGCCGTTGGGTGGAGCTCGGTCTTAGCATTGAGATAGAGATCTCTGGGAGAGCTTTTGCCGTTTGATATTACGTGGGGCTGGGAGGTCTCTGGTGGACCAATGTCCTGAACTCGGCTCTCACACTTCAGAGGCTCAGGCCCGACACCAGGCCGGAGAACCAAGACCCTGTCAGCCACACGGCTCAGGCAGCCGTCCTGTCATGGAGTCACCTGAGAGCCAGGCGTCCTATTGGGGGCTCCTCTCCTCAGGTCCGGAGATGCCTGAGGGGCAGCCTCCTGTCAGGGACTTCCTGGTCAGGTGCAGTGGCCTGAGGGCTGGGCGTCAGGTCTGAGTCATGCGGGGTACTGGGCACTTGCCTTCTCTGCTCCGGATTGCAGCATCGGGGGTTTGGCTGGCGTCTGAGGCCCAGGTTACGGCTTCCACCCAGGTTTACATCTGGGCCCCAGGTTTAAGACTTGGGGAGTTTCAAGACACCACTTGGAACAATTCAAAAAAACCCCTCAGGGACTTCCCTGGTGGTTCAGGGGTTAAGAATCCACCTGCCAGTGCAGGGGACACGGGTTCGAGCCGTGGTCCGGGAAGATCCCATATGATGCAGAGCAACTAAGCCCGTGTGCCACCACTACTGAAGCCCCCACGCTCTAGAGCCCATGAGCCACAACTACTGAGCCCACGTGCCACAACTACTGAAGCCCGTGCGCCTAGAGCCCATGCTTCGCAACAAGAGAAGCCACTGCAATGAGAAGCCTGCGCACCGCAACGAAGGGTAGCCCCCACTTGCCGCAACTAGAGAAAGCCTGTGCACAGCAATGGAGACCCAACACAGCCAAAAATGAATAAATTTATATTAAAAAACAAAAAAACAAACAACCCCTCCCACACACAAAAAAACCCCTCAGTTCGTTATTTGTCCAAATCTTCAGCCCCAAGAAGATCTCCCTTGGCCTCGGTTAAGAGGTGAGACTTGGCCACTGAGGTTCCTCAACCCCGGCCGCCCATATCAGAACTAT
Organism: Mesoplodon mirus; assembly: GCF_964341445.2. Lineage (NCBI taxonomy): Eukaryota > Metazoa > Chordata > Mammalia > Artiodactyla > Ziphiidae > Mesoplodon > Mesoplodon mirus. Next base: position 4,768,184 of record NC_138983.1, on the reverse strand, counting down.
CTGGGGAACCAGAAAAACACCTTCACCCCTCTATGGTTTAGTTTCTTTGTGTGTAAAATGGTGAGAAATGACAGTACCCACGTTGCAGGGCTCTTGGAGGCTTAGATGATTTAGTGCACCTGGCCCAGAGCCCTGAGCCCAGAGCAGCTCACAGATGTCACCGTCGTCAAGGTCTGACCTGCATGGACCTCCCAGCAATGGCCTCAACTCTCTGCTCCTTTGTCCCCTCAGGGCAGGGGCTGCGTCTCCCCACTCTTTCACGGTTTCCTCTTTGGCTCGCTGGCTGCAGGCAGGCCCCACGCCAGGCAATTTTACTTGAAAATGATCCCTCCACGAGGTGACCTTTGTCCCCCCGAGATCGTGCCAGGACAACCTGATAACGACTCTGCCAGTCCTGAACTTTATCAGGAGCCTGGGGTAGGGCCGGACTCTATCTTGCAATTCTGTACTGCGCACCAAGGCCTGGAAGCGTTGCCCGGGTTCTAAGGGGACGATGTGTCTCTGGTGGCCGCCCACGGGAGCAGAGGAAGAAAGCCAGATGGCGTCTCCAGGGAGGTGAGCAGCTCAGGTTCAGCATTTCCCCATCTCTGCCGCAGGGCCTCGCAGGAAGTGGGTCAAGGGGCACCCAGCCACCAGGTGTGCCGCCCTTATCTCTGAGAACCAGGCCCTGCGGGTTTGCGCCCGGACTCATCGGAAGTGGCCCGAGGAGTCCGAGGCCCCCAGGGTGGGGAGATGTCGGGAGGAAGCTGCCCTCCTGACAGCTGGGCTAACCTGCAGGAACCAGAACAGCCCTGCCGGCACTGTAGAGCGATTTACATCTTCATTTAATAAGTATTAAAAAAAAAGCTTTTTTGGTCATACTGCACGGCATGGGGGCTCTTAGTTCCCCAACCACAGATCGAACCTGTGACCCCTGCAGTGGAAGCACGGAGTCTTAACCACTGGGCCACCACGGAAGTCCCAACTTACATCTTTAATGTTTGTAGAGCTCTGTCTGACTGTGGTCCTGCTGGACACCAAGGATCCATCTTTTCCGTAAAGCTGCTGGGCCAGCAGCCTCACCAGACGCCACTGGGCAGGCTCCACCGACCCTCCTCCCCCCCCAGCCCCCATGCCCCCACGCCTGCGGCCCCGAGCACAGCCTGGGACCCACGCCGCAGACAGAAGGAGCCCCTTCAGCCCTCCCCTGGTCAGCAGCAGCATGGAATTAGGGGCTGTGACGGAGACATTCGTGCATGCACCTGCATCCCTGCCGCGGGCCAGGTGTGGTCCTGGATGCTGCGTGTACGTTAGTGAATATAACAGATACGTTCCCCCCGCCCGGAGCTGGTGGTCCAGTGGGGGAGGGAGGCAGAGGAGAAACCCGGGACAGAAAAATACACGTGTGCTGATACCAGGTAGAAGACGGGGAGCAGGGACAGTGACCTGGGAAGGGACCTGCTGAGATGGGACAGCTCCACAGCCCCATCTGAGCTAGTGACACGTTTCAGCAGCAGCCAGGCCCCCTGGTTAGTAACGGAGGTGACAGTCTGATCAAAGCCCTCGTGCCTGCCTGGGGCTGTCCTGCATCCCACTGTCCCCTTTCACGCTCCCCCTACATGCTCCCCCCCCACTATCTGTCTGGACCCGCTGGGAGGTTTTGGGGTGAGAGCAGACTCGGGTCTCGGGCCACACCTGGCCCTGAGAGGGTTAGCCCTGCAGTCTGGCGGAGTGAACTGGGTGGAGGATGGAGGGGCAGCCTGAGCTCGGGAGCCGGGCAAGGCCAAGGTGGTGCCCGCTGGGCAGGGGTCTGGATTAATGGGGTGAGGTGGGGCAGGGACGCAAGCAGGTGCTTGGAGGCCAGGGTGAAGGCCCCACTGCAGACCGAGCAGCAAAGTATTCCTGTGGAAAAGGGAACAGAGACACCAGCCTGGGAGGGGCCAGCAGGCAGTGAGGTGACAGGCGGTGAGGGTGGTGTGGCTGGAGCCCCCTGCCAAGCCCAGGTGACCTGCAGCTGCAGTGTCCAGTCACCGGCCAAGAACAGCTGGGAGGGAACAGTCATCAACGACAGCCACGGGAATCCAATTTTTGCCTTTTTTTTTCAGTCAACTGATGTGACTCATTACCCTAGTGGGGTTTTTCCCTATGTTTAAAAAGTTGTGGTGAAATATACATAACATACAATTTACCAACTTAACCACTTTTAACTGACAATTCATCGGCATTAATGACATTGACAATGTTGTGAACCATCACACTATCCACTTCCGTACTTTTTTTAGGACGTCAAACAGAAACCGGTGCCCAGGAAGTGAGAATTCTGTTTCCCCTCCCCCAGCCCCTGACGACCTCTCACCTACTTTCCGTCTCTATGAATCTGCCTATTCTGGGTATTTCACGTAAGTAGAATCATACAATATTTGTCCTTTCGTGTCTGGCTTCTCTCACTGCTGTAGCGAGGGTCAGAGCCATTCCTTTCTTTTTTTTGGCTGTGGCAGCCTGCAGGATCCTAGTTCCCCAATCAGGGATCAAACCTGTGCCCCCTGCAGTGGAAGCGTGGAGTCCTAACCATTCCTTTCTTATTGCTGAATAAACACGTCCATTGTACGGGTAGACTACATTTGTTTATCCATCAGGATGGACACGAGCCATTTCTGCTTCCTGGCTGTTGTGAATGATGCCCAGTCCAGTTTTCAAAAGGAGTAATCTTTCACCAGTTCGACACCGACGGCAATGCTTTATGGGCACGTCACCAGTTCCCCAGAACACGGTGGCTCCGCCTCTTTCTAGGATCACAAATGCTGACTAGGCTGAGCAGTTGCTGTCACCCAGAATCCTCACGGTGGTCCAGCGGGTGGGTACTAGTATCGCCCCCATTTGAGGGATGAGGAAGTTGAGGCCCAGGGACCAGATAACGTGCCCAAGGACTCCTTGGGGGGTGGGTATGGGGTTCACACCAGGTCAGTCTGGGTCCGGAGCCACCCACCCCCTCCCCAACTACGTAAGCTGTGCTGCCTGACTACAGCAGACGACTTCAGAATCTGTTCTGTATTTCAAGCACATGGATGCGCGTAAGTTGAAGGATGTGGAAGGTGATTCCCATCTTACCTGCACAGGTAAAAAGGACCACAGGAGCGGGCCCTAGGCTGGCTGAGAGGACCCGGAGAGAGCCAGGCCCCGGGATCCAGAGCTGTGGCTCTCAGAGCAGTCCGCACGAGATACAGCGTGGAAAGTTATCACAGATCCTGACGCAGCGGTGTCAGAGGGAGAGCACCCACGCTCTGAGGTTGGCCCACCACCCCTGCCGCCCACCCCAGGGGCACTGCAGCCAGCAACCAGCAGCCGGAATCCAGAATCTCCGCATCCAGCAGGACTGCTGCCCCCTGCTGTACATGGAGGGCACTGCAGGAGGGGGAGTGTCCCCACGGGCCTGGCCAGCCAGCATCCCTGAGGGTGACTGGGTACCTGAAAGGGGGCAGGGAGGAGAGGGGTAGGCCTCCTGGTGCAGTGCTGCCTGCCTTGCTCATTCTCCCGTCATAGGACTCTGGAAGAAAGTATTAACCACAGTTTGATAAAGGGTTTTATTGTGTCCCTTGAAAGCCCCAACTATTCTCTTGGAGGAAGCCCGGCCTCTGTGAAGGACCCAGAACCAGAGGCCTGGGCCGTCTGGGAGCCCCCCGCTCCCTACACTCGACCCCCACCTCCACGTCCTTCCACCTGCCCTCCAGCCCTGGCCAGTCTGGTTCGGGATCCCTCCCTTGTCACAGGGGTCAGCTGCCGGCCTGACCCACCCCAGACAGCTGCCCCCAACCCTTCTGGGACAGGAAGCTGCCTTCAGGATCAGGTTCAAAACTGCTCCGGCCCCTCTGCTCGGTCACTTCACATCCAGTTCCTAGAACGTGCTGCACCGCCCCAGCTCTGCAGCCCCACCGCCACACCCTGGCCTTGGACATAGTGCCCCCCCCTCGGGCACTGTGGCCCTCCTTCCCTGCTGGACCCAGCGGAGCAAAAGGACAAGGGCACGGACTCTGCACCCAGATGCCTGGTTTGCATCTCAGCTTCTTAGAAAAGCAAATCACTAGAAACAGGTAATTGGATTACCCAAGGGATGGGAATTTGCTCATGTTTTTGTACATCTTGCCCAGGAGTGGAATCCAGATCGTGTCTCTCCTGGCGTCAGCTCCTGGGCCCCAGCCGTGTCCCCCACATCACGCCCCTGTGGTGCCCGGTGGAGGGCAGCCAGTAATATCAGTGTGTCTCTTACACAAGCATCCAGGCTCCAGCCCTGGGAGGGCCGCGCCTGTAACTCTCCCCGGATGCCTGTCTCTCCAGCTATAAGGGAGGCTATCCCTTACTGAGAGTGAGCTCCCAGTCAGGGTGCTCAGCCTCAAACAATCCACAACAGGACTGGGCTTTTTACAGCACAGCTATCTGCACCAGAACACAGAAACCCGGTCTCCTCGGAAAATGGATTTATTTTTGTATTTCTAGAAACATTAGCTGGACGATCAGCACAGACATGGAGCAATCTTGATGGTGTTTATCCGGAGGACGGTCTGAGGACTCACGATAACTGTAAGACAGAGCAGGGCCCGGGCATGAACACAGATCTGGATGCTGTCAACCAGCTACCGCGAGACCCAGCCGCCGCCCGCTCTTTCCTCAAGGGTCTGCCTTGCACCAGCACCGTCCCGCAGCCGGGCGGAAATGGCCACCCAGCGATGTCCCACAGGCCGTGGTTTTTGGTCATCGCTGACCACCTGCCTCACCACTCACTCCGTGAGCGCCGTCAGACCCCACGGGGGCTGCAACGCCCCGGGGCCTGGAGGCCAGGGGCGCCCTTGCTGCGGCCCCCAGCCTGGCCTCCCCCACGTGCCCAGAGACCCCTGCCCTGCATGGGTAGGGGGGGAACCCCTTCTGGCTACGCTGAGGCTACTGGAGGTGGCGGAGGGTACAGGAGAGGCTCCCTACTGACCGAACTCTAGTAAAGCTGAAGCTGCCGCCTCTGGTACGTTTCACCGTTTGTAACTGAGGATTGTGGGAGACATACATCATCCCTTGTTATCTGCAGGGGAAGGGTTCCGGGACCCCCGAGGACACCGGCATCCAAGGATGCTCAAGCCCCTTAATAAGATGGCCTAGTGTCTGCATGTAACCTACACACACCCTCCCGTATACTCTAAACCATCTCTAGGTCACATGTGAGGCCTAAAACACTGTAAACGCCATATGAACAGGTGTAAATACAATGTATAATATAGATCCTATGTAAGTACTTGGTGAAGCAAATTCAAGTTTTGCTTTTTGGAACTCTCTGGAATTTTTTTTCCTGCAAATTTTTTTTTTTTTTTTTTTGGCCCTGCGGCATGCGGGCTCTTAGTTGTGGCACGTGGGATCTTAGTTCCCGGGCCAGGGATCAAACCTGTGCCCCCTGCATTGGAAGAGCGGAGTCAACCACTGGACCGCTGGGGAAGTCCCTCCTGCAAATGTTCAATCCGTGGCTGGCTGACTCTGCGAGTGTGGCAGATGGGGATACGGGGCCAACTGCACACTTCCTGAGACAAGATGCTGGCAGCCTGAGGGTCCCGCCCCAAGGGGCTGTGACCTCCAGTGGAGGCCTCTGCAGGGACCTTTCTGTTCCCGCTTGTGGGTTTACTGGGCAATGGCAGGGGGCTCTGGATGGGAACAAAAGGTCGCGTGGGGTCAGGGAGACGGGGGAGACAGAGCCCAGGCCGTGGAAAGCGGGCAGCAACGGCTGGGTGAGGGCCGAGGGGGACCCCTCCGTGAACCCTCGTCTCAGCCCTGCTCTGTGAGGCCGGGCAGGGAGAGGGGATCTCCTGCCCCCACTCAGGGCACAGGCTCCCCTCCTGTCCCTACGCTGAGCCGCCAACTCCCACAAGTCACCACAAGGCCGCTGGGTGCGGCGGCCTCTCCACTCCCGTTCACCAGGCCCTGCCTGCGCCCCTGGGGGAGGCCCCTGCTGTGAAGTCCCCCCTCGGGTGCCGGCCCTTCCCGCCGCCGCTTCCTCCCTTCCTGGCTGAGGTGCTGTCCACCCCAACACACGCTCACTCTGCATTTGTGACTCCTTCCTTCCCCGCCCCACGCCCCTCCGCAGGCAGCCACACCCGTGATTCTGCACATACCGTTCTTCCTTTAAAAAGGTGCCATCGTTATGTGCGTGCATAACGTGTGCGGGCGCGAGCGTGTGCCCCGCAGCACGAGGCTGAGCTCTGCCCACCTCCGGGCTTCACAACTCGGCCTCACCCTCACATAGTCTAAGCTCGTCCCTGCCGTGTGGAGGTGGGCCGTCCACTGCACTGGACAACATCCCACTGAGGGAATCTCCGTTTGCTCGTCCATTCCCCGTGGTGGACACGTGACCTGCTTCTGGGTTTTCCGGCAGGAACCCAGCTGCCCCTGACGTCTCCCAGGGCCACGCCCTCCACAAGGCCCGGAGTGGTTAGCGACTGCTACCCGCCCCTCCCCGCAGAGCCAGGATGCGGGCAGAGCTCTCACTGGTCTCACTGGTCTCTGGGCCACTGCACCCCTAAGAGCGCCCGGCAGAGGGCAGGGCCTCGTCCAGCGTGGCCCAGTGCAGGACACGGGGCAACACCCAGAGGACGGGAACGCAGCAGCCACGTTTTCTCCAACTTACTTCTTTTCCTTTTGTAGTTTTTCCTTTTCTTGAATCTCATATTGATTTTTGGCCACGATTCTGTCTTTTCAATGACTGTGGCTTCTACTTGAACAAGATCCTTTCTGGAAGAGAGGAAAACAAACAGTAATGTACCTTCCTGATTATTTTTCAGTTTTACTAGTGCTTTACATGAGAACATCTAAATAAAGTTTAACTTCCTTTTCTGTCAGTTATCAAAGTCATATGCCCTCCCTGCAGGCACTGTGAAAACTACCAAAAAGCACAACAAAGAACAGTGTCGTCCCACAGCAAATCTTAAAAGGGCCAAACTGCAATGAATGAGTAACAGGTCAACGATTTGTCCTGGATGCTCTGTACGCGGGATGCTACACTCCCACGGTGACAAGCGTGCGCGTGTTGAGCTTGGTGGTTGCAGCGGGTGTGACGGGAGCCCCTCTGCCCAGCCTCCCCGCCGGCACCTGAGAGCACGTTACCCGAGGAGGGGTCTGCCGAGCAGCGTGAAGTCATCGGCCCCAACCAGCAGGACCTGGAATCAAACAGGCGTGTTACCAGCAAATAACACAAAGCCCCTAGAACAGGCAGTGACCCGAGCACGCTGGAAAGGAAGCAAGGTGTCGGTTCCCCGAAACCAAAACGTAGGCTTCCTCTGCTATCTAACTAGCAACTCCCTCAACCTGGGACAGAGGGGGCGCCAGCTGCTGCATGGCTGTGTGTGCAGGGGCGCCGGGCTGCCTGCGGACATGCCTGCGCCGTCAGACCCGGACACGTGGAACTCGGTCATCCGGGTGAGCGGGTAACCTCCTATGGCAACAGTGGCTTTTAAAAAAATAACAACTTTTTATTGAAGTATAACACATACAGGGAAAAAATGCACAAACCAGACCGTGGTGTCTTTTATACAGTTCACAGTCCTGCTGATACTGCAAAGGTTGAGGTTCAAGGTATTCTTTTTTTTAATTTTTTTTTTTGCGGTACGCGGGCCTCTCACTGTTGTGGCCTCTCCCGTTGCGGAGCACAGGCTCCGGACGCGCAGGCTCAGCGGCCATGGCTCACGGGCCCAGCCGCTCCGCGGCATGTGGGATCTTCCTGGACCGGGGCACGAACCCGTGTCCCCTGCATCGGCAGGCGGACTCTCAACCACTGCGCCACCAGGGAAGCCCCAAGGTATTCTTTTAATGACTGCAAAATCCTGCATGGCCAGGCAGCCTCTCTCACTGGAGGGAAACTGTGACGCTAAGTGTGGCCTCAGATGAAGACAGTTCTGCGACCCAAGTGCAGTGGGGTTCTCATTAGACATTGGGAGACTGTCTGAAATTCTCCTGATAAGAAAAAACCTTGATCGCATTAAGCTTAAATGTCTAAAGACAAAGCCTATTTTACAATAACATCAGTGGGCTATGTATGTTAGGTGATGACAAACAATGAAACCTTGCTTGACTCACTCTTAGCCCGACACATTCTCTATTGCTGGGTTTCCTACGTTATGAAAAACCACCTGCATTAGGTGGAGCTTCCCATGTTTTTGTTAATGTGAAATGTTTCAAAATAATGGCTTTTTAGAAATCCTCACAAACACACTCCAGAAGTCTCTTATTTTAGATGTGAAAGGTAAATGTACTCTTGTTCATGAGCTCATGACAGAGCCACGGGGGTGACCGAGGAGAAGGACTGTGCTGGCTGCTGGCGTCCACACAGCACCCTGGTTCAGCCTGAGCCGTGGTCCTGCTCGCATCACAGGCTGTGGGAAGACTATCTGAGAAAGGAGAGTTTAATGCTCCCCTGGGTGTAAATATGCAAACAATCTACAATCACAAAGGAAGGCGGAGTTTTAAATTATAAAGAAAACCGTATTTTATATCACATCATACCAACAGTTAACCACGTCCTAAAAAAATGATCCGGGACAGAAATCTCATATTTTATCTACAGTTTTATGAACAGAAGTAGAATAGGCAAAAACCAAATAGGCCCCTGAACACAGCAAACAGAATCATAAGCGGAGGGCCGAAGCACTTGGCTAAACATGCAGGACACACCACGCAGCAGTTCAGGGCGGTCGGAAGATGACCAGCGCCCTGCGAGATGCCTCTAAACCAGTGCTCACTGTTCAGCACAGCGGCAGCTGTCACGCCTAACGTCAGGGGTGTGTTAGAGCCGAAACGGAACATTTTCTCTTTATAAATCTGGGCCTGAGAACTCTTTACATCCCTAACTGGGATTTTCACTGTACCTGTGATCAGATATTCTCCTCTAAGAATACACTAAGGAGACGTGAGACAAACCCTTCTCTGTCTGACGTGAGACAGACACATGCTTCTCCTTAGAGAAACGTGCTGATCGTCTCCCTGTAAGGAGGGGCCCTACCGAGTCGGGCCGTCCTCAGGGAGCAGCTCTGCTCACACTCCCCTGACCCCACCGTGCCCACCCGGCCAGCCTGCCGCGTCCCCAGAGCTGACCCACAGTCTCACCTTCTCCAACCGGATCCTCTCTCCACACGCCACGTCTAACTTGTTTTCAATTAGAATCAGGTCTTCAGAGGTCACCTTCCACTGGTGGCTGGCAAAGTGCACCACGGCAAAGAGCCTGCCGTAGTGGCCCCGGGCGATCAGCTCATTCACCTTCTCCACCACCTCTGTGGGGAGAAGGGCGCTCAGGGTCACAGCTTCACCCTCACCCGGGTGCCCGCCGCCCCGCCGCAGCCGCGACCCTGAGCACCCCTGGAGCGGCGGCGGCAGGGCGCGTGTCAGCAGCTCCTCTGTGCTCTCCCCACCGCGGGCCAGGGTGAGCCGCTGCTCCCAGGAGCTGGCACTGGGGCGCGCGGGGCACACGGGGCTCTTACAGACGATCGTGCCCTGACGGCACAGAAGCCCCCATCCCCCTGCCATCCTCCGGCCTGAGCGCTCGGCGCGCCTGGCTTGGTTTCTCTGACCCTGCGGTGGAGAAGCCCTCACCTGGTTTCATTCCCAGTCGTTATTAACAACGAGCCAGCGGCCTCGCCAAGTGAGAAGAGAGGCCTTCTTGTGGACAAGGAAAACCTAGAATTATCCCTCACGGCGCTGGATGCTTCCTGCTCGCGTCCGCCCACACCCACTGCCCGCTCCCACGGTCACCACCTCGCCTTAGGCCCGGCCATTCTCTCCTGTCCCAACCCTCCCGGCCTCGCCTGGGGCTGGGCGCACAGCACGGTGTCTGCCCTGGAAACCGAGTCAAGCCCTCGGCTGCACCTGGCCAAGAGGCTGGAACCTCGCCTGCAGTTTTACTTTTCGGGCACAGCATCCAAAATAGTATTTAAAAACTGGAAGATTCCACGCATTACTATGGACTTCCAGCTTTTGGAAACTGAGGATCTTGCACTCCCTCCCAGTGCTGGGCGTGGTGGCCACACTGCCCTCCTGGCGACACGCATTCTGTCTGACATGCCTCCCGACACCCTGATGGCCTCTCGAACACCTGGGCTGGGGCCGGCTTCCACCGATGACCGGGCACGTTGTTCCTCTTCCCTGAACTCCCGTTTCTACCAACAGCGGGGAGACAGAGCTGGGCCCCGGCCCTTGCGCCACCTGCATTACCTGCCTGCAACTCGGCTGGTGCCTTGGTGCCCTAGGAGGATTGGCTCAACGAATGAGGGTTTTGAACTCTGGTGTTGAGCGAACCTGAGCTTTCACGCTGCGCCGTGTCTCGGGCGCCTGGAAACGTGAAGTCCTTGTTCCGTGGCCAGGAGGCCCCCTCTGTGGTGGAAGCAGGGGCGCCACCCCCTAGCTTCTGCCTCTCTTACCTGCGTGGTGTCTGGCCTCCTCGATGGGGTCTGGCACAACAACTTCTGGCCAAGGTGGTGAACTCAGTGACGTTTTAGGGACATATCTGTAAAAATATTTTACAGACGTGGGTCACACACACGTGAAAAGACAGTTCAAGATGTGTGAGAAATGACTGCGCTCAGCACACTAGGAAGGGCAAGGATCCAGCACATCTCTGATGCTTGTGTGGCTGGCGGGACAGCTGACCCCGCAGCTGTAGGCGAGCAAAACCTGCCCGCCCCAAAATGTCTCTCAGGCATGCAGATTACTTCAAGCCGAAAACAATCAAGGCCCAAAAGACGCAGGAAGAAACTTTGGCAGGAGGCAGGCAGGCCTGGGTCTGCGTGCAGCTTCCTGAAAGACTCGAGATGGAGGGCCTGTCCTGGGACGCAGCATCACCAGAGATGGCTGCGAGGAACACGGGGGCCCAGAGATCCGAGGCCGCTCCTGCCCCACTGTCTCTGCAGGCCCAGCAAACATTTATTCACCAAACATCTGCTTTTCCATCTCCACGTGAATTGCCTTCGTCCCCTTTGAAGTCTCAAACCCCTACCCTCAACGTCGTCTTTTCTCTTTCGCTGAAGGTGCTACTTAAGGTGAGGGCTTCGGCCATTTGGGTGAGTGGCTCATTTCTCCTGGGTCTCTCCTGTGTGTACAGGTTATTAAACTTTGGTTTGACTTTTCTCCTGTTAACCTGTTTCATGTCAATTTAACTCTCAGACCAGCCAGAAGACCCCAGAAAACTGGGGACCCTGCCGCTTCCAGCCGCAGGGCCCAGGGCCCCCGTCACTGTCACAGAAGGTGCTGAACAGACCTGTGAAGTGAGCGAACGCCCTCCCTGCCGGAGTCAACTGGCCCCCAAATGAAGCTGTGCACCCCCGTCGCGCATCGTGTCTGAGCAGCCCTGGGCGGCCCGGCAGCAGCCAGCCGAGGGCCGAGGGACAAACCTGGGAAGGGACTGGGGGCAGCAGTGGCCACTCACGGCGATCACAGGAGAAGTCAGCCGAGTTCACGAAAGCGCCCCTTAGAGTGTCTGCCTCCACCCTCACCCAGGGTGCCCACTGCTCCTTTAGGGAAACACCAGGGCCTGCGTCCCCCCTGCTGAGAATCTCCACTGCAGGAGCGCAGGCGGCTGCACTGAGAGCTTACTACGTGCCAGGCACTCTTTTTTTATTTTTTTTTTTAGTCTTTTTTTTTTTAAATTAGTTTCTGCTTTATAACAAAGTGAATCAGTCATACATATACATCTGTTTCCACATCCCTTCCCTCATGCATCTCCCTCCCTCCCACCCTCCCCATCCCACCCCTCCAGAGGCACTCTTCTAAGCTCTTTTTTTTTCTAATTTTTGTATTGAAGTATAGTTGATTTACAATGTTGTGTTAATTTCTGCTGTACAGCATAGTGACAGTTATACACATACAGACATTCTTTTCTATATTCTTTTCTGTCGTGGTTTATCTCAGGAGACTGAATATAGTTCCCTATGCTCTACAGTAGGACCCTGTCGTTTATCCATTCTGTGTATAATACTTTGTATCTGTTAATCCCAAATTCCCAATCCATACCTCCCCCACGGCAACCACAAGTCTTTCTAAGCTTTTTTTTTTTTTTTTGCGGTACACGGGCCTCTCACTGTTGTGGCCTCTCCCGTTGCGGAGCACAGGCTCCGGACGCACAAGCTCAGCGGCCATGGCTCATGGGCCCAGCCGCTCCGCGGCATGTGGGATCTTCCCGGACCGGGGCACGAACCCATGTCCCCTGCATCGGCAGGCGGACTCTCAACCACTGCGCCACCAGGGAAGCCCTAAGCTCTTTTTTTTAAAAAAATTTATTTTATTTTTGGCTGCATTGGGTCTTCGTTGCTATGCGTGGGCTTTCTCTAGTTGCGGCGAGCGGGGGCTACTCTTCGTTGCCGTGCACAGGCTTCTCATCGCGGGGGCTTCTCTTGTTGAGGAGCACGGGGTCTAGGAATGCGGGCTTCAGTAGTTATGGCTCGCGGGCTCTAGAGCGCAGGTTCAGCAGTTGTGGCGCACGGGCTTAGTTGCTCCGCGGCATGTGGGATCTTCCCGGACCAGGGATTGAACCCGTGTCCCCTGCATTGGCAGGCGGATTCTTAACCACTGCGCCAGCAGGGAAGCTCCCTTCTAAGTTCTTTAAATGCAGAAATTCACTCGACTCTCATGAAAACCCACTAAGATGGAGACTAATATTGCTTCCATTTTGCCGAAGAGGAACGAAGCTCAGAGTGCGTGACCCTGCTCAGCGACCTGGGCTGACAGGGCGGGGCAGGGACGGGACCCTGTGTATTCGTACCTGAGTATGATTTTGTCAGATTTACCTTCTGTAGTTTATATTAATTTTATGTTTTTTCTTTAACACTGAACATGCTCTTTCAAATTACGTAAGGTCCTCCTAGAGATTCTGACACAACCATCCTGTGATTCGACCTTCCCAGTTGGAAATAAATCCCCAATTAGGAGTTAAAAGCTTTTGCCTAGAAAGACACAGCTGTGCAAGGCCCAGAACACCTTTGTCTTTGGGTGCTTGAGGTTCTGTCTGTATTTCTATATGTCAAGGGTCTGAGAAAAATACTGTCAAAAAAGGTAAAAGAAAACTAAATATTCTTGAAAACCCAAATGTTTGAAGTTTTGACTTTAGAAAGGAAAGGAAGAGAGTCACCAAAACCCACATTTTGATATTACCCTTGTGGAAATGAAGCGCTCTGCGAACTGAACCTTCGAGAAGCAGACCACAGGGAAGCTGAGGGAATAAGAGAAACACACGTAGTTACTAATACGAAACACAAACTGCCCTTTACAATGCTCAGTGTGCAAGTGCCGCTATTGTGAATGGCACCCGATTTAAACCACCACATCACGACATGTCTACAGAAAAATCTAGGCCAACAAAACTAAAAGAACATCACTTATAGTTACTGGTTATTACCATAAGCATCAGGATGTGTTTATCACACCATTGAAAAGGGCCTAAAACCAAATCACCTACCTGCTAACCTTGACCACAAGTGCCCACTAAGTTCAGGCCCTGTTCGGTGCCCCAGTGTGGGAGCGGCCTCCAGGACGCCCCGATGAGCCCACCTCCTGGCGTTCTCACCCGTGTGTTGTCCCCCGACAGGGCGCCGGTTTCTGTGACCAACAGCATGTGGCAGAAGTGACAGGACGGCACTTCCGAGACTAAGTTATAAAAGGGCAGCTGCTGTCCTGGGCATCCTCTCTCATCTCTGCTGCGGGGCTGCTGTGCTGTGAGCAGTCCCTGGAGGGGCCTCCTGCCAGCAGCCCAGGGAGGGAGCTGGAAAGCAGATTCTGCAGCCCCAGCTGACAGCCTGACTTGAATCTAATGAGAGACTGGGAGCCAGAAGCACCCACTAACCTGCTGCTGGATCCTGACCGTCAGCGATGGTGTGACATCAGACCATAACACACGTTAGGTATATTAAGCTGCTGGATTTGGGGGTAATCTGGGACACAGCAGTAGATAACTAATACACCGACAAAGGTACCCACAGCCTACTGAGAAGGACTCAGAAATAAAATGCCTGGTGCTTAAGTGCAAAAAGCAGAGGACAGGTTTCTCAATAACTACTGTTGGTTTTATTTTTTCAATTGAGCTATAATTTATAAACCATAAAATTCACACTTTTAAAGCTCACTCATTAGCGGTTGTTCCCAATTCTTGGTCTTCTGGGCTGGTTTCTCTTCCCCTCTGCCATCTTGGTGTGCTTGTGGTTTAGACATTGGATCTTACCTCTTCTTTACCTATGACCGTTCCTCTGGTGACTGTATGAATCTAAATGTCACCTATACACTGGTGACTCCCAAGTTTACACCTGCAGCCTGGCGGACACGACAAACACCTGTCTCTTTGTCATCGTCACCTGCATGTCTAACAGGCGTCTCAGAACCTAACAAAGGCTCCTGATCTGCCCCTCATGCCTGCTTCTCCCGCACCCCTCCCCATCTCACGTAATGGCGACTCCATCTTTCTAGTTGCTCAGGCCCCAAATCTCAGTCATTTATGACCCTTCTCTCTCACACCCCTCAGCCAACCTATCAGCAAATCCCCTTGCCTCTCTTTGAGAGATCCAGGCTCTGACCGCTTCTGTCACCCAAGCCTGGATTATTACTAACACCCTGCTCTCGCCCTAGCCTCCTTCTCTGCACAGCAGCTAGAGGGATCCTGTTAAAACTGAGGTCAGATCACGTCACTACTTTGCGAAACTCTACAAGAACACCCCATTTCACTCAGAGAAAAAGCTGAAGTCCTTATAGTGGCCGACAGGGCAGTGGGCAGTGCGATTCCATCTGTCTCTCTGAGCCCATGCCTCACGAGCTTCCCGTTGTTCACTGCACACCTGCCATTCTGGCCTCCTGGCTATTCCTGGAAGATGCCAAGTACAAGGGCCTATGCCTTGACTGCTCTTGCCCCGGACGCTCCCCCACCCCACGTGGCCCCCAGGCTAATTCCCTATTTCCTTTGGGTCTCCACTCAAATACCGTCTCAGTAGAGAGGACTTCCCCACCCATCCTATTTAAAATTGAATCCTTTCTTCCCAACTCGTGCTTTATTTTTCTCCATGAGTCTTAACAGCTTCGAACATACTATGTAATTTGCTTCTTCTTAAAAAATTGCCTCTCTGCACAACCCTTCCCCCTGCGTCAGAATGCTAGCTCCATAAAAGCAGGGATTATTGTTTTATGTTTATAACTGATGTATTCGCTATCCTGGACCAGTGTTTGACCTGTAATAGGTGCTCGATAAATGGTGAATATACAAATAAATGAATGAAATCTACTCTGCTAAGCCATCAAATGAAGCCCCTGTGGAATACTCCATGATTGGGAACTTGTGATTGGCCTCTCTTGAGAGCCATCCCACCGTTGAAAGCTCACAAAGTTTCTGCACCTGATCTGCTTCCCTTGCCTATGGTCTTAGCTTAGCAGTGACCCCACTGGGAACAAATGGTGCCCCAGGGTCATCCTTTAGTTCCCTAAGGACCGTGCCAGTGTCCATCCTGTTTCCTTCACTCACGCTTCAAGGTCCTGCCTGTTTACCATTTTGGTCACCCTCTCTTTACTCAGTTCACTTCATCTGTGCTTCTCTCTGAAAACAGTGGGTCTGGAATTGAACACAGCATTCTAGAGGTGGTTTTATGTTGGTAGAATGCAGTAAGTCCCACTGCTTTTGTAAAAACTTCCCTGCCTGCTTAAACCCAAGTTTTATTATGGAAAATGACAAGCATACAAAAGTAAAGAGAAGAGCGAGTCCTCCTGTATCTCTCCCTAGACTCAACAGTTATCGACTCTTGGCCAAGCTTGATTCATTCACAGTGCCTCTGGCCCAACTCTGTGATTAAAGCAACTGTCAGTATATTTCTATGAAAGATAAAGATTCTTTACAAAGACACAACCACAACATCATTATCACACCTAAAAAAGGGAACAATTATTTATTATCATCAAATAGACATTCAGACCCAGTTCTAAAACACACATAAACATTCCCTCACACAGATACACACTCCAACCGTTTCAGACAGAGGTTTATAGTGTTTCTGACAAACATAATCTTTTTGAGCCTCATGACAACCCAGCGCCTAAAATACAGCTGTTGCTTTTGCTGGATTGGTTACCATTAGGCAAGGACATTCATCACCATTTTCCAGATGAGGAAAATGAGGCTCAAAGAGTGGCTCGCAGCCTGCGGGTGATGGTTAAAGCACAGGCCTTGGAGCCGGACCGAGTTGTCTGATTCAGTCCACTTCCCTGCTGTGTGACCATAAGCAAGTTACCTAACCACTCTGAGCCTCAGTTTGTTCCCCCGGTTAAATACAGCCTATATGGAAGTTGGGGAGCTTTCATCAGCATTTAAGCTACTAACTAAAGGAACCAGGATCTGAACCCAGGTTTCCCCAACTCTAAAGTCCGCGTTGTAATCACCGAATCAAAAAAAGCGATTAACATCGGTCGGACACAGATACACTTGTGGCGGGACGGCGGGGCGCCCTGCTTCCTCCCTTCACCCCGCGGCGAAGGTCTCACCCTCTCCGGACCCCGACGCTCTCAGGACACTGCGGCTGCATGCAGACACCAGCCGCCCGAAGGTGACCGGCAGTGCCGAGGCCACCACAGCCGCTGCCATCTTCCCGCAGCCTAGACCGACACCGGAAGCGGAAGTGGCGCGAACCTGGTGCGTCGACGCACCGGGCCCGGCAGAGAGCACCGCCCCTCGCGGCAGCCGGAACTCGGCGGCTCGGGACCTCGGCTGCTCCGGGCCCAGGCCGGACTGCGGCCATGGCGTCGGCGGCTGTGGAGAGCTTCGTGACCAAGCAGTTGGACCTGCTGGAGCTCGAGAGGGACGCGGAGGTCGAGGAGCGCAGGTACGGCCGCCGGCCTGGGCCTCGGGGTCGGTCCGGCGGTTCCCCCAGGCCCCCCTACTCTCCCAGCTCAGACGTCGGGCGGACCTCCCTCCTGGGGGCTCGGCCTGACCAGCCTGGGGGGTCGGGATTTGTCCTCCTGACTCCTCGAGTCCGGACCGCCGCTGTGAAGGGGCTCGGCCTCCCGCAGAGATGGAAGCCTCTTCACCTCCCGGGACAGCCCGTTCCGTTTGGGGGACCCTTAGGAAGGGTCTGTTCTCCCCCTGAAGTCCCCCTCTGAACTTTGCCTCGTAGGTCCTGCCTCTCTCCCCAGCTCCATCCCCAGAGTGTTCTCAGCCCTCTTCCGTCATCGTCCCCTCTGTCAGTATTTGTGCCTGTTCCGTGCCAGGCCCCGAGTGAGATGGAGTCACTGGTGGTCCCCTGGCGGCTGGGTTTGAGCGGAAGGGGCAGGTGGGAGCGGAAACAGTTCCCTTCCAGCGTGATAGATGCTGCCCCGTGTGTGCAGGCAAAGTGCTGTGGGAGCAAGAGGGTGAACAGCTGACCCTGGGGAGCCTTAGGTTGAGGCTGGCTTCGTGGAGGAGGTGGTGCCTGAGCACAGCTTGCAGAAAAATAGGGGTTCAGGTGGATGCGGGGGAGGATATTCCTGGAAGAGATGTGGGGAGGAAGGGCATCCCTGCAGGCGAGGGTGTAGCCCTGAGAAAGCCAGGCTTGTTTCCATAGGGCTGAAACTTTGAGGGATGACGCTGAGGGCTGTAAAAGCACCCCACATACATCAGTCCCTTTAAACCTCACGTCAACTCTGCGAAGTTGGTTACTGTCATTCTCGTTTTATGTCTAAGGAGGCTGAGACACAGGTTAAGTCACGCGCCCCAGGTAACACAGGTCGAGCCAGGATTTGAGTTCAGGCAGGCTGATCCCAGAGTTTGCACTCAACCGTTGTGCTACCCAAGCGGAGAGGGTTTGTTTTAGAGGTTTTCGATCGTGATGGTTAAGAGCGTTTGCAGTCCCGTCGACATCAGTGGGATCCCAGCTCCATGTTTTATGGCTGGGTGACTTTGCAGTCTTAGTTACCTCATCTGTAAAATGAGATCATTCTCACAGCAAACCAGTGAGGTGGGAACACAATGATCTCTTAAGTCAAGTGCTCAGCACGGTTCAGAGTAAGCACAGAGTAAGCACCCATGGGAAGATAGGCGGGGGCCAGATTGGGAAGGGCCTTGTGGAGAAGATTGTATTATATTCTTGTGCAGAGGATGGGCCTCGGCGCAGTTAAGCAGGTCAGGGAGGTGAATAGATTTGCATCTTAGGGGGATCTCTTGGATGTTGCTGCTGGGATTGGCTGGGGAGAACCCAGAGATAAGGAAGTTAGGAAGCTCAGTTTAGTCCAGAGACGGCCAGTGATGTGGGCTTGAACCAAAGCTGGGGCGGTGAGGATGAGGCAGGGGTGGGTTCTGGGTACAAATGGGAGGGGCCTGGTGGGACTCAGTGACACACAGGACCCAGGACAGAAGGTGAAGATGAGCGAAGGCTCTGTCTTAGGAAACTGGGAGGGGGGCACAGACCGTGCTGGGGCTATAGGGGGGGCAGGTTTGGAGTTTCCCTGGTTCACCCTTAGTGCCTGTGCAGAGATCTCCATCTGTTCTTCCTGCACGGTTGGAAGTAAAAACTGGTAAAATACAAATACTGAAGTCTCAGCATTGGGTGTCTCCCAGGTCCTGGCAGGAAAATGTCTCTCTGAAAGAACTCCAGAGCCGAGGCGTCTGCTTGCTGAAGCTGCAGTTATCCAGCCAGCGGACCGGGCTGTACGGACGGTTGCTGGTCACCTTTGAGCCCAGGAGATGCATGTCTGCAGTGCTTCCCAGTAACAGCTTTATTTCCGGTCTGTGCATTTTTGACATAGGTGGACGTTGAGTATTGCTGTCTTCAGATGTAGGTTGTAAAGACCAGGTCACACACGACCAGTTGGGGAATAAAGCATTGTAATGGAAAACTCTCACTTAGAAATTCAGCAATTACGAGGCTTTTTGGTAGTTTAGATCAGCACTGTCCAGACTGGCAGCCACCAGCCACGTGGGGTTATTGAACAATCGAAATATGGCTAGTGATTGCTGCTTGTGTAAAATACACGAGATTTTGAAGATTTAGTACAAAAAATTTAGAATATGAAGAGTAATTTCTTTGAATACTGATTATGTCTTGAAATGATAATATTTTTCATATATTGGGTTAAGTAAAACATGATTAAATTTACCTGTTTCTTTTGATTTTTTAATATGGCTACTAGAAAATGTAAAATTACACATGACTCTCACATGTCTCTTGAATAGCCCTGGTCCAGTTGGTTCAACGTGTGTAGTTGTGTATTCCCAGACCTTGCTTGTGCCAAGGATACTTTGGCTAAACTTGTGGCGGCTCTGCTGGAAAGGAGGGGCAGTTAGAAGAAGCTTCTTAAGCTCACACCTGGGATGCTTGTTTTATTAAGTTTTTATTTTTATTTTTTCCTTTGGCCACGCCACACGGCATGCGGGATCTTAGTTCCCTGACCAGGGATCAAACCTGTGCCCCCTGCAGTGGAAGCGCAGAGTCCTAACCACTGGACCGCCAGGGAAATCCCTGGGACGCTTGTTTTTGATCAGACCCGGAAACTGGGAGAGAGCAACACTGCCGAGCACTGCACTTCCACTAGAAAAGTCTCTCTGCCTTGTTTTGGTGGTGACAGAGTTTGTTGGTTTCATATTTCGATTTTCTAGACTCTTGCCCCACAGTTGTTGGAATATGGGCTGGGTTTGGAGACAGATAGGAGGAGGGGAAGCTGCTGGTTTGGAGTCAGATCTTACACTTTGCTGTTAAGTGGCCGAGAGTCAGTCACGTGTCCTCTGAAGAACAGAACCAAGGGGATTATAGTTGAGCTTTCGGCCTCACCGTCAGGATGAGTGGGTGGGACTGAATGTACATGCAGGGCGTTTGTAAACTCTGAAAACCAAAGGAATACTATGTGTTCAGTTAGTAAGTACTGTGGAGTGAATGACCTGAGAGGTTGATGAATAGCTGATAAACAGGAAGTCAGCTGTTTATGTGAAAAAGTATGGAGCTGGGCTTCCCTGGTGGCGCAGTGGTTGAGAGTCCGCCTGCCGATGCAGGGGACATGGGTTCGTGTCCCGGTCCGGGAAGATCCCACATGCCGCGGAGCGGCTGGGCCCGTGAGTCATGGCCGCTGAGCCTGTGTGTCCGGAGCCTGTGCTCCACAATGGAAGAGGCCACAACAGTGAGAGGCTCGCGTACCGCAAAAAAAAAAAAAAAAAAAGTATGGAGCTGAAAATCTGATGTGTTGCTTCGGCTCCGGATCAAACGTACGTGGGGTTGTTAGTTTTTCGTCTCCTGAAGAGCAGTTTTAAGGCTCTGTAGCTGAGAGGTGTGAATTCTGCAACGTGGGGCCCTACTCAGGGCGGCCGGTGGGGAAGTCACAGTCGGGACGGGGTCACCTGCACTCAGCCTCACGGAGGTCCCCGTGCGCAGAACCAGACCTCGGGCCCAGGGGCACTGGTGCCATTTGCTCTTTGTCTTTAAAAGTTGGGGCGGGAGACAGAAACAATTCAAGGTGCAGATGAAACTCATTGCCTAGAAGGAAAACAGCTACGACTAAGAATACGCCTCATGCTTGGTTGACGTGTGGCACGTACTCTGACTCGGAATAAATGGGGTGTGAGTATGTGGGTGGCCCTGGCTGCATCTCAGCGTGGATTCTTGTTTGGTCAGAACTGTCTGTGTTCAAGTGACAGAAACCCCGAGCCAGATGGGCTGGAACAGGAGGGGGACGCATGGGTTGTGATAGCTGGAAGGTGGCTGCACGGCTCAGAGGAGGTCACCTGGGCTTAGTTCCGCTCCGTGTCTCGGCTCCATTCTCTCCTGGGTTGACTTCCTTCTCAGGTGCCAAGTGGTAGCAGCTCCAGCCCTCACGTCCTCTCCCGTTTCTGGTCCAGCTGGGAAGGGTGAGGGCATCCTTCCAGCTGTCCACCCAGAAGTCTCACCACATTTCAGGGGCTCTGATTTGGTCCTTTGTCCATCCCTGAGCCAGTCACTGGCCAGGGGGCACATGAAGCCCTGATTGGCTCGGGTATGGGTTGTGTGCTCCGTCCCAGCATCAAGGGTAGCCTCTCAGACTCGCCTGGTGATGGGTGAATCACCAAATAGCTGTCGCAGGAGTGGGGAGGCCCAGCTGAGTGGGCAACAAACCACCCTGTCCCTCCTTCATCAGTGTTCCCTTTCCACCTGGAATGTTCTCCCCCAGGTGAGCTCGTGGCCCCCACTCTTTCCAGGGCCCACCCTGCTTACGGGTCACCCCTCAGAGAGGCCCTTCCCACACATCCTGCAATGGCACCCTCATCCCTCTCCACCCTCTGCTGCACTTCATCGTTTTTTTCTTTTTTAATACATTTATTTATTTTATTTGTTTCTGGCTGCATTGGGTCTTTGTTGCTGTGCATGGGCTTTCTCTAGTTGCGGCGAGTGGGAGCTACTCTTTGTTGCGGTACACGGGCTTCTCGTTGCGGTGGCTTCTCTTGTGGGGCACGGGCTCTAGGCGTGCGGGCTTCAGTAGTTGTGGAACGCAGGCTCAGTAGTTGTGGCTCGTGGGCTCTAGAGCACAGGCTCAGTAGTTGTGGCACCCGGGCTTAGTTGCTCCACGGCATGTGGCATCTTTCTGGACGAGGGCTTGAACCCGTGTCCCCTGCATTGGCAGGCGGATTCTTAACCACTGCGCCACCAGGTAGGTCCCTGCACTTCATTTTAACTAAAGCCCTTGGCTCTGACCCCGATAGGTTTTCGTATCTGTTCCTCTCCTCCCTAATGTGAGCTCAGGGACCGTGTTTTATTCCTAAGATAGACCAGCACCCAGAACAGTGCCGGCCACAGAGGAAGACTTTAAATATTTTATTGACCGTCATGTTTGTTTTAAACAGTTCATTGAGCTCCAGTAAATTTTCACATATGATGTTAGTTAAAAGTATTTTTTTTACTGACTTCATTTCTAATGAAAGTAGCAGATACAATGTTTGAAACATGCTGGAATTTGTTATATGAAGTCATTCGCGTTTAACTTTGTTCAGCATTTATGTAACTGGTCTTTGCTTCTGTAGGTGACATAGTGGGTCTGTATGAGGAAGACAGTCAGCTGGCCACTGGGATCCTGACCCGGATCACCCAGAAATTGGTCACCGTGGCCTTTGACGAGTCGCATGATTTCCAGTTGAGTTTGGACCGAGAGCATTCCTACAGGCTGTTAAAACTTGCCAATGACATCACTTATAAGCGACTGAAAAAGTAAGTGTATGTGACTGGAAGTCACATGTGACATTTTCCTTAAACACACCTCCCTCCTACTGGGCAGAAGAGGGCAGGCACATCCAGTCTGGGGTCGGTCGCGTGCCCCTCATGGGAGACGGCGGGCGGCAGCGTTGCGTGGAGCCTCGGGCGCTGGGTTAATTGCTGGTTTTCACTAAGCTCCTAATTTTCATTTTCTCCTTTGGCAGAACTCTGATTGCCCTAAAGAAGTATCATTCTGGCCCCGCGTGCTCACTCACAGAGGTCCTCTTCGGCGGATCAGACCCCAGCCCTGCCAGTGAGATATGTAAGAGTTTGTGGTTTTCCTTTCCTGGTTGAAATCACCATGGACAGGATCTCGAACAGTGAGACCCTGGGCCGTTTTAGCAAGAGTTAGAGAATGTACAGTGTGAAGAAATCTACCTTAGTGTCTTTTTATAAGTTTCTTTGTGTGACTTGCTCGACCTAAGTCTCTTTCCTGTACACGGTGTCAAAGAAGTAGTTCATTCCATTTTTTTTTATGATGTTCTTTCTAATGTATCTAAATATTGAATATTTTTGTTTTGAAATGTGAGGGTATTTCTTCTAGCCCAGTGCCCTGTGAGAACAGAGGATGACTGATGATGCTTCATGCTCAATAGCATTTTTTTATAGTTTGAAAAGTGTCAGTTCTAAGTGCATTTGATTATTTTCTCAGTATCCTTTAAATTGAAGACAGTTTATTTATAATTGTAAGAGTGCTGTGTATTAGTCATAGAACATTTGGAAGTAAAAAAGCATATAAACAAGGGAAAGAAATCACTTGAAAGCCTGCCACTTCGAGGGAGCCTCACTGATACATGTGTGTATTCTCCTAGTTGTTTTTCCACCTCCACATAGAACAGTCTGACTTACATACAGACACACGATGTGTCCATGTACACCCCCCCCGCCGACTGTTCTCACGGTGGTCTGTGCAATTTCTCATCTCCTTCAGTGTCTTGGAGAAGCTCATCTTGAGAGGAGTTTATCATCTCATCAAGCAGCTGCCCGTCACTGAACTACCCTGTAGATGTTGGACTTGGCCAGTTTTTACAGTATAGCTTCAGTCATACTCACACAAGGGCCACCCCACACCCTTTTCCTGTCAATCCGGTGCTCATACCCTGGCGGTGTGTTGGCTCTTAGCTCAGGGCTGCTTTGTACCTTCTCAGATTCCAAAAGCACTCCCATTTCAATAAGATTTTATTTCTGCCAACTATTTACCGAGAGGCTACTATGAACTGGGAAGGGAACGAGCGTTGTATTTGCTGTGTTTCAAGGAACACGATGTGCCCTGGTTGTAGCCATCGTCCAGGGGAGAAGGGAGCACGCAGGAGCTCTGCGTCTGATGCTCCGTTGCCCTCTCCGAGTCTGTTTCCGTCTTACCTCCGGGTCAGCACCCTATGCCCGTGGGGGTCAGCGCGCTCGTCTCTGCTGCGGGCACCGCGGGGCGGAGGCTGCGGGTGCGAGGCTGGATGCAGCGGTACCTGCTCTCAGAGCACGGAGCTTACGAAGCAGGTCAATAGAATCGGCCATGGAAGATTCAGAACAGAAACATGGTCCTGGATCTACTCATAATTCTTTTTTGTTTTCATCGTTTTATGGGCGCTTAAAAAGGGACACTATGGTAGAAATGAATCTGTTCCCAGAAACATTTACTTGACAAGAAGCTGTTATTCTGGAGCATGAGTTGGCAGACTTTTTCAATAAAGGGACAGATGGTAAACATTGTAGGCTGTGTGGCCAGTGCGGCGGCGAGCTGCTGGGGACAGTGTCCTGGGACACCTGACTCACCGAGCAGGCGGCCGGCTGGGCTTGGCCTGCGGGCCACAGTCTGCAGATTACTGGTCCAGGAAAACAAAGCAGGTTGATTTTGCGTTGACTGGCTGACCCCTGGGGAGGGCCGGCTTTCTCCCCGTTACAGCCCGTATTTCTGTCGGCACACGCGGGGTCAGGGGTGGGGAGCGCCGGGTGACGGGGAGCTGGGTCCTCACTGTCGCTTGTTCCGCAGCCCCCCTGACTTTCTACAACACCACTCTGGACGCCTCCCAGCAGGAAGCGGTCTGGTTCGCGCTGTCCCAGAAGGAACTCGCCATCATCCATGGGCCTCCTGGCACCGGGAAGACCACCACTGTGGTTGAAATCATTCTCCAAGCTGTGAAACAGGGCTCAAAGGTGGGCAGTGGGCACCGTGTCCCCACCGGCACCCCTCACTCCGGTCTGCCGTGCTTGCAGGTGCCCAGCAGGGCCCTAGCCTGGGCTCTGGGGTACTCGGTTGGCAGTGTTCCTGAGTGTTTACTGACTGAGCACTGGGCTGGGCCCTTTTCAGTCTCTGACAGCGCCTGGGGTGTGGGGTCGTGCTTGGGACTGTTGGTCTGGGGTGGTGAGGTCTGGGTTACTGTCGACCAGGCCACAGTCCAGGAGCCGTCTGCTCAGCACCCATGCTCTGTGCTCAGGCCCCTGCTGGGCATGCCGGGCATGCAGGTGACCAGGGACTGTCTGTGCCATTCAGGAGAAGACCCTGCAGCCAGTTGCTAGAGACAGAAGTGTTTTGGTTGATCAGGTGGTCTGGTGAATTGTGCAGAGTGCAGGTTACCGGTTTCCGAGATGTGGAATGTGATACCATGTATTATTGTTCACTTAGATTTTTAATGGTTGAGAAAGGATCTTTCATCCTCATCTGTATCAACACAAGTCATCGTGGATTCTGAGCACATGGAAAGCTTTTTAGAAAACCTTTCTGGGTCGTAAACGTTGGATAAGGATAAGAATTAGAGCAATATGGTCCACATTTGTAGGTTGACATTTCCTGGGTGCTTCTTATGAACGAGGCATGTTTCTCAGTCTTTCCAGAGTTCGCCCCTTTAATCCTCACAGAAGCCCCGGGCGCGGGGACTCTGTGGTCTCGGGCCCCGTCCTTCCACAGTGGGTGGCAGAGCCAGGACTCAGACTCGGGCGACACTCTTCCCAGAGCTCCTGCTCCTGCAGGGAGATCCATGTTGGTTACAAGGCCATGTCCAGTGGTCTCCTGCAAATGACTGTCTTGGCAAGACGTTTACCAAGAAAAGCTGGTGAAAGATGACTTACTGGCAGGGAGCAGATTTGATGGTTTAATTGGGTGCCTCTGTTTCAGGAAACAGTGAAACAGGAGATACCTGTGTTCACGCTTTGGTGCAAACTGCCTTTGGCCACCTGGATGGGGTGGGGACTCTCCTCTCCGCCTCCCCTTCCCGGTCCACCCCCTCCTAAGAGCCAGACTGCAGTTCTGGAAGCAAGATTGAGCCCGTTCCAAAAGGTTTTTCCTCATTCCGCTTTGTCAGATGATAAAGTGACTTGATGGGTGATGAGACGGGTGTCCCAGCCCTGATTATCTCAGGGCACTTTGAGGCCTTTCCTTCCAGTTGCCGGGCATCCTTTCTGGTCCTTTGGAGCCTAACAGGTTCTTAAGACCCGAGGTCTAGTATCCAGATGTTGTGTCAGTTTCCAGTAACTCATGTCCTGCAGACTGTCTGCATCCGTCCTTACAGCCGGACGTTTACACTGTACGTTACTGGTTGCGCACGTTCCACCCTCTTTAACTTTCGGACTTTGCATTTGCTTAATATAAACTTAAGTGATTTCGTTAAAAAAGAAATTACCAAGCCTGAGTTTGCGCTGTGCTTCCCCAGGTTCTGTGCTGCGCCCCCTCGAACATCGCCGTGGACAACCTGGTCGAGCAGCTGGCCCAGTGGAAGCAGAGGATCCTGCGCCTCGGGCACCCCGCACGGCTCCTGGAGTCTGTCCAGCAGCATTCCCTGGATGCGGTCTTGGCGCGGGGTGACGGCACCCAGATTGTGGCTGACATCAGGAAGGACATCGACCAGGTCTTTGTGAGTAGCTCTCAGCCGGTGTCCGCTCTGCGTGTGGTTTCATGATCTGCAGTCTTTGCCGGGAGTGCACTGTATCCTCTTGCTTTTCTCTGGCCTTTGCTGATTCATGTACTTATCTCGAACGTTGGGACTGCCCACTTTTGGTAGAGATCTGTGCTCAGCACTGAACAGGGACTCACCTGTCTTCAAGATAGTTTCATGAAGAGGCGAGCAATTGTCTTGCAGAAAATATTCCTCTTAAGGGTTCCCTGTGTCTGGCATGTTGGTTGGATAATATCGACCAGCAGAAAAAAAGCACCCTGAAAATAAAAATTCAGAAAATATGCATCCTCCCTAAATTTCTAGTCCATTAATATAAAACATGGTGTAATCCTTGTGAAAGAGAATTAGGTAGGTGATAGATGAATCTGAGATGAAGTCTTCTCATGCAGTTCAGAACTTTTGAGCTCTTTGGTTCTCTAGTTTACACATCCGCCCCCAGTTCCCTTAATTGCGTGTCCTGCCCTGTATTTGCTCACTGCCAGCCCATCTCACTGCCTCACATTTCTCTCCTCGTGTCCGGGGCTGGTGCAGAGACTCAGCCTTCCCCACGGACCTGTGGAATAGTGGGAACCCCAGGGGTGGAGACCAGGACACACGCATGTTACTCAAGGTTAAAGGCGCTGTAGGAATTTGCAGTGATGTGATTTGTGCCGTCACACATGTGGATGATTTCATTTTCCTTTTTTAATAAATTATTTATTTATTTATTTATTTTTGGCTGCGTTGGGTTTTTGTTGCTGTGCGTGGGCTTTCTCTAGTTGTGGCGAGTGAGGGCTGCTCTTCATTGCGGTGCGTGGGCTTCTCATAGCGGTGGCTTCTCTCGTTGCGGAGCACGGGCTCTAGGTGTGCGGGCTTCAGCAGTTGTGGTTCGTGGGCTCAGTAGTTGTGGTGTGCGGGCTCTAGAGTGCGGGCTCAGTAGCTGTGGCGCACAGGCTTAGTTGCTCCGCGGCATGTGGGGTCTTCCCAGACCAGGGCTCGAACCCATGTCCCCAGCATTGGCAGGCGGATTCTTAACCACTGCGCCACCAGGGAAGCCCAATTTCATTTTCTTGTTCCTTTTTAAATCCATGCTTTTTGGGACCTCCCTGGTGGCGCAGTGGTTAAGAATTCGCCTGCCAGTGCGGGGGACACGGGTTCGAGCCCTGGTCTGGGAAGACCCCACATGCCGCGGAGCAACTAAGCCTGTGCGCCACAGCTACTGAGCCCGCACTCTAGAGCCCGCACACCACAACTACTGAGCCCACGAACCACAACTGCTGAAGCCTGCACACCTACAGCCCGTGCTCCACAACGAGAGAAGCCACCGCAATGAGAAGCCCGCGCACTGCAACGAAGAGTAGTCCCCTCTCGCCGCAACTAGAAAAAGCCCGAGTGCAACAACGAAGACCCAATGCAGCCAAAAATAAATTAAGAAAAAAAAAATCCATGGTTTTCAGAGTTTTCTTCTCTGTAAGTTACACCTCCCTCCTGTCATTCTGGCTAAAACCCCTTCTCCAAAGCAGAAATCACAGATAAGGAAGGAGTTACGTGTCTTTTGCGTATGGAAGTAAGTCAGGGTCTAGGTAGACATTTTGAGGGCTGAAGAAAATATTTTACTCTCTTGACAAATGTGGAATAGTGAGAGAAACTCAGCTTCTCTCTGTATAAACTACTAAAACCCAAATCCTGGCATGAGCAGGTGCTTTTTCTTTCCCAGGAGTATGTCTGATGACTGTGCAGGGCAGGGCTGGGCTCCCACCCCTGGGCTCAGCTGAGCTTATGGTTCTTGGAGGACCTACACTCTCCCTTCCTCCCTCTCCCTGTGGAGGTGACAGTGGCTCTAAGGCCAGTCAGGATGTCACCTGTGTGGATCTGTTGCTCCTTCAAGAAAGACTTTGGACTTTTTAGCGCCTTTGAAGGAACTTACGGAAGTGGACCAATTGATGATAAATAAAAGCATTTTGTGAACTAAAAGGAGCTAAAATAAGTGCAAAGTCGAGCCAGAATTATGATGTCTCCTTTGCTTTTCTTTACAGGCAAAAAGCAAAAAGACCCAGGATAAAAGAGAGAAAAGAAATTTTCGAAATGAAATCAAGCTGTTAAGGAAGGAACTGAAGGAGAAGGAGGAAGCAGCCATGCTGGAGAGCCTGGTGGTGGCCAACGTGGTCCTCGCGACAAACACAGGTGAGGGGACGGGCCTCCACCCCGTGGAGGCCACCCTGTGGCCTCGAAGAGGGCTGGGAGTGTACCCTCTTCTTTGGTTTTCTGGAAGAGTTTGGTAGAATTGTCTTTAAAGTTGGGTATAACACACCAATTCCAGCCCTTCTGGGCCTGCAGTTTTCTCTGTAGGGAGGTTTCTTCTTTTTCTTTTGGCCACACTGCATGCTGGTGGGATTTTAGTTCCCCAACCAGGGACTGAACCCGGGCCATGGCAGTGGAAGTGCTGAGTCCTAACCACTGAACTGCCAGGGAAGGGAACTCCCTGTAGGGAGGTTTTTAACTGCAAAGTCAACTTCTTTAATGGATATAGGATATTCAGGGTGTCTCTTCTTGAGTGAGCTTGTGTCTTTCAAGGAATTTGCCCATTTAATCTAAGGTGTTCAATTCCTAGGCATAAAGTTGTTCGTAACAACCCCTTATCATTTAAAAAATGTCTGTAGCATCAGTAACAGTGTCACCTCTTTTGTTCCTGATGTTGGTAATTTGTATCCTCTCTTTTTTCCCTGATCTTGTGGCAGGAGGGTTATTAATTTATTGATCACCTCAAAGTGCCGGTTTTTGGTGTCACCAGTTTTCTCTGTTATTTTTCTGTTTCCTGTTTCATTGATCTTGGCATTGGTTCCTATTATTTCCCTCTTCCTGCTCACTCGGGTCTAGTTTGCTCTTCAGTTTCTGTTTTCTTCAGCTGGAAGCGGAGATCATTGATTTGTATTGATTTGAGACCTGTTGTGTTTTATACTATAGGCATTTAGTGTTATAAATGTTTCCCCATGTTTTTCACGGCATCCCATAAATTCAGATGTATTTTGTTTTCATTTTCATTCATTGTGAAATATTGTCATTTCCCTTTTAATTTCTGTTTTTGACCCATGATGATTTAGAGGTGTGTCATTTTCTTTCCAAATATTTGGAGGTTTTCCAGATAGCTTCCTATCATTGATTTCTAATTTAATTCCATGTGGATAGAGGACATTCTGTGTACGGCTTGGATCATTTCATTGAGACTTACCTTATGGTCCAGAATGCGGTCTCTGTGAATGTTCCACGTACACTGGAAAAGAATGGGCTGTCTGGTTTTGTTGAAGTGTTTTATAATGGTTGATGACTGTCGTTCAAGTCTGTATCTTACTGATTTTCTGTCTATGTGTCCTGTCACCAAGCGAGGGGTGTTGAAATCATCTGTAACTACACGTTCGTTTATTTCTCCTTGGAGTTCTGTCAGTGTTTTCCCTGTGTCCTTTGTAGCTCTTTTACTTGGGGCGTAAATGTCATGTTTTCTTTATTAATTAACCAATATATCATTATGAAATGACTTTTATCCCTAGTATGTTTTTTTTTTTTAAGATTTTTAAAAATTTTATTTATTTATTTATTTTTGCTGTGTTGGGTCTTCGTTTCTGTGCGAGGGCTTTCTCTAGTTGTGGCAAGTGGGGCCCACTCTTCATCGCGGTGCGCGGGCCCCTCACTATCGCGGCCTCTCTTGTTGTGGAGCACAGGCTCCAGACGCGCAGGCTCAGTAGTTGTGGCTCATGGGCCTAGTTGCTCCGCGGCATGTGGGATCCTCTCAGACCAGGGCTCGAACCCGTGTGCCCTGCATTGGCAGGCAGATTCTCAACCACTGCGCCACCAGGGAAGCCCCCCTAGTGTGTTTTTTTTTTGAAATCTACTTTGGTATAAAGATAGCCACTTCAGTTGGAGACCACATTTAGCTGCTTTAAGCCTTTCTAATATGGCCACTTGGTTCTTAAAAGCCAGCAAGTGAGAGATTCTTGTAGCAAGATGGGTTATAGTGTTCTGTAATGTTACTGTGACGTGACACCCCATCACCTTTGCTATATTCCTTTGGCTAGAAGCAAGGCCCGGGTCTGGCCCACACTTAAGGGGAGGGTATTACATGAAGTGTGAATACCGGGAGGCCAGGGTGCAGGAGGGGGTTGCCTTAGGGTCTGTCTGACACAGCCTGTCCTGGGGGCTACTCTAAGGAACAGAGTCCAGGTTCTGATTGACTTTGTAATTATTGTTTCACCCAGTTGCCTTTTAAATCAGATAGGACAGAAACAGAATTACAAAAATACTTTCATACTGTCTTTTGTACTTATCTATGTAGTTGCCTTTATTGGTGCTCTTTGCTTCTTTGTGTGGATTTGAGTTACTGGCTAGGGTTCTTCATGTCACCCTGAAGGACTCCCTTTAGTATTTCTTGAAGGGCAGGTCTCAGCTTTTCTTTACCTGGGAATATCTTTTCTCTCCTCTGTTTTTGAGTGACTCTGTTTTTAGAGGTAGAGTTCTTGGTTGACAGCCTTTTCCTTTTAGTTGTTTGAATGTGTCACCCCCTGCCTCTCGGCCTCTGGTTTCTGCTGAGAACGCAGAGTTAAGTCTTACTGAGGATCCCTTGTATGTGACAGGTTGCTTCTCTCCTGCTGTTCCTTCTTTGTCTTTCGGCAGCTTGACTGTGATAAAAGTCTCCGTTTGCTCCCTTCGGGTTAACCACGTGGAATTTGTTGAGTCCCCTGGACGTGTGCGTTGTTTTCCATCAGATTTGGGAAGTTTTCAGCCGTTATTTTCTCCATTATTCTTTTGGCCCCTTTCTTGCTCTCCTTTCCTTCTAGGGCTCCTATTACGCATACGTTGGTGTACTTGATGGTCTTCAGGGTGCTGGTCATGGAACTCATTCTTTATTCTTTCTGTTCCTCAGACTGAATAGTTCAGCTGGCCTGTTTCCTGATTCTTCTGTCTGTTCAGATCCGCTGTTCAGCCCTTCCAGTCAATAACAGTTATTGTACTTTTCAACTGCAGACTTCTTTGTTTTGGTAATAATTTCTGTCTTTATTTATCGTCTCTATGTGGTGGGACGTCATTCTCAGACGTCGCTCACCTTCACCTCCTGTGGGCGCAGAGCCCCAAGGTGAGCCAGCAGTGAATGCGTAGGGCCTCCTCTGCTCTTTCCCGAGTGTGCACACGGCCCTTACACGCGTGTGGCTTCTAGATTCTCGGCCACGTGTCGGAGCTTTCAAAGCCCATGGACGCCTCACGCCCCAGGTTTTCCTTCAGAGCTCCTGGTCATCCTGCTTCGCACCAGCTGCTGTCCATGGCCTCCGAGAGCACTCGTGTGCGACAGTGGCCTCTGGTTGTTTCCCACTGACACCCCCTGGGGAAGGGCTGTTTGCACAGGGCGAGCTCCAAGTCAGGTCAAATGAAGACAGTCTTGCGAGTGGGACCTTCCAGGGAACCAGCGGCAAGTCCGACAGTGACAGTTCTCTGGGGGCGGGGCTTCGGAGGAGTTCTGTCCCCAGTGGGGCAGGCTGCTTTTTTTGGAAGATGTTGGGGGTAGGAGTTTATTAATTAATTAAGTTATTTTTGCTGTGTTGGGTCTTCGTTTCTGTACAAGGGTTTTCTCTAGTTGTGGCGAGCGGGGGCCACTCTTCATCGCGGTGCGCGGGCCTCTCACTATCGCGGCCTCTCTTGTTGCGGAGCACAGGCTCCAGACGCGCAGGCTCAGTAGCTGTGGCTCACGGGCCTAGTTGCTCTGCGGCATGTGGGATCCTCCCAGACCAGGGCTCGAACCCGTGTCTCCTGCATTAGCAGGCAGATTCTCAACCACTGCGCTACCAGGGAAGCCCAGGCTGCTGCTTTTCACTGCGACCGCAGGCCATTGGTTTCAGGGCCAGCACAGAGCTGGGAGCGGTGCCTGTGCACAGGAATGCCATGGAGCCTGCTCTTCTTGCCCAGAGTTAGTCAGTTTTCGGAGAAGACACTCCTGGATTGCTGTAAGTTTTTGACTGATTTCTGGAGTTCTGAAATAGTTCTGACACTTTTGCCAGTGTTCTTGTTGCTTTAGTGGTGGAGGGAACTTTCAGAGGCCCTTATTCAGCCGATTCTGCTCACATTCTTCTCTGACTGACTTGAATGCAGCACCCGCTGGAAATCACAGCTGCCCCTCTGTGCAAGGTCAGCATGTGGTCTTTTAGGTCCCTCCTGGTTAGACTGGGGAACTGGAATGAGATTCCTAGAAGCGCTTCCCTTTGCAACGTGAAATCACAGCCATAATCCAGGCACAGCTCTTAGCTATCCAAAGCCCTGTCCAAATTCTGCCTTCTCTGCAGACAGACTCCTTAACCGTCTCTGAAAAGTCAGGCTCAGGAAATTTATCAAGATGTAAGTCTTAATCATAAGATAATATACATCTTAGTGTAATTAATCTAGGGGAAAAGGGCAAGAACTCACATTTGTAGCGTTTGTTAAAGCCTATCATCTTGTGGCAGGCACTTGATATATATTATTTAATACGTGTGCTACTTTTTTTTTTTTTCGGTACACGGGCCTCTCACTGTAGTGGCCTCTCCCGTTGCGGAGCACAGGCTCCGGAAGCGCAGGCTCACGGGCCCAGCCGCTCTGCGGCATGTGGGATCCTCCCGGACCGGGGCACAAACCCGCGTCCCCTGCATCGGCAGGCGGACTCTCATCCACTGCGCCACCAGGGAAGCCCTGTGCTACGTTTTTATATATGTATTTGGGTAACCAACGTGTTATTTGACACATCCGTGCTCTACTAGTGTGTGGTGTGTGTAACAGTCTGTGAGATGCAGGTGTTGTCCATGTTTGTAGATGAGGTGCTGGGGTCGGGTGGCGTGCCCAGGGCCTCACCGCTGTTTGTGAGCGTGGGCGTGGGCCCCGGGTCTCGCCCACGCTGGACCTCGTTCCACTGTACGGCTCTGCGTTCCACGGAGGAGGCACTGGTGCGGTGGGTCTGTGTTGCTGGTATGTAGGGGTTTTTCCCTGGGTGAACGCCCGGCAGTTCATTGTTCTGTGTGTTCAAGAGAACACCTAAGAAGAGAATTAGCTAAATTCTAAATTCAGAAAATGATACAGAAATTACATTTAGAATTAAGACAGCCTTCCAAGGATTTCGGGTCCCAGCCCCAAAGTGGTGACTGATTTTGGTGAATGAAACGTTGGAGTGGCCATGGCCAGGGGCGCACTGCTTCACACTTACACGTGGAGTGGGCTGGAACCGTGAGCTCCGGAACGTTCTTCCCAGGTTTTATTCCAAGGTGCAAGCATATTACACGAGCCTTAATACAAGACTAGATGATGAAACAGTGGCTTGTTGGTGACTCTTTTGGGGTGACTGCAGCTAGGATGACACAGCCGGTGCATCCTGTAAAGGCTTACGGTTCTGATTTTGACCAGGTGCGTCTTCGGATGGCCCCCTGAAGCTGCTGCCAGATGGCCACTTCGACATGGTGGTCATTGATGAGTGTGCCCAGGCCCTGGAGGCCAGCTGCTGGATCCCCCTGCTGAAGGCCAGGAAATGCGTCCTGGCCGGAGACCACAAACAGCTGCCCCCCACCATCATCTCTCACAAGTAAGGCCCCTCCACCCCTCAGCTGCCACCCCTTTGTCTATCCCTCGAAGCCCAGCCCAGAAGCCCCGCGCTCACCCGGAGGTCCTGGAGGTGCTGGGAAGCCTGGCCGATGTGCTGACTTAAGGATGTGCGGTGGGTAGGTGGCTCCCTGGGCATCTGAGCCCCCACTTTGGCGGAGGGAAAAGCCTGGGGTCCTCCTGAGCGGAGGCGCGGTTTCAGTTACACTGCACAGAGGAAGTAGGGTCTCAAGATGTATGACTCACAGATCCCAGAAGAGGGGACGCCAGCGGGGGAGGGGCAGCCGTCCAGCCCAGGTCACTAGAGAGCGGCTAGCAGACCTGTCATTTATAAGCTGGTTGGGGCCGAGGCCACTGGCTTTTCCCGGGCTTCACTCTCAGGGGTGGTTGTAAAAGGTGCCCCGGGCGAAGCAGAGCGGGAGTGGGAGTCCTGAGCTTGGGTCCTTCTCTGGACGTGCAGCTCTGGCGTGAGCAGGATGGTCACACTGTGAGGCCGCCCAGGCAGCAGCTCCGAGAACAGTGGTGTTTCTCATCCCGCCGGGGCTGCCATCCTCCGTGTGCTCCTGTACTTGCTCGTTTAGACGGCAGCTCGGTCAGACGTGTGCTCCCTGAGGTCGGGGGTCGAGTGGTGTCCATCCTTGTGGCCCCAGAACTGGGCGCATGCTCAGTCCCTGCCTGTCGAGTTGACGTCCTCTAACGGGGCGGCAGGTGGAGGTGCGCATTTGCGCGGGGGTCCCGGGGGAGAGCTGGCCCCTCAGTGGCTGTGTGACTGACTCTGGCTGATTGGCCCTCACCTGCAGGCACGTCCTTCCACTGAGGACACAAGGGGTGGCTCAGGGGACTGCGCTCCTGCCGCTGTAGAGACGCAGCCGTCAGTCCCTGGTGTTGTGACTGCTTCCTGGGTGCGGCCTGCTGCCGCCACCGGGCCTCAGACCCCGCCAGGGCTCCGGCCACGCTGGCCCCTCCGTCCCTCCTACCCGGTTGTCAGGTCCCGACCGCCCTTCATTCACTTCTCTGTCATCCGTGTCGACGGCTCGCTCGCCTGCCTTTCTCAGCACTCAGCACCCCTGACGGTGGTGTGTGTCAGTCCATCGTTTACTTCCCAGCGGCAGTGTGAGGCCTGTGAGGCCTGGGGACAAGGCCTGGCACTTGGCGTCCCTGAGCAAACTGGTCTCTTCCGGGCCAGCTCCCACGCCTGGGTCCAGGGGCGGCTCCCAGAGGTTGAGGCCCCCGCAAGATCAGGAGACGAGCAGACCTCTCCCTGCTGCTGCTGTTGGAGACGAGGGTCTCCTCCAGTCCGTGTGAGGGAGGCCGTCAGTGGAGCTCGCAGGAGGGGAGTGGCGACCCCGGAGTTGAGGGGTGTGCAGGTCAGGGTCCCCCAGGAAGGGGCGTCTGGCCGGGGGCTTCAGAGTGAGGGCGCAGAGCGTAGGGTGAATTGAGTGGGAGATGGGGGAACGTGGTTTGGAAGATCGTCCTGGTGGGAGCGGGTGTGCACGTGGGGATGGGCTCGGATGCTCTCCAGAAGCAGGGCCTCGGGGGCCTCGGGGGCGTCGATTCAGCGGCTGGTTCCGGAGGAGGCCCGGGGGGTCCTGGGAAGCGGGTCTCTGGGTGGACGGTGTGCCCTCGGGGAGGGAGCACCTTATGGTGTCTGTGGAGAAAGGGTGATTTTGGGGGAAATCTGTCTGTGGGGTCGTGCTGGGTGTTTCTGGGTTTGTGGTTGGGGCTGGTAGTCACCTCACCCCTCCTGTCCTTGGCGCTGCTTTTGGTTGGTACCTTTATTAAACAGCATTAACTGCAGAGGTCTCGTCAGTTATGGAGGAGGACGGATGCCTGGAGTAACACTGGGCACTTTCCCTCAGTGGTTAGAGGAGGCTCTGGAGCCTGGCGGCCTGGCTTGGTCCTGGCTCTGCGGCTTACTGGCTGGGCGGCCTCGGGCTGGTCTCACTCTCCTCGTGTGGAACATGGGAAGCGTACCAGCAACCGGCTCAGGTTGTGTGAGGATGAGGCAAGTTAATCGGTGTAAAGTGTCCAGAGCAGTGCCTGGTGCGTGGGAAGCACCCAGCAACCGTCAGCTGCTCCTGTTATAAGTAGTGGACTCCTTACGGCCGGAGTGTGTTGGAATTTTTAAAAACTGGTCTGTGTTAGCTCCCTTTAGCTGCTGTAACAAATTACCACGAACTCAAGCAACAGAGGTTTATTATCTTACAGTTCTGGAGGTCCAAAATCAGTCTCTGTGGCTTGAGATCAAGGTGTGGGCGGGGCTGGTTCCTTCTGGAGGCTCCGGGGGGGGAGAATTCAGGCCTTTGCCTCTCCCAGCTTCTGGACCCACCTGCCTTCCTTACCTGGGACCCCTCCTCCGTCTTCAAAGCCGGCTCTGCAGCATCTTCAGGGCTCTCCTGTCACATCGCCTTCTCTGAGGCGGACCCTTCTGCCTCCCTCTTAGGAGGCCCTTGTGATGACGTGGGCCCTCCCGGATGACCCGGGATCATCCCATCTCTGCTCGTCCCCTTTGTCACTGAGGTCACATGCTTGCAGGTCCCAGGATTAGGATGTGGGCACCTCTGAGGGGCCGCACCCTTAGTTCTAGGTCAGAAGTGGGGCGTGGGTTGCGTGCTGAGGTTTGAGGACTGCTTTCCTCCCCGGCCCCTGGTTTAGGCTGGACTCAGGACTCAGGCCCTCCTTCCTTGTCCTCTCCTTGGGGTAGGGCCGCCCTGGCGGGGCTGTCGCTGAGCCTGATGGAGCGCCTGGCGGAAGGGTATGGTGCCAGGTCGGTACGGATGCTGAGCGTGCAGTACCGCATGCACCAGGCCATCGCGCGCTGGGCCTCGGAGGCCCTGTACCATGGACAGCTCACGACCCACCCTTCCGTGGCCGGGCACCTCCTGCGGTGAGTGACTCGGCTACACCCCCGTCCCCTGTGTCACCGGGACCACGTTCCATAAAGATCTGAGAGTGAAAGTCACCTCTGAGACTGGATTTCTGCATTTTGCCCTGGAGAGCTGGGTCGGGCTCCTGCAGTCTGAGGTCCCTCGCCCTCTGCACCGTCCGCTGTCCTGTCGGGGGAGGGGGGCAGCGGCGCTTCTGTTTCTGGGACCCCAGCGCCGCTCTTTCGCCGGGGCCTCGTGTGTTCATTCTCGCCTGTGTGCAGGGATCTCCCGGGAGTGGCTGCCACGGAGGAGACAGGCGTCCCCCTGCTGCTGCTGGACACGGCCGGCTGCGGGCTGTTTGAGCTGGAGGACGAGGATGAGCAGTCTAAAGGGAACCCCGGTGAGCCTGCCTGCAAAGGGCCTGCTGTTTGTTTAAAAAGGCCCTGAGCTGCTCTCTAAAAACAGAAGCCCCTCTCAGCTGCCCGCGTCAGAGAGGAGCGGGGCGAAGGGAGGGGAGGAGGCGAGGGCATGGCGCTCCGTGGGGGGTGGTTCTGAGCCAGACGCCCTGGGAGGTCGAGTTCTCGACAGGCGGGCGGCCCCAAGTCAAGGGAGCGGGTGGGCCCAGGCCGCATCCTGTGTCCTTGTTCAGAACCGAGTGGCCCGGCGCTGCCTGGCTTGGCCTTGGGACGCGACCCTGGCTCACTCACAGGGCTGCCAGTCAATGGGACGCAAGGCCGTTCTTCCACTAAAAGAGGAGACTCCCGTCAGCTGTGGGTCCTGTGCTTCGTTTGCCGGACCCGGCGGCCCCTCTGCCCCAGGTTGTTGGCTCGCAGGAGTCAGGCGCAGTGTGAGAGCAGCCTGTCGTCACAGACGGAAAAGTGCTTAAAAAACAGGCGTCGGTGACAGGTGTCCAAGGTGCGCCCCGCCTTGTGCTGAAGAGTCGTCCATTTCCCTCCAGGTGAAGTGCGCCTCGTCAGTCTGCATGTCCAGGCACTGGTGGACGCCGGTGTCCAGGCCGGCGACATT
The DNA here is from genome assembly GCF_964341445.2 of Mesoplodon mirus. Classification (NCBI taxonomy): domain Eukaryota; kingdom Metazoa; phylum Chordata; class Mammalia; order Artiodactyla; family Ziphiidae; genus Mesoplodon; species Mesoplodon mirus. The sequence goes on along the minus strand of NC_138983.1, from coordinate 4,730,630 downwards.
GCCATCATCACGCCGTACAACCTGCAGGTGTGGGGCTCCGCTGTCTCTGTGTGTGTCGGGGCGACTCGCCGCCCCAGAGGGGCCAGAGGGAGAGGGCGATTTATGGGCTCTTGGGACGAGGGCTCCAAGGTGGAACTGACCACATCCTGACTGGATCCAGGGCTCAAATGACCTCAGCAACGGCCTCCGTCCACCTGTCCGTGTTTCCCCCCTGCCATGCCATCCCCTGCCCCATCCTGAGCTCTCGCCTGGTTTGCTGTGTTGGCTGCGTTTTCAGGCCTGCCCTCGGGGGCCAGGCAGCCTCAGCCCGACGTCGTCCTTCCAAGGTGGTCCCGGGGGCGCCACCTGTCTCTTTATGGCATTTCCCACGGGAGTCTCAGCTTTGAGTCTTATCAGTCCGGCTCAGGTTGTCCCGTCCCTGAGCCGCTGGGATGAGGGGTCCTCGCCCCTCCCGGGGTCGGCCTTCTGGCTCGTGGGACACCACGGGGCTGGTGCGGCTCCGCTGGCTGCCTGGAGGAAGGTCGGGGGCACGGCTGTCGCCTGGAGAAGGCGGTGGGTGGGGACCAGCAGACACAGCAGACGTCTGCTGCCTTCTCGTGGGCTTTTCCGCCATTTCCCCTCTCAGTGCCTCTGTGCTCGTGAAGCAAAGCCTGCCTGCTTTGGTAGGAAAGACGTACCTGCTTCAAAGCATTCTGAGGCCCGCTGCTCAGTTGCCATCTCGGTTTGGAGGCATCACACTTGGGGATGTCTGAGCCAAGCGCGATGGTGACACACGTGTCAGCACTGGGGTGTGGGTCACAGCTGCCACGTTTGTGTGCTATCTTATCTGTCGTGTGCACGCCCGCGGGAAGAGCGGTTCTCGGAAGCCTTCTTCCCGAGGCTCCTGCGGGGCCTCCCTGGGGCCTGGCAGCTCTTCAGGGCCAGGCCTCCGCTGGGCTGAATGGCAGCGTGTCCAGGCCGCCCCGACCTGGGCTGTGATATGTGGCCTCGCTTGGTGTTGCAGGTGGACCTGCTCAGACAGAGCCTCACGCACAGGCACCCGGAGCTCGAGATTAAGTCTGTCGACGGCTTCCAGGGCCGAGAGAAGGAGGCTGTGATCCTGTCCTTTGTCAGATCCAACAGGAAAGGTGCAGAGCTGGGAATTCCCCGGTGGTCCAGTTAGGACTCGGCGCTTTCACTGCCCAGGGCCCAGGGTCGATCCCTGGTCGGGGAACTAGGGTCCCACAAGCCGAGCGGGGTGGCTGGGGAGGCCGGGACGCTGCTGCAGAGGGGGGCCCCAAGAGCCCAGAGCTTGTCTCCTGGCCTCCAGGCCAGTTTAGCCTCAGGGCACGGCTTCTGCGGCCAGGGCGTGTGGATGTTCCATCTGGTAAGAAAATTGTACCCAGAAACAGTTGTTAGTTAACGGGCTCTGTGAGTCGTTTCCAGTACGAGGTTGGCAGCAGATAAGAGGGGGGGATAAGCTGAGGCGGGGGAAGAACACACTGGAATGTCCCTGGCGCTTTCCCTCGTGTGTCGGCCGCAGCTGCAGCCCTGGGCTGTGTCCTGGGTCTGGGCTTAGGGAGATGACTTTGTACCGACTTGGGAATGAGCGGCAGTCTGGTAGCTGCCAAAGCCCCAGGTGGGACCGCGGGACCGTCCTAGACGGTGGCTGGGGGCTGAGGGGTGGGTGCTGAGCGACGGGGCCCCTGGCTGCGGGGGTGGACGGAGCCGCGTGGTCCTTCTCAGGGGATGGTCGCTGATGGGGGAGGCCTGCCTTCCTAACCCTTAGTCTCTGTTCCCTGCGCCCCCCCCGGTTCGTGTGCAGGTGAGGTTGGCTTCCTCGCCGAGAACCGGCGCATCAATGTGGCCGTCACCCGCGCCCGGCGGCACGTGGCTGTCGTCTGCGATTCCCGCACCGTCAACAACCATGCCTTCCTGAAGACCCTGGTGGACTACTTCACAGAGCACGGAGAAGTGCGCACAGCCTTTGAGTATCTCGACGACATCGTCCCTGAAAACTACTCCCGTGAGGGTGCTCAGGGCCCTGGCCAGGCCGGCGTGAAGCCCCGCAGCTCTGCCGTGACGGCCAGGAGGGCTCCCGGGAGCAGGCAGCCCACGGGGGCCGCGCTGGGTCGGAAGAAGCTGGACACGGCGACTTTGTCCTCCGAGGCCCAGCCTCAGCCCAGCCTCCACGGAGGTGGCCGGGAGGGGGCCCGGAGCAGAGACGGCACAGAGCAATTCAGGGCCATGATAACGGAGTTCGTGGCGAGTGAGAAGACACAGCTAGAGTTCCCTGCCTCCCTGGATTCGCAAGACAGGATGTGGGTCCATCAGATCGCGGAGGAGTACGGGCTAAGGCACGAAAGTGCTGGGGAGGGGAAGGAACGGTTCATCACCGTGAGCAAGAGGCTCCCACCGGCCCCTGCGGCTCCAGCACCCCCGTCAGGGCCTGGCAGCAAAGCCCCTCCATGTCCAGAGCCCCCCAGCCCTGCGCAGACAGAGCCCGCCATCAGGGAGCAGAGCCACCGGGACCAGCCGGACCTGAAGGCGCTGCACCTGGGCAGACTGCAGAGGGCGGGGAGCCAGCAGGAGCAGCAGGCCATGAGCTCCAGGCCGCGGAAGTTCCCAGAAAAGAAGAAGAAAGAAGCAGAAGGTAAGCTGGTCGGCTCGTGAAAACACAGGCGTGGTGTCCCCTTTACTGGGGAGTTTGCCCCACCGCAGACCCACCTGCCCCCCTTGAAAGAATCAGGACCCCTTCCCGGTGGTGCCCCTGCGCTAATCCTGCATTTTGTGCCCGGTTTCAGTCAGTGTGGTCTGAGTTCCCTGAGGGCCGTGCTAGTCACAGTGACTTCTGTGTGCCCGGGGCCTCGCCTAAGGCCCGGCAGGTAGGGAGCCCTCAGAGCTTCTACTGCAGGTGAAGGGCCTGGAGGAGCAGCCGGGGTGGGCCCGGGGCCCCTGGGAACGGAGGGGCAGCCGCAGCACCCTGCTGCGGCAACGGCACTCCTTCCACGGGCTCGCGGGGTCCCAGGTAGGGCCGCGCACTCCGCTGTCACGTCCCGGGCTGTGCTGGCCCTCTGCTGGGGCGCCTGGGGCCTGTTGGCTCTGCACCCCCGTCCCGTACTGAGATTGAAGGTCCAGGGTCTGGATTTTCTGTAGATGCCTAGGTGAGCTCTGTTACAGCCGCTTCCCTCTTGGCAAGACCGCGAAGGCGGTCCCGTTCCCCGTATCGCTTGATGCCTGTGCGCAAAGCTGCACGAGCATAGTTCTCAGCTTTCAAAGCTGCACGAGCGTAATTCTCAGCTTTCAAAGCTGCATGAGCATAATTCTCAGCTTTCAAAGCTGCATAAGTGTAATTCTCAGCTTTCAAGGGCAGCCTCCCTGCATCTGAGGGTCCATCTGAACTCACTCCACGATGTTTAGTGAGCGACCTGTGTGTGCCAAGCTTTGTGCTAGTGAGCAAGACGGACGCCACCTCCGCCCCGTGGGAGGTGACACTGTGATGGGGGAAAGAGGTGCTTCACTCCTGTTTAAAACCCACTGAGAACACGTAACTGCCATGGAGGACGGGTGCAGGAAGGCATGACCGGAGGAACGGGCCTTCCTTCCAGAGGAGGGCGTGGGGCATGGCCACTTGAGGACCGAGCGCCCTGGGGAGACATCACCCCATTTCCGGGGTGCTGGCACTGCTCGGGGTTTGAAACGCTTCTTCAAGCAGCCAGAATAATGGTGTAATTACAGAATTACAACCATATTATAATTGTCATATTATTGAGCGTTTTCCTACAACTTTAAAAGATTTTCATACACCTGGTTACGAATGTTAAGGTTTCGTTAGCCCTGGCCGGTGAGTGTGCAGGAGTTCATCTGACCATTACCCTAGAGGCGTGGTAGTTTGGGTTTTTTTATACTTAACGAGGTAAGGAACAGTCTCATGTTTAAATGCTTTTCTGGGTGTAAGAGGATGAACTTTGTGCAGGCCTGCTCCCTGCACTGCCAGCCCTTTCTGGAAACTCATGCCTTCGCTGTCTGGTGTGACTGGTCGTCGGTTCAGTGAGGGACCCAGCTCGATGGTGCATCCGCTCACTCACTGTGGCCCCAAAAGCAGGAGGCCGGGCGCAGCTGCTCGATGGGGCAGACGTGGGCCCAGCGGGAGAGTTCCGGTCCGACTTCTTTCTCCTTGCCTGTTGGGGTGACGCCTTTCTCCCCTCAGGACCCATGGCCGTAGATCTGCCTGACGGGGAGGACTTTGACGCCCTGGTCTCGGCCGCCATCACGGCTGACAATACTTGCAACCTCGCCAAGTGCACGGCCAGCATTGTCACCCTGGGCCAGCTCTGTCTGCACTGCGGCCGCCGTTACTGCCTCAGCCACCGCCTGCCCGAGGTACGCGGGCCCTTGGGCTCGGGCAGTGGGGAGGGCGGCGGGGCTTTGTCTCCAGGACGCAGATCCTGGGTGTATGCACCCCACACAGACTGTGGGCCTGTGCGTGTGTGTGTCACCCACATACAGACTGTGGGCCTGTGCGTGTGTGTGTCACCCACATACAGACTGTGGGCCTGTGCGTGTGTGTGTCACCCACATACAGACTGTGGGCCTGTGCGTGTGTGTGTCACCCACATACAGACTGTGGGACTGTGCGTGTGTGTGACCCACATACAAACTGTGGGCCTGTGTGTGTGTGTGTGTGTGTGTGTGTCACCCACATACAGACTGTGGGCCTGTGCGTGTGTGTCACCCACATACAGACTGTGGGCCTGTGCGTGTGTGTGTCACCCACATACAGACTGTGGGCCTGTGCGTGTGTGTGTCACCCACATACAGACTGTGGGCCTGTGCGTGTGTGTGTCACCCACATACAGACTGTGGGCCTCTGCGTGTGTGTGTGTCACCCACATTCAAACTGTGGGCCTCTGCGTGTGTGTCACCCACATACAAATTGTGCACCTGTGTGTGTGTGTGACCCACATATAAACTTTGGATCTGTGTGTGTGTGTGTCACTCACATACAAACTGGGCCTGTGTGCATGTGCGTGTCACCCACGTACAAATTGTGGGCCTCTGTGTGTGTGTGTGACCCACATATAAACTTTGGGCCTGTGTGTGTATGTGTCACCCGCATACAAACTGTGGGCCTGTGCGTGTGTCACCCACATACAAATTGTGGGCCTGTGTGTGTGTGTGTGACCCACATACAAACTTTGGACATGTGCACGTGGGTGTGTCACCCACATACAAACTGTGGTCCTGTGCATGTGTCACCACCAAGCAGATTGACATCACCCTGCCAGGGAGGTGTGGGAGCCGCCCCTGCACTGGCATCTGCTTGGAGGAGGGTCTGGGCAGGGCTGCAGGAAGGGTTTGGGCTCTAGCTGCCAGCCCTGCGAGGGTGTGGACCCTGCCCGCCCCCCACCCCCCAGAGCCTGTAGGTGAGGGTCCACGTGCGGGAAGGGTAGAGAGCCCCTCCGAGGTTGGTGCTGGGGCTTCCTGACCCCCGGGCTCTGCGATGGCAGAACTGGGGGCCTCTTCCCCCACCCCCGGCACAGCACTGCCTCTTGTGTCCCCAGATCCACGGCTGCGGGGAGAGGGCTCGCGCCCATGCACGGCAGAGGATTAGCCGGGAAGGGGTCCTCTATGCCGGCAGTGGGACCAAGGACAGGTCCCTGGACCCTGCCAAGAGGGCCCAGCTGCAGAGGAGGCTGGACAAGAAGCTGGACCAGCTGACCGGCCAGCGGAGGGGCAAGAGGAAGGAGAAGGGGAAGTGAGGCCGGGAACCCCACCACCTGCACCGCCTCTGTGTCTGAAGCTGTGGCTGCCGGTGAGCGGGGCTGCCCCTGGCATCTTTCTGTCCCCAGCGGCAGCTCCTGGAGACAGTGCTACAGGCAGACCCACGCCGTCTCCCTGGTGATGGGCGAGGTGGCTGCGGGAGCACCGGGCGGTGGGCTGCTCTACGTGGTGGGTCGCGGTGGAGAGGCCGGGGGCACAGCTAGGGCCAGTGGCCACTTCTCAGGGCTGTTGTAGGGAAGGCCCTGGAGTGCTGCGTCCCTTTCCTCACTCCCGGCCCAGGCCGTTCCCCGAGATCCCACCCTCGGAGTCACGGGCTGCTGCTTCCGGCATCGGGAGGGTTCTGTTCCCTCGGACCCCTGCCTGGGCCTCAAACTCCATAAAAGTGATGTCCCCGCCGTCCAGGGCTGGCCAGCCTTCAGCCCGTCAGGTGAGAGAGGGCGCACAGGTGACGTCTCGGAGCTGGTACTTCTCCTGTGTGCCCCCGTGCACGACTTGCCCCTCGTTGGGGCTGTGACTTCACTGAGGCCGTCCTCTCTTTGTCCCCTTGTGGCTGCGGTGGCCCCAACCTGACCTGACAGCTCCGGGCGTTCTGCTTCTGTGCAGGCCCTCGGTCAGGCCCGGGCGTGGTTTACGAAGGCACCCGGGCCGACGCCTGCCCATCCTCGGCGCTGTGCCCGGTGACGGTCTCGGGAAGGAGGTGCCCCAGAGCGCCGGCGCTGCTGTGACCCCTGCGGACCCAGAGCCCCCGGAGGTGTCCTCCCGGGTCCCTCGTTGAAGAGAACCCCAGGTGGATGTATTCTTTTATCCTCAGAGTTTTTTGTGTTTCAAAGGGTTATAAGTGATTTAAAAACTAAATAAAAATATGTGCACGCGGCCCACAGTATGTGTGTTATGTGTCTCCGATGGTGGTTCTTCCCCTCTTTGCTCAAAGCGTCACTTTCCGAAGTGGTTGAGAACTGGTGAGCGCAGGACGGTCGGGGCCTTACCGGGGAGGTGGGCGCCGGCCACGCGGGGCAGCTCTTGTCCTGGGGACAAACGACAAGGGGGAGAAAACGTACCTGTTCTGCTTGATTTTCTACCAACTGGAACGAAAGTTTCAGGTTGGCAGGTGTAGCACTGTGAACTGGAGAGGACAACACAGGGTCCGTCTCGAAGGAAGGACAGCGCTGAGGACGGCGCTTTGCCTAGAGCCGCCGCTGGAGAAGAGGCCAGGCCTGCACGGGGCCTCCGGGCACCGGTCTGGCTCCTTCCCTGTCACCAGCTGCACCCTCCCTCCCCCATCGTCATTCTCATCCCCAGGGCCCTCAGAGCCACTGGTGTTCAGGTGTCTGGGTTTTGGGCCTCAGTCTCCCTCAGGAGCACCCCCCACCCCAGATGCCATTTATCCAGCATCTTGATGGAGCCTGTCCTTCCTGCCAGGCCCACACGCTTGACCACCCTGCGTTTGCCAGTGCCAGGCCCCGCCCCCCGCCTGGCGGCCCTCTCTGTGCCCCCTCCTGTGGGGACGCCCCACCCCTGCCCAGGCCCGACACCCACTCTGCACCACGGCCCCTCCTCTCCCCCTTCCGTGGGCGTCCTCCTCACTTGCTCCCGTGAAGTGGCTGTAGGACTGAATTTTTCAGGAAGAGTAAGGAGTGGGGACCCGGGTGCATTGTGTCTTTTAAGTGCCCCACACGGTCTGGTGATGATTCATGTCAGCACAGAGGGCACTGCCTCGTGTAGAGCCGCAGTTCCCGCTGCCCTTGAGGGCCCAGGCTGGTGGGAAACGTGGACGTGGCTACAAGGTCACAAGGTGTCTGCGTCTGAAGCATCGTTTCATGGTTGCTGAGCGGCACGGTGGCAGCTCTTGTGCTCATCTCTCTGCCTCTGTGGTAACAAGCCCCGATCCCCTGGCCACAGGGAGGCTCTGGGTCCTCAGCTGGATCAGAGAACCTACCCTAACAGCCACAGGAGGGCCAGGTGCAGGGATGGGCCAGAATCCAAACAGGGCCCATCAGGGACCTACCCAGGGGTCCGCAGACAGATGCTAAAAGAAAGGTGTTGGTTCTTCTTCCACCAGGGATGACCCACAGCCACCCCTCCTGCCATCTAGAGGAAGCCTGTCTGTAGGAGAGAAGGAGGCCAACACAGAAGCAGTGCCAAAACTGGGTGTGGGGGAATAACCTGATAACATGGAGCACCTGGGTCCAGCCACACCTGATCCCCAGCCCATTCTTCTCAGTGTCCTGGACTAATTAATCCCCTTTTCTAGCTGAGGAAAGTCTGCCTTGGGTTTCCGTTGCTAGCAGCTAAAAGGATCTTCGCTGACCCTGTTGTGCCCACATCTGTGTATCTTATTGGGTCTATCCAGTCCCGGCACAGAGGCGGTGCCGAGTCAGGGCACCGGAACCTTCATCCCGTGGGCCATCCCACCAGGAAGAGCTCGCGGTAGAGGAAGGAAGTTGGCGCGGGGGTGGCGGAAGACCTCCCGAGCTGGGGGGCCCTGCGTGTGGATGCCAGCTCTACTGAATGTGACTTCTGTCACAGGGACGGGAATGAGCTGCCTCTCCAGCTATGCTGAGAAGTCCGCAGCATGGCAGTGGGCAGCGGGCAGTGAGCAGTGTGTGTTGGCAAGGCCTGGGCCGGGCTACTGGGCTCTTGGCAGTACCCCGTGTGGTTTGCTGTGGTTACCACACACCCCTGCCCCGCATGGAGCCTTCACCCCTCCACCACTGCCCTCCACTCAAGCCGGCTTTGACCCATGGTTAAAATGTCATGAGTTGATGGTTACAACACAAAAGTTTTCCGTTTCTCATCCCAGAGAGACTTTGTTAGGAAAATATTTGTAGCTGGTTGCTCAAAAAAATGTCCTAGAGTTCAGCCTGGGCAGGGTAGCCCCAAAAAAGGAGAAAACATCCCAGGCCAAAGGAGCGTGAGCTGCCGGCACCTGCTTCCTGAAGGAGCAGCTGGCGTTGGGTTCCCTTCCGGGTGGTCGTGCTTCCTTGCCTCTGTGGAGGCACCACCGAGGGGACCTGCCGTTTTCTTCTTTTGGGGTAGGAGCGATACGGCCCAGGACGGAGCCTCGGCTTCAGAGCATGTCAGCCCTGGGGTGCATGCCCAGATCTACCTTGTACGGGCTGCATGGCCCTGGGCCTCAGTTTCCTCATCTGTAAAATGGGGAGGTAACAGGACCCATCTCACAGGGTTGCTGTGAAGATGAAAAGGTTTAAACTCACAAGGCCCTTGAAAGAGTGCTTCAGTGCTCAGGAAGTGTCCGCTGTCCTCGTCATCTTGTTGCAGAGCTGCCGTGAAGATGAAACAAGACAGCATGTGTGGCTCCTCGTCTGGGTTCAGCAAATGGTGTTTCCCGCACTCAGCCACGGCCAGGGTGCCCGGAGCCCCAGGAGCTGGTCTGCTGCCAGCCGATGTTGCTGATTTGGCGAGCCCTGCACCTGGGCTGGCACCCCGGGCTTCCTTCCATGCAGCAGGGCGTACCCTCACCCCCTGCCGGTGGGCCAGCCCTGCCCTGCCCTGTGTTTACCTGGGTTTGTTTGGAGCGTTACCAGGCGATCAGAGTGGGCTGATGGGCACCAGGCTGCTTTGGGGATGGTTTAGGCCTGAGTTACAACCTGGTATTAAAAAGGAACTGTGTTCTGTGCCAGGAGCATTTCAAAAGCTGAAGCCTTATTTGGTCTGGAAACTTCTTTGCTTGGAGGAAAAGTGGAGCGAGTGAGCCGACCTGGGCTCACTCTAGGCGGGCAGATTCTTAGTTATGCCAGCTTGGGTTGTCCAGTTTGTGAATTATTTTGATCTCTGACTTCTCTCTTTGTTTTGGGCTGCCTGGCTGTTTCAGCAACGATTCCCCCCTTTTCTACTGGAACCATCACTCGGCTCTCTCTCCCCTGCCCTCAGCTGCCAATGAGTTACTTTGTTGTGCAGCTTTATTGAGGTGTGAGTATCATACCATAAAATCCACCCATGGCCAGTGTACAACGCAAGAAATTTCAGTTAACGTGTAGGGTTGGGCCGTCCTTCACCTACACCACGTTCCCTAATGCCCATTTGCAGTATCAGGGGAGGACGTTCCCTTCCATCCTTAGTTTGCTGAGAGTTTTTGTTTATTTATTTATGAATTTTTATTAGCTTTTTAAATTTTTTTCATCACAGATAGGTTTTGGACTTTGTCACAGGTTTTTCTGTGCCTGTGGGGATGGCCATGTGGGGTTTTCCTTTACGCATATGGTAGACTGCATGAATTGAATTTTGAATGTTAAACCAACCTTGAATTCCTGGGATAATCCCACTTGGTCATGGTGTATAATTTTGTATATGTTGTTGATGGGCGTAGATGATCAGAAACACTTGGAAATCCCTGTTTTGGGGTCTGCCACAAATCAGAAGTGAACCTCCTTGGGGGAAGCCATACTTGGATTCTTTCAATGCAATGAGTTAGAGATTCCAGGACCCAGAGAAACAGAAACCCAGCAGAGGACTTCTCACGCCCCTCTCTTCCCTGTTAAACACAGTGTCCACACCATTCTGAGACTGTAATGCCACTCGTTTTAGCCTTTAGCCCCACGTGGAAAATTTCAGCAGTCAGTGGGGTCCTGCCCCCGAGGTGGACCTGCTCACCTTTCTCGTGAGTAGACAGAAGTGGCTTTTGGGGGTGATTTGGGGCTGAAACCCAACTGTGCCCAGCCTATCAAGTCTTGTGAAACTGGCTGTGGCCACTCAGGAGAAGGGCTTTCAGTTTCTATTTTTTTTTTGTCTGTGCCGCGCGGCTTGCGGGATCTTAGTTCCCCGACCAGGGATTGAACCCAGGCCCTCGGCAGTGAAAGCGCAGAGTCCTAACCACTGGACCACCAGGGAAGTCCCTTGTTTGGTGGGGGGGAGGGGGCTTCCAGTTTCTAATTTGCCCAGAGATGCTACGGAGGCTGCTAGTGGCCCCGGACAGACAGAGGCTGTGGACAGGCATGGGTTGCCCAGGTCTGGATGACACAGCCAGCCGGGGCAGGGAATTTCTGGTTGATCCTCTGCAGTGAATGCAGAAGCGTCCTGGTGTCTTTCACACCCTTTCCTGGAGTGAGAGGCCAGAGGTTACCCTTGCCTGTGGATCTCCCTGCTGGCTTCAGCACTTAGATCCACGCAGCCAAGCCCTAGCAAACCCTGTACGGACTGCTGGCCCTGTCTCTGAATGTACGGGGAAGACACCAGCAGGCCATTGATCCGGGGCCTCAGCTGGGGATAAACCTGCCTCTCTTCTGCAGCACAGAGACAGCCGTCTCCAGGCCAAGGCGGGACCCTCCGCCTCAGCAAGCCTGAGAACCGGCGTTGTGCCATCCCATTCTTTATTCTCCCCTGGTGAGGCAGGGGAGGGGCAGGCCCCACAGGGGTCCCCCGGGCCCCCATCACTGAGGGCAGGAGGCGTAGAACTCAGGCTTCCAGTCAAGATGACATTGCAAGTTTATGCTTCGGGGCACAGCCCTCACCCCGTCTCTGACCCCACCCCCAGCCGTCCTAATAAAATGGAAAAGAGGTTTAAAAACATGAAGCCACACCCCACCCAAAGATAAACATCCCTGTGTTCCAGAAAGCAGACTTCTAGAACTCGGGCCGTCAGAGGCGGGAAGCAGTGGGCCTGCTAGGCTCCTGGTCCGGGAGGTGTTCAGGGGGTGTTCACCTGTGGGTGGTGGGGGCAAAAAGGGCCAGTTCCGAGGTGGGGTGAGGCCAGGGCCACACTCGTACGAGATGCCGGCTGGGGCTTTCCCATTCAGCAGAGGGAAAAAAAAGGCTGTTCCCGTTGCTATGGCCGCATAACAAATTTACTCAAACCTCTGTGGTATAAAACAACCGTTTATCAAACTCCTGGGTTCTGGGCTCAGGAATTTGGACAGAACTCAGCAGGACACAGAGATTCAAGATGCTGGCCCTGGGCTCAAGGCGGGAGGACTCTGGTGGGATCTGTCACCCAGCACTTTGGGATCAGGCCGATGCCTGTCTCCAGCGAAGACCTCCTCTTCGCTCAGCTTCCCCCGAGCCCACCTGCTTCCTCACTCTCTTCCCTCGAGTGGCCGCTCCCCATAAGCCAGACACTTGGATCCTGGATCCCCCCTCTGCTTCTGGGAGACTGAGGCCTGAGCCACTCGGGGCTTTAAGGTCAATTATATGCTGCTGGTTCCCCGATGACTGTCTTCTCGGCCGTCTTCCCCCAGCTCCAAATGAATGCCTGCTCCCATCTGCACCTGGGTATTTAAGAGGCATCTTAAACTCAGCACGTCCCAGTTTGAGCACCTGACTGGCTCCTCGGCAGTGGGCTGAAGGGTGGCCCCCAAAAGATAGGCCCTCGTCCTACTACCCAGGACCTACGAATAAGACTTCTTGGTCTATGCAGACGTAATTAAGGATCTCAAGATGGGATCATCCTGGCGGCCCGTGGGCCCTCAAGCCCATGACAGGTGTCCTTATAAGAGACAGAAGAGGACAGACATGAGAAGACGAGGAGGCCGTGTGACCACAGAGGCAGAGATTGGAGGGACGCGGCCCCAATCCCGGGAACACCTGGAGCCCCAGAAGCTGAGAGAAGCGAGCAGGCTCCTCCCCTAGAGCCTTGGGAGGGAGCGGGGCACCGCTGACACCTTGATTTTGGACTTGTGGCCTCCAGAACCAGGAGTGAACAAGTTTTCTGTGGTTTTAAGCCGCCCAGTTTGTGGTCACTTGTTGCAGCTGCCCCAGGACACTGACACGCCGTCTACATCTGCAGCTCGGTCTGTAAGGTCGCTCACCCCTGAACTCTCACGCTCATCCTGTGCACCTTTCTCTTACACCCCACAGTGACCTGCCAGCAAGTCCTCTGTTCTCTGCCTTCAAACCACGCTCGGAATCTCCCCGTGTCTTCCCGTTGCACGGCTGCCGCCCTGGGCCAGACGCCCGCCCGCAGCCCGCCTCCCCGGATCCCAGCACAGCCTCCTCCCATCCGCCTCGGGGTCGCTGGCTGCTACACAGCACCTTTCTCCTCCAAGTCCCCCTTTCTCTGCTTTGCTCTGTGATGCTGGGCTGGCGCTCAGCAGACCACACCCTGGTCCTCCGGTTCTGCCAGCAGCCGGCTCCAGAGGGAGGCTGGGAGATGGTAGAAGGGACCTGGGCCCTATTTTCCTGTCCCTGTCAGTGTCACTCCAGCAGGGCAGCTGCCTTTGGTGCTTCCAGAATCAGCCTCTCGCCTGTCCTCAGAGGCTGCACAGCGCCCACTCCTCAGAGAGCTGCGGGGCCCGCCCTTTGAGCTCGCGGCCTTTCTGTCCTCTCAGCACTGAGGGTGATTGGTAGCTGCTTATTTTCTCTGGGCAGCCAGCGTCCTTGGTGAGATCCTTGGACTGAAGTGCCCACCGTGGCTTCCCTGTTTCCTGACTCCACTGGTGCTCTGGTCTCCCAGCTTCCAGCCTTGCACCTACGAGCTGTTCTCAACAAAGCAGTCGGAGGTGGGGGTCCTGCCACACACGGACAAGGGGGCCGGCAGTTTGCTGTCAGAGGGAGGGCTCTGGGGTTTGGGGTGAAGTGTCAAAGCTTAGCAAAGTGGAACACATGAGACTTTATTACTACGCCATTATAGTATCTGCCATCCCCTCTAGCTTAGTGTTTTGTTTTTCTTTTATTAGTATTATTATTTTTTTTTACAGTAGGTCCTTGTCGGTTATCTTTTTTTTTTTTTTTTTTTCTTTTGCTGCGCTGCACAGCTTGTGGGATCTTAGTTCTCCGACCAGGGATGGAACCCGTGCCCCATGCAGTGCGAGTGTGGAGTCCTAACCACTGGACCACCAGGGAAGTCCTGCTGGTTATCTATTTTAAATATAGCGGTGTGTACATGTGGGTCCCAAACTCCCAATCTATCCCTCCCCTCCACCCTTCCCCCCGGTAACCATAAGTTCATTCTCTAAATCTGTGAGTCTGTTTCTGTTCTGTAAATAAATTCATTTGTATCATTTTTTTAGATTTCGCATATAAGCGATATCATATATTTGTCTTTCTCCGTCTGACTTACTTCACTTTGTATGATAATCACCAGGCCCATCCATGTTGCTGCAAATGGCATTATTTCATTCTTTTCAATGGTTGAGTAATATTCCATTGTATATCTGTACCAAATGTTTTGTTTTTCTTATTAACTGCTGGTCATGTCCCAGTGGTGGACTGTGAAATCAATATGGTGAGTTGTGACGAGGGTTTTAACAAAATTGAAATGAAACAGAATAGAATAAGCGAGAGGGGAGTGATCAGAGTGTGACAGGTGCTGTCCAAGGAAGCATTGTTTGATGAAACTTTTGTTCAGGGGTTTGTGTGTACAGAGCTGTGACGTAAATGCATTTCTTTCTGTGGCTCTTGGTTTGAAATGTTTGTAAGCTCCGTGGGGGTGGGTCTGCACCTGTCTCAACCCCCGGTCCACCTCCTGGAACTTCTTTTTTTTTTTTGCGGTACGTGGGCCTCTCACTGTTGTGGCCTCTCCCGTTGCGGAGCACAGGCTCCGGACGCGCAGGCTCAGCGGCCATGGCTCACGGGCCCAGTCGCTCCGTGGCACGTGGGATCCTCCCGGACCGGGGCACGGACCCGCGTCCCCTGCATCAGCAGGCGGACTCTCAACCACTGCGCCACCAGGGAAGCCCCACCTCCTGGAACTTCTGATCATCTGTCGAGCGCGTGACTCGGGCCCGTCCCTCTGTAGCCAGGACAGTGCTCTTCGGTGATTCTGCTCAGCGAGATTTTCTGAGGTCATTTTGCTGAGTATTTTCTTCTTTGTGATGTCTCTCTGCCCTTTCCCTGGAGTTCCTCTCGTGTGTATGGCAACTCTGGACCCATTTTCTAATTATTTTTACCTCTTCCGTTTTCTGTCTCTCGGCCTTTTGCTTTCTTTTTATGAGCTGTTCCTCAGCCTTATTTGCCCAACCGTTCTATTTGTTTTGAAAATTCATACGGTCACGTCTTTCACGGTTTAAGAATTCTCCAGTTTTTACCGCTCTCTCCCCCTTCCTCTCCTGGGGTGCTGTTGGTATACCGCTCCCTGCGTTCCTCTTCCCGAAGCGCTTTTTCTCCCCCATGTTGCTTTTGTCTGCCTTTGCAGGATGGCTCTCTTCAGACACCTGTTGGTTCTCCACTTGTATCTACTGAGGCCTGGACCCTCAGATGCACACGGGCTCGTTGACCGAGGACCCTGCTGTGGAGTCAGCTGCCTGGCCCTGGAGCCGGGGGCTGGAGGTCGGTGCCTGTCTTTCCCTTTGGACTTGTTGGATCCCCAGCGGCAAGGGGTGGCGTGGGGAGGGGGGCGCTCAGCCTTGCTGTTCATCTCCCCGATGGATGCTCTTTCCTCTGTGTGGGATCCCCGCCGCCACTGTGCCTCAGGCCCCAGGGCAGAGGTGCGCGTTTTACCCACAGCAGAGACTAGGCTTGCGGTGAGTCTTCTCCCAGGTTGGGGAGGAGGCTGGCTGGGTAGCAGATGGGATTTGAGGATCTGATTGCATCTTTAAAAAAAAAATTGAGGCAAAATACACATAACATTTACCATCTTAACCATTCTGAAGGGTACATCTCAGTGGCATTAAGTTCTGTCACAATATTGTACAACCATCACCACTGTCCACTTCCAGAGCTTTCTCATATTCCCAAATGGAAACCCTGTCCCCATTAAACACTAAGTTCTTCCCCCAGCCCCTGGTAACCTCTGTTCTACTGTCTGTCTCTATGAGTGATTGCTTCTCTGAAAGGCTTTCCTCCATCCTGGTTATTTTATCACCCAAGGCCCCTACTTCCTGAGCCTTTGGTGATTCTGTGGCATCAGTCTGCTTGACTCCTGGGTGACCTTCAGTTGATGTATGTGTTTAGTCCGCCATCTTTACCCCAGAGTTCCTCTATAATATTTAGGAATTCATCTTTTTGCAGATATTTTGTAAAAATAGAATGGTAGAATCTTTTTTTGTTTTTTTGGCCACACCATCCAGCATACAGAATCTTAGTTCCCCGACCAGGGATTGAACCCGTGCCCCCTGCAGAGGAAGCGCAGAGTTTTAACCGGTGCGCCACCAGGGAAGTCCCTAGAATCATCTTATAATTACACTGTGTAATCATTTAATGTTCATGTTTAATGATAAAAATGGGATACAAGGGCTTCCCTGGTGGTGCAGTGGTTGAGAGTCTGCCTGCCGATGCAGGGGACACGGGTTCGTGCCCCGGTCTGGGAAGATCCCACATGCCACGGAGCGGCTGGGCCCGTGAGCCATGGCCGCTGAGCCTGCACGTCTGGAGCCTGTGCTCCGCAGCGGGAGAGGCCACAACAGTGAGAGGCCCGCGTACCGCAAAAAAAAAAAAAAAAAAAGGGATACAAAGCTATATATTCAGTACTCTCTAATTTACGTAAAACACACTGATATGCGTAAGAAAGATGGAAAGCCTTAAGGCCAAATTGTAAACGTCTCTGAGCTCTGGGATTTGGTGTGGCGCTTGTTATTTCACTTACACTGCTTTTTACCTCTTAAAAGTTTTCCCTAACAGTGAGTGTTGGTCTTGTAATCAGAACAAAACGATCCCTGCTAGGTCTGGGGTCCTCCACGAGCTTCTCCATCTTGGGCCTCGTGTGGTCCTGGTTGGCTGTGGGGTGAGCCTGGGTCTCACACGGGTGGGAGGAGGGGGAGATCGGCTCAGTTTGTGCTCTAGAAAAATCCCTCTGGTGATGACCATGAGGAGGTGTCGGAGGTGGACAGGAGTCATGCGGGAAAGTATAGCCAGAGTCTGGAGAGGTGACCAGGTGGAGGGGGTGAGGGGCACAACTGCTGAATATTCATGGGTTAAATCATTGGAATTTGTTGCCTGACCCACAGCGGGGTGAGAGGCTGGGAAGATGTCCATGTTTCTGGCTTGGGTGACAGGTGACTTCACGGTTCAGGAAGTCCCATCCAAATGTTCTTAATAATAATTGGATTTGTCTCATCTCTTTAAAAAATTTTTTTGGCTGCTCTGGGTCTCCGTTGCTGCGTGTGGGCTTTCTGTAGTTATGGTGGCTTCTCTTGATGCAGAGCATGGGATTTGGACGCGCGGGCTTCAGTAGTTGTGGCTCACGGGCTCTAGAGTGCAGGCTCAGTAGTTGTGGCGCGCGGGCTTAGCTGCTCCGCGGCATGTGGGATCTTCCCGGACCAGGGCTCGAACCCGTGTCCTCTGCATCGGCAGGCGGATTCTTAACCACTGCGTCACCAGGGAAGCCCCCCGGTGGCATTCTTAATGTTGTACAACTATCACCTCTATCTAGCTCCAAAACATTTTCATCCCCCAGATGGAAACCCCACTCCCACCAGCAGTCCTCCCCATCCCCCACTTCCCAGCCCCTGGCAACCACAAATCTCCGTTCTGCCTCTGTGGATTCACTTGCTCTGGACATTCCATATCAGTGGGACCATACAGTCTATGACCTTGGGTGTCTGGTTTCTTTCACTGAGCAGAATGTTTCCAGGGTTCTTCCGTGTGTCACGTGTAAATTCCTTCTTACGCCTGAACACTATTTTCTGGCATGGCCAGACCACATGTTGTTACCGGTTCATAATTATCCATTTGGCTGATGGACATTTGGTCTTTTCCACTTTTTCACCGTTGTGCATAGTGCTGCTGGGGACGTTTGCATATGAGTTTTTACGCGTACCTGTTTTCACTTCTCTCAGAGTGGAAGTGCTGGGTCAGTTGGTCATTCCGTGTCCCCTGGACTTCTTCTTTTTTTTTTTTACATCTTTATTGGAGTATAATTGCTTTACAATGGTGTGTTAGTTTCTGCTTTATAACAAAGTGAATCAGTTCTTCATATACATATGTGCAATAACAGTTATAAAGAGCCTGCCCTTGAGCCAGGCTCTTTATAACTGTTATTGCCTTTGGTCCTTACTCACCCCTGTGAGGAAGGGATGATTGTTATCTCCATGGCTGGCCTGGCCTCCGAGCCTCTGGTCCTCCCTCTGAAGGAGGAGCTGGCTTAGTGCTGGCACAGTCTGGGTGGGGCCCCCGATGACCAGGGCTGCCTAAGAGCCTCCTGCAGAGAGCTGGCTGACCACTGAGACACAGGGAACCGTCGTGAGGGAGGTGGCGGAGGCCGAGGAGGCCGCCAGGGGAGGGAGGCTCCATGCAGGGTGGCGTCTCTATCTGGACTCACCTCTCACTCCCCGCTTGCACATTCCTAGAAGAGGGAGGGGACTGGGGTTCAGGAACGAGTGAGGACCAGAGCTGGGTTCAAGTCCCAAACATGGTCCAAAGTTATGTATGACTTTAATCCAGCCTCTGGAATTTCACTTTACAACAGGAGCCAAGAATTATACTGAATCTTCTTGAAGAAAAACGGGAAGAACTAATGATAAAACTACTCCTACCCTGCTTACCCAGCACGGCCCTTTCAATATTTTACAGATTATCCTCCCTGTGTCTGCACACTTTTATAGAGTGACCATCAATCAGGCTGTTCATATCTCTTGTGGGTTCTGCTATTTTGCACTTTATGTGTCTTAAACATTTTCCCATGTTTTAAAAATACTTGTCGCAATTGTCATTTAAAATCGCCTTGTGAGTATTACATCATGTATTACACCATGGAGCTCTCTGTAATTCAGTAAACCATTTTCCTAATGTTATTTGGATCAGGGGTTGGCAAACTGTAGTCCTCAGGCCAAATCTGGCCCTCTTCCCTTTTTTGTACAGCCCTGAAGCTAAGAATGAGTTGTACATTTTGTCATGGTTGAAAAAAATCAAAAGGAGACACATGTTTTGTGACATATGACACTGGCATAAAATGCAAATTTCAGTGTCTATTAGTAAGGTTTTATCGGAACACAGCCCTGCCCATTTGGTTCCTGTCTGTCCCTACAATGGCAGAGTCCAGTGGCTGTGCAGGGACTGTGTGGCCACAAGGACTAAAATATTTCCTACCAGTCCCTTGACAGAAAAAAGTGTGCCTACCCCTGATTAAGGTTATTTACTTTGGGGGGCGGGTTTTGATTTCTTCAAAATCTTTTAAGTGGCAGGTGCTGTACGAGGGCTCTGGGGTACAGTGGGGCATGGAATGAACAGAGCGTGCAGGGTTCCTGAGCTCTGGGGACTGGTATGTTCTGGAAGTGACATCGAGTGGGATGGGAAGAGGGACAGTGAAATACGATCATCTCAGAGAGTGGCCAGTGGAAGGTCCTGGTGTCTGGGAAGGCCTATCTGAGGAGCTGACACCAAGAGGTCATGTTAGAACTGGAATCTCAGTGTTGAGAAGGAGAAGCCGTGCAAAGACCATGAGGAAGGACATTTGGGGTCAAGAGAAGAGTGGGTGCAACTGTCCTGAGACGGGAATGAGATGGACACTGTTGAGGAGCCAGTGGAAGGTGAGTGTGAGTGGGGCAGAGAGTGATGGGGGGGTGGTGGCCAGGTGGGGCAGGACCTCAGAGTCTGTGGAAGGGAGCTTGCATTTTACCCTGAGACCCACTGAGACCCAAGACTGGTAAAGGATGGATTGCAGGGTCAGAGGCAGAGGCAAGGAGAAAGTGAGGGGTTGATGGAGAGACCTGGATATGTTTTGGGTTTAAACTTACAGGATTGCTGAAAGGATGTGGGAGATGAGGGGTTGGAAAGAGAGGTTAAGACACCTGGGTTTTTGGCTTAGGCAGCTGGTGGATGGGGTTAGAATTCCTGAGATGGAGCAGACTGGGAGAAGAGCCCAGGACTGAGGGCTCTGCTGGGTCCCAGGACTGCAAGGACTCTGCTGTTGACGTGCTAAGTTTGTAGAGCCTATTAGACACCCAAGGGGAGGTGTTACGAAGACAGGTTGATATGGAAGTTTGACTCTCAAGAGGGAGGTGGGTAATGGGATACAATGGGAGAGAAGAGTTTCACTGGTCTATGATGTATTTAAGACCGTGGGACTAAATGGGCTCATCTAGGAGGACAAATCAGAATAGAGGAGAGAAGTATGATGTGCTCTGATTTCATTTCCTTTCTCATACAACCCTTTGCTCTTCATAGAGTTATTAATTGCCTTGGTATTTTTTTCATTTGCTTAATTTTCTATGAGCTTTTATGAATTCATCCCCAAATACTCTGACAAAACTGAAACACCCCTCTTTCTTGGTTTGTGCTATTAGTGACTTTCTGAGAAAGAGTGAATGATAGGCAGATTTTTTTTTTTTTTTTTTTCGCGACATGCGGGCCTCTTACTGTTGTGGCCTCTCCCGTTGCGGAGCACAGGCTCTGGACGTGCAGGCTCAGTGGCCATGGCTCACGGGCCTAGCCGCTCTGCGGCATGTGGGATCTTCCTGGACCGGGGCATGAACCCGCGTCCCCTGCATCGGTAGGCGGACTCTCAAACACTGTGCCACCAGGGAAGCCCAGATTTTTTTTTTTTTTTGAGTACTTTTCTTTATCTAGCCTCACATTTGAATTGATGGTCTTCATTGCTGCGTGTGGGCTTTCTCTAGTTGCGGCGAGTGGGGGCTACTCTTCCTTGCGGTGTGCAGACTTCTCATTGCGGTGGCTTCTCTTGTTGCAGAGCACAGGCTCTAGGCACATGGGCTTCATTAATTGTGGCTCGTGGGCTCTAGAAGGCAGGCTCATTAGTTGCGGTGCACGGGCTTATTTGCTCCACGGCATGTGGGATCTTCCTGGACCAGGGCTCGAACCTGTGTCCCCTGCGTTGGCAGGTGGATTCTCAACCTCTGTGCCACCAGGGAAGTCCCAGTCTTGACTCTTGGACAGGCCATTTTCCACTGTGCAGTAGACAGAATAATGGTCCCCCAAACATGTTCATGTCCTAATGTCCTGGACTTGTGCATATGTGAACTTATATGGCAAAAAGGGCTTTGTAGATGTGACTAAGTTAAGGGTCTTGAGATGGGGAGATTATTCTGGATTGTCTGGGTGAGCCCAGTAAGTCCTTGGAAGATCTGGGAGGCAGGCCTGTGAGAGACAGAAAAGGTGATGTGGTGATGGAAGCTGAGAGAGAGTGATTTGAAGATGTTATGCTTCTGGCTTTGAAGATGGAGGAAGTGGCCACCAGCCAAGGAAAGCAGGCAGCCTCTAGAAACTGGAAGGCAAGGAAAACAGATTCTCCTCTAGAGCCTCCAGCAGGAATGCAGCCCTGCTGACCCATTTTAGACTTCAGACTTCCCAAACTGTGGGATGATGAATCTGTATTTTATTTATTTATTTCAAGTGGGAATTTGTTTTCTTTTCTTCTTTCTTTTTTTCTTTTGGACCGTGCTGCACAGCCTTCGGGATCTTAGTTCCCTGACCAGGGATTGAACCCGTGCCCCCTGCAGTGGAAGCACAGAGTCTTAACTAGTGGACTGCCAGGGAAGTCCCTATATTTCATTTTTTATTCAGTTTTTAGAACCAATAGCTTAAAGTGGTTACTCAAATGATCTCTAACTAAAGGAATATTTCATTTTTATACCATTGTAGGGATTGCATTCCACTTTCATTTTTTAGCATATGTAAATGTGTCACCAAGTTTAAAATACTGAAGATCTGGTTCTGATACAACTAAGAGAGAAACATGGAAAACAGGACCCTAAGACCCTGAGAAAATGTTATTTGCTGAACAAGGTTAAGAAGTGAAGCATCGGCTGTGATTTAGCTAATAAGTCTCATTTCATTCAGAATGCATGCTTCACCGGCCAGAAGCTCTCTGTAGCATCACGCTTTAGCGACCTTTCAGGCAACAACAGACTAAAGTACCCCTACAAAGAGCTGTGTTTTCCTAATTATATATAAAAAAAAGTAGCTCCAAGTCCATCCACTCAGAGATATTAGTCCAAACTTGTGTTGTTTTAAAATGCTAAATTTGTGGTCATTTGTTACAGCTGCAACAGGAAACTAACACACCCAGTAAAGCATCCTCCAGCCTTCTGCCCAGGGAGCTGGGGCGGGGGGGGGCTCTCCCTGACCAGTGTGTAGCTTCACTTTTTCTCCAGTTGTCAGAATGAGCCTCGTCCCTGCTCTCGGTCTTGTCTGGTGTCACTGGATGCAACCCTGAGGTTGGTTTGTTTTAGGACGGAGAGCACTAAGGGTACATCCAGTTGTCTGTTTACCAATGCAACTTCGTGCTGGGCTCTGGGTTGGCTGAAGAGTACGAAGAGTGCTGACCTTCCAAAGGCACGTGGGTTGAGCTCACAGACTCGAGCTGAACGCCTGGCCTCAGAGTCCATTTCTGCTGCCTCCTGGCTTGGTGACAAGCCCCTCAGGGTTTCACCACCTCAGCTACCTCAGCTGTAGAAGGAGGTGCTAACGGGACGCCCTGCCAGTGCTGCGGGGGACTGAAGGGGCTCGTCTGCACGGTGCCTGGAACTGTGCACGGCCCCCAGTGAGGGCTGCCTGCGTGCAAGAGCTGACAGGTTAATAATCACATTTTGAATGGGTCTTAATGCAGGGGGGCCTCCCCGGCACACGGCCTCCCCTGGCCAGGCTGGGGCAGGAGGAGGCTGGTCTCAGGCGCCCCTGGGACTAGAGGCTCAGGGTCCATGGGGGCCAAGGTGGGGCTGTGACTGCTGGAAGAGGTTTGCGTGAGGGGGCTCCTCGGTTTGGGCAGGGGCTCTAGTGGGAGGCTTCTGGGCTCCAGGGCCCCCTACTACATGCCCCCTTCCGCCCCAGCCAGGCCCAGCCCTTCCTCACCAGTGTGGGACCCTTGCTAGGGGGCTCTTTACAGGGGGTGGAAGGCGGGGCTTGAGGCTGGGAGGGGCCTGGAGGCGGGGTTTGTCCGGGGAAAGGGCAGGACTTGGGAGGAACTTATTTAGGTGGCACCTGGTGGGGCGGGGCTTATCTGGATGGGGCTTGTTTGGACGGGGCCTGGTCCTGGGGCCTAGGGCAGGGCTTGCAGGGGGCAAGGCGGGGCTTGGGGAGGAGTTTATCCCGGGGACCTGGCGGGGCGGGGCTTGGCGGGGCAGGGCCTGGTGGGCGGGCCTGGGGCAGGGCTTGCTCAGGGTCCTGATTCGGCTCCCTCCCTGGTTACCGCGTTTTGTTTCCGGGTGGAATAGCCTGGCCAGGTGGAGAGGCTGCCTTGGGTCACTCTCGGAGGTCCGGGCGCTCTGCGAGGGGGTCACTGTGAGGGGGCCCGTGCACCTCTTTGGAGGCGTGGGAGATGCCGCATCGGGCGTATACATCCCCATTGCGGGTGTTTTGGGGCTCTCTGAAGTGGGCTTCCCTCCCTGCACCCTGGTAATCGCTGCTTGAAAGGGCAGGAGTCTGGGGAGGAGGAAGGCTTGGGGAGGTGACTGGCCGTTTCTCTTCTTCGCTCTGCGTTTCCCTCTTCCGCATCTTCCCTGAGTCAGACTGCAGTGAGCCACGTCTGGAAAAGGCAAATGTTTCCCTTGGCAAAAGGGAGCTGAGAGGAGCCTCTGGGGGCCAGGGGGCCTCGGCCACAGAGCGGACTGGAGCAGACTGGAGTGGAGGCTGCCTGGCCAGGATGGAGAGCGTCACCCTGACGGACCCCTGTCATCCTGGCCTCCCCAGTCACCCTGGCTTCCCTGTTCATCTTGGCCCCCCTCTGGTTATCCTGGCCTTTCCTGGTCACCACTGCCTTTGTCCTTTGTCATCCAGCCCCCTTGGTCATCCTCACTGCCCTGTTTACTGCCCCTGGCTGTCTCTGGAGTGAGTGTGCCCTGGGCTCTGCAAGTCTGAAGTGGAGCTCCTGAGTCAAGGACAGGGTACAGCCCTGCCCCGGAAAATAAGGCATAGGTGATGTAAGAGCCAAAGAAGTCCTGGCTTTATTTGGGATGAAAACTCGTCCTCCGAGATCCTGTGAGTCCCCTCGGGGGTTGACGTCTTTTACCTGACCCTTGGCAGACCCGGGGACAGGATGGAGGGGGACTGGGATGGGTCAGGCAGGGCTGGGCTGTGTCCATACAGCTCTAATGCTGCACAGCCCAACTCACCAGAAGGCCCAGGGTTCCACCTTAGGGATAACACTTCTCAGTGTCCACTGATAGATGGGTGCAGGACATCCCTTCTGTACAGCAGCCTGGTAGTGGAGGGAGGTGGTTGTCCCCATTTTACAGATGAGAACACAGCTCAGAGAGGACAAAAAGCACCCAGGGAGGTAGTGGTGGAGCCGAGGCTCAAAGCCAGAGCCAGTCCTCCCCCGCCGCCTTCCCCGATCGCTGTGGTCCCTCAGTGAGGGCGGGGCCTTCCCACCTGCTCACCTGTACGACTCCTCAGGACTGACTCTGGGGTGGGGGGTGGGAATTGGGACACACAGGCCCACTCGCTGCCATGGTAGGTTTAATTTTCAAAGTTGCAACTCACTCCGACTCTGAATTGTTTACAAGTGATACATCTAACAGATAAGGATACAGAAAGGTTGAAAGTTAAAGAAGGAGAGAAGATGCACCATGCAAGCACCAACCAAAAGAAAGCTGGTGGAGCTTTGTTAATATCAGACAAATAGACTGTAAAGAAATAACACGACTAGGGTTCATGAGGGTAACTTCATAATTTATCACCAAAGCTCCAATTCCCCGGGATATAACACCCCTAAATTTGTATGCTCCTAATAACATAGCCTCAAAATAGATAAAGCAAAGCAGCAGCTCATGCGTGGGCTTGCTTGTTCATTCTGAAAGTCAGGTTTTGGTGCTGGACTGCAGTCTTGGCCATCAGCCTTGGGCAAAGTTGAAAAGAGTCAGGCTTTCCTCTCAGGGAGTTTGCCCTACAGAGGGGAGAAAAAAATATTACAGATGCATGAAACAGCTGGAGACCAGTGGCCAGCACCAGATGAGGATGGTGTGGGTCATGTACTTTGGATACACAACATAGATGTACACCAGCAGGCAGACACACTCATTTCTCACTTTTGTTCACACAGTCACACACGTGTGTCCACACAAACACCAGTGGTCCCACCTGGGTATGGGGGAGGACCCCCATGGGGTGTGTCATTTGAGGGAGGTCCTCTTGGAGATGAGTGTGGACTTGAGCCACCTGGGTTCCCCCCACCCCCACTATCATGGCTGCTGTCCCCTTGGCCCTCAGGACTGCATGCCAAATGAGACATTCCACAAACATGTCCTGGGCCTCTCTCTGTACCAGGCATTGTCCTAGGTCTGGAGCACAGCAGTAACTGAAAGAGACACAGCCCCTGCTCTCATAGTGAACGTGTATCACACAGTGGTGAGCACACAGGGGAAATGAATTGAGGTTGGAAGATTGAGGAGTGTGTATGTGTTGCATTATTTTATGTAAGGTGGTCGGGAAAGGCCTCTCTGAAGAGGTGACATTTGAGCAGTGACCTGAAGGAGGTGGGGGAGAGAGCTCTGCACGCAGGTAGGAGAGGAGCATTCCAGGCAGAGGGAACAGCAGGTGCAAAGGTCCTGAGGCAGCCTGGAGCTAGTGGGCGCAGTTGTAGAAGGTGAGGGCAGAGGTCAGCGGACTGGGGCAGGGAGACCATTGCTGTCCAGGAGTCTGTGCAGAGGAGGCAGGAAACGGCCTCAAAGGAGAGGCTGAAAGAAGCCAGGGTGCACCTGTGGGCCCCCTGTGAGCACCAGGCCCAGCACAAGGTGGAGTTACTCGCATTTGACCAAAGACATATTAAATCTCTGCTGTATGCATGGTCCATGCAGGGTGCCAACCGGCCTAGGGTGTGGCTGAGCAGAAACCATGTGCCCCTTGTGTCTCCTGGGGGCACTGAGCCAGCGGGGTGGCAGGCACTTGGGGGTGAGCCTACCCCTGGTCTCTGTTCCTGGTCTGCAGGCCTCTGGGTGAACAGGGCCAGCACAGAGACCCAGGGCCCTGATGGATCACGTGGCCCCCGGTGCCCCCTCCCCTGGTAGCCACCGCTCCGCCCTGGCCGGGTCTAGGAACCTGGGGATCCAGGCCAGGCTCCCAGCTGCACTCCTACCCTGCCCTGCTCCGTCCGCCTGGTCACTTGCCCACTGCCCACGGCCCACCACAGGCCCCGTCGGCGTCATCTGTGCTGCTCATGTGGCTGTGTAGGGGCTGCCCCCTCTGGTCCTGCCACCCACGCTGGCATTCAGCCACTGCGTGTACAGTCAGGCCTCGAGGCTGTTGACATACAGAACCATCTTGGTACAGTTGATAACTTGCTCTTACCCCGAGCCCCCTGACCCCTCATTGCCCTAATTGCCCAGCCTGGGACCCCCTGGACCTCTCTCTGATGATCCAGCAACTGAAGGGTCGGCACCTGACAGTGGGAGGTCCGTACCGGCCAAGGCTGCGGGGTGTCTGATAGCTCCGTGCCCATGCCTGACTGCTGTCAAGAGTTTTTACGTTCCCAGGCCTGGGAGCATCCCTGGCCTCCTCGCTGCATCCCACTCTCACCCCCAGGACCTGGCTCACATCCGCTGTTTGCCTATGAAGTGATGCCTGGATGCTGGGATCAGGAAAGGGAGGGAGCCGGGCAGGGAGACGTGACGCAGGGCTGTGCAAGAGTGGGCAGCCCCGGGGAGGGGCCGGGAGCCTCTCAGACCCCCGCCTCATCGTTGGTGCCAGTGGAGAGCGTCTGCCCCTCCTCCAGCTCGGGCTCCTTCCGCAGCGCCCTGCACAGCACGGCCCCCAGGGGCTCCTGCGGGCTCGGCCGCCCCGACTGCCCACCAGGAGGTAGATGACGGGGTTGGCGCTACTGCTCACGGCCGAGGAGAGGCGGGCGAAGTGGCTGGACAGTCTTCATCCGCTGGGGCAGGTCCAGCCAGTAGAGGAGGAACCAGAGATGCCGAGGGGCGGGATGCAGACGAACACCAGGACGGAGGCCAGGATGGCCACGTACAGCCGCGTGCACTGTCACTGCCGTGGCCGGGAGATTCTCTGTGCCTGGAGGCAGAGGGCCATGCCGGACAGGGCCATGCCGCGCGTGAAGCTGGCCGGTGTGAAGAAGTGGAAGACGGTGTCCACCGCGGAGCCCGGCTGCAGGTGGGGACGGCTGGCCTCTTCGTGGAAGTACAGGGCCAGCGTGGTCAGCAGGAGGGCCAGCAGCCAGAGCGCGGTGCACACCGGGCCCCAAAGGCGCGGCCGCCAGCAGGCCCGGCACCAGGCAGGGACGAGGCCGCAGAGGCAGCTCTGGGCTCTGGTGGCCGTCAGCAGGCTCAGGCCCGCCGTGTGGGCGAGGTGCTTGGTGCTCGTCGCAGCCAGGCAGCCCAGTGGTGCACGCGGGCCGCCCAGGAGCTGGTGCTCAGGACGATCAGGGACGCCGAGCAGAGGAGGAAGGGGAGGTCGGCCGCGGCCAGGTGTAGATGCCCACGGCACCCCTCCGCCAGAGGGAGCCCAGCAGCCGGACCACCAGGTCGTTGCCCGCAATGCGGCCCACGCAGGTGAACAGGATCAGCGCATCCAACACCTCCCACGCCGTATGGGTGGGCGCCTCCCTGGGGCTGGCAGCGTCCGGGCTGCTGTTCCTGGAGCTGCTGCCATTGAGTAGGGCGTCCGCCATCCCTGCAAACGAGGAGGACAGAGGTGCGCCCTCTGCCCCCGGAGCTGGGGCCCCCGGGCCACAGGGTCCCGCCTACTCCCCTGCCGCCTGTGTCCGAGCCCCACCGCTCAGGGCTCCCATGCAGGGAAGATGCCAGGGTGGGGGACCTCCAGCTTGGCCATGCGGTGACGGGATGTCCTCTCGTTATACCACCTGCCCTTCTTTGGAGCTGTCGCTGGCCACGCTAGGTCACTTTCCCTCACGCCTATTTCAGATTACGTGCTCCCGGCTTTGGGGCAGGCCAGGGTTCGTTTCTGTTGCTGGATGTGAGGGTGGCCAAGCTCGGGGCAAGGTCCCCAGCCCCCGGGCTTGGCCGTCAGTGCCCAGGGCAGGCCTGGCCTCCACCCTGCAGGGTGCTGCTCCTTTGGAGCCCCTGAGTGCCCAGCTCCGGGCCCTGCAGCAGCCAGCATGGATGGGCAGAGTGGCTGCACGTGACTGGTCACTACAATGTGCCCCCGGGGGACGTGATGGGCACTGCCCCTCCCCAGCTGGGATTCCTGGGCCTGGCACCTTGCACCCCATCATGGATACACAGCACACTCAGTGATGACCCAGTGAGCTTCCTGACCTCTCCCAGGTGCCCGAGTGCGCCCTCGGGTCAGCATGGCCCCTCTGCAGTTACAGCGGGGCTTGCTACCTGCCAGACCCCAGGGCTCACCCTGAGCACAGCTCTGGGCCTGGGGAGGGGTCTCCGCAAACATCTGCTGTGTAATTGATGGCCGGTGACGTCCCCGTCCCTGACATTTGCCCGCACTCTGATGGGCCAGAGCATTCCTCCACCCAGGACTTCCTTTACTCCTTTTGTCAACTGTCCTCCTGGTCTGACCCTCTCGCCCCTGAGGTGCCCTGCGTGGGAGGCTCAGAGACCCAGGGCGGCAAAGCTCAGGGTCCATGGGGCCTGGCTGGGACTTGGGATGGGCCCGGCAGCCTGGGGCCGGGAGCACCACGTACACTTGTTCTCCTGACCTGCAGCGCCAGCCAAGGTCAGTGTCATCACACCCATTTACAGGTCTCAGCTCCATCCTCAGAGCCCAGACTCTGCGGCAGAGTCCCCTGAGGACCCGGCTCACATGTGATGGCTATGGGTGCGGCCCCAGCACGCGGAGCCCCCGCTGATGGCGGCCACTACTTTATTTCACAAATATCACTTCTTTCTGTACTAATGATGTAATGGGTTGTATTGCTTACTACTGCTGTTCATAATACTGATCATACTGTTTATTCTTTTTTTTTTTAACATCTTTGTTGGAGTATAATTGCTTCACAATGGTGTATTAGTTTCTTCTTTATAACAAAGTGAATCAGTTATACATATACATATATCCCCATATCCCCTCCCTCTTGTGTCTCCCTCCCTCCCACCCTCCCTATCCCACCCCTCTAGGTGGTCACAAAGCACCGAGCTGATCTCCCTGTGCTATGTGGCTGCTTCCCACTAGCTATCTATTCTACATTTGGTAGTGTATATATGTCCATGCCTCTCTCTCCCTTCATCCCAGCTTCCCCTTCCCCGCCCAGACTGTTTATTCTTGCACTGGTCACCGAGGCCTCCTCTGTGCCAGGCCTGGGTGGGGTTGGGGGATGGGACCTGACTGAGGCCCCTTCCCTGTCCCAAGGGCTCCCACCTCTTCCCACCTCCCCGCCCGCAGAGTCAGTGGAGAGATTCTGCTCTAGGCTGAGGGGGCTGCTGGGGGGCTGAGGCAGTGGCCTCAGGCCGTGTGCTCTTCTCTTTCTAAGGAGAGACCCTGAATGCTCCCCGGATTGGTTTCCTCCTGTACACGTGCCTGGAGGACAGTGTGAGGGGATGTGTCCTCTAAAGACTTAGGAGGGATAAGGACCCGGAGGGTGGCTCTGAGAGCAGGACACACCGCATCCACTGAGAGTCCCTCTGGGGAGCTGTCGTCTGCTCTCCTCCTGCCCCTTTTCTGTGTCCAGGCCCCTCCTCCACTGCCGAGCCTCCGCTTTGGCTTGGACACCAGTATGTGTGCCCCCGCCCAGCCCAGTGCCCACCCTGAAGTCGCAACCCTGCCTCTAACCCCCTGGAGGCCCCTCCACATTTGCCGACAGGGCCTCGCAGGTCCTTTGCACCACAGTCATCGGGTGGGGCAGGGACATCGGGGGATGGGGGGCCAGCGAGCCTCAGCTCCCCGAGAGCACTTCTCAGCCTGGATACCCGCCCCTGGATGGCAGAGCCGGGCACCTGGTGGTCCGGGGTCTCCAACTGCTGTCTGTCCAACCAGGGGAGGAACCCAGGCCACTAGAATCCCTCCTGTCCCCAGCACGCTCAGGGCACTGAGAGGATCGTCTGTGCTCGCCTTGACCTGGGGGGACCTTCTGGGGGCCCGACAGACGACAGGCAGCTCAGTGCAGGCACCCAGGGCGGGGCTGTTCCCGTCAGGGGCTCGCTGCAAACTCACCGGACCTGCTGGCCGCTTTCCCACCTGTCTCCCCCACAAAAGAGGAGACTTAGAACCGCTCAGGCATTGGGTCTGGGCTGACCCCTGGGCCCGGAAGGCGGGGATGCCGAGCAGGAGTGGCCTTGTTAAGGGCGCACTTGCTGTGTGGGAGCCGTGTCTGACCTTGGGCTTGAAGCAGCGGCCTCTCACCTGGCCTGCCTGCGCCGTCCGCTCCTGGAGAAGGACCCGGGTCCTGGAGGCCTGGGCAGCTTCCCGGGCCCAGCCTCTGCGCTGCTCCGGCTGCTGAGGCTTGCTGAGCTCAGAGGGGCCCGTGTCCCGGATCTGCCCCGGATGCTGCCGCCTCCTCGGAGGAGAGACGCCCAATCCATCTGCGGGAAGCACGGCCCTTGGGAGACGGTGGTGGCCCCAAGCGAGACCAGCTGCATTCGGCCTGTCCCTGCGGGAGCCAGAGCCTGCGGGCTAATGGGCCTCCCCAGGAAGCTCCCCTGGCTCCCCGGTCCCATGGGAGGGCGGGGGGACAGGGGAAGTACCGGCGGCCAACAGCGCATCCCACCTGGCCTCCCCAGAGGAAGGTCGCCCAGGGCACAGGGGCCACCAGGCTTTGGGAGGGTCTCCAGGCGGCAGCTCTGGGGTCCAGAGATGCTGGTGCCTCCAGAAGCTGGGAGCACCACGAGGCTCCCCTGCAGCGCCAGCACGAGCAGAGCGTATGCACGGAAGCTTCTGGATCTCTTAGGTTCCTCCCAGTAGGGGCCTCTGGAGTGGGAGCCCCAAGGCGGTTTAAGGCCCGGGTCAGCCACGGCTGTTGTGTCACTGTGAGTGGCTTTTGTCACCTCGGTTTGTTCCTTTATGTGTAACAGGGAGTTTCGACAAATGCTTCAAGAGATGGTGCCGCAGAGATGAGGGTCCAGGGAAGGTGGCAGATCTGCTGGGGAGGCTGGGGTGGGGGGAGGTGGTGAAGAAGATTTCTTTGGGGACCCCAGCCAGGGCCCCTGCCTCTCGCCTGGGAAGCCCGGAGGCCGGCTCTGCTCCAGAAGGGGGTCCTGTGTGTTGGGATGGGGGTGCCTCTCAGCATGGCACATGGGAACCCCAGATGCGGGCCCCTGGGGGTGAGGGAGGCTGTCAGGAGCCAACCGCCCCAGCTGACACGCACCCCAGGGGGACCTTGGCGAGTTACTAACTCTCTGTGCCGCCATTTCCTCGTGGTGGCACTGGCCTGCCTCCTAGGACAGTCAGCACCTGCGTGTTGCCGGAATTGCAGTGTCTGCCAAGCAGATGGACCACCTGCCACGGTCCCAAAGGCAGCCTCTGAAGAAATCAGGTGAGCATCCCCCAGAGGAGGGGTCAGGCCCAGAGAGGGCGAATCCATCAGTGGTGGTGCCCATCCAGCCAGAACGTTCCAGAAGCCCCTCCCTCCCACTGCTCTGAAGGGAGAATTACCACGAAGAAGGAGGCAGGAGGCGGGGACGCCTGAGGGCGGAAGCCCACAGCCCAAGAGGGGCCCACGCCCGAGTCCCTGACTGCCCACCAGGTCTGTGACGTGGGACCTGCCATCTCCTTTCTGAATCGGGACTTTGTCGTTTGACCAGGCGAGTCGTGGGGCCTGGCCAAGTTTTCATCCAAAGCTAGGGAAGAACTGAGCCCTTTAAGTAAATTCTGAAGAGTCAGAGGAGAACAGAAGATGGTTTTTCTGATCGTGCCCTGTGGATCCCACTTGTCACAAATCACATGGGGGCGCCCTTAACCTTGAGGACTGCATGGAAAGAGAGAAGGGATTTGATCCCATTTGACTTGTAATAAGGTTGTTGAAAAATCTTCCTCTCAGGGCTGTCTTCTGCTTCAGGAAATGGGAGTCCTGAATGTAACCAAGTCTTCTCCAGGATAAAGAGGCATCCCTTTGGGAATTCCATGGCGGTCCAGTGGTTAGGACTCTGTGCTTTCATTGCCGAGGGCCTGGGTTCGATCCCTGGTCAAGGAACGAAGATCCCACAAGCCAAAAAAAAAAAAAGAAAAAAAAGCACCCCTTCAATATGAATCAATATTCAATAATGACCATATCATATACTGAATATCAATACTTTCAATGTTCATTCATTCATCAATATACATTTATGAAGCACCCGCTGGGCTCCAGGGAACATGCTGGGTGCTGGGAACCCAGCTGTGGACAAGCTCCAGGCAATAAATGAGCAAAGAAACAAGAAGATGCTGGGTGCTGCCAGGTGGTACAGGAGAGCTCGGGGCGGTGCAGCTCTTGAGTGCACGGCGGGGCAGGCCTCCCTGGCACAGGATCTGCACTGAGATCTTAATGCTGCAATGGAGCCAGTTATACCGAGATCCGGGAGAAGTGAGTTCCAGGCTGAGAAAACAACGAGTGAAAAGCTCTGGGTCAGAAATGTACTGGGTGTGTTTGACCAGCGGGTTGATGGATGGTGGGAGGGGAGGAGAGAGGAGGCTAAGATGCTAAAGTCACCGGGACGGGTCAGGCAGGCCCTCAGCGTGGCTGGAGCTGGGTTGTATTCCGGGTAAGGGGGCAGGGTCTCATTCCTGTGACCTCCAGACCCCAGCACCAGGGTGGGCTTCCTGGGCACCTGTTCACGCAGGGCTTGTTTTTGTAAAACATTGAGCTATAATTCACATACCATAAAATTCATCCCTAAAAGTATACAGTTCAGTAGTTTTTAGTTAATTCACAGAGCTCTGCAACTACCACCATCCTATTTCAAAACATTTTCATCACCCCCAAAAGAAACCCCTACCCAGTAACAATCCCCCCTCCCTCTGCTTTCTGTCTCGATGGAGTTGCCTGTTCTGGACATTTTATATACATGGCATCGTACAGTGTGTGGTCTTTTGTGTCTGGTCTCATTTACTGAACACACTGTCTTCAAGGGTCATCCATGCCATGGCCTGTGTCAGAGCGTCATTCCTTTTTTATGGCTGAGTAATATTCCACAGCGTGGAGGAACCACAATTTATCCATTCATCTGTTGATGGACATTGAGCTGTTTCTGCTCTTTGGCTACAATGAATATGCATCATGGATTTATGAATTACGTATATGGAGTGTGGCTCGTATGAAGCTTGCCGCTGTGAACATCCATGGACAAGTTTTTGTGTGGACCCGTGTTTCAGTTCTCTCGGGTGGGAGGTGAGGCTTGAGCTGAATTTGACTGGCCCTTCGTCCCCTGTTTTATTTCCCCTCTCCCTGTCCTTGGAACCCGCCAGAGAAAGCTTACCTACCTCTGAGGAGTGGGAAGGGGGCGTGAGTTTTAAATGAGGGAAGGGCACCCGCCCCACCCACTGGGAGACCTCCTAGTGCATGGGCTCCCTTGCAAAGGGCTGTCAGGTCTGCCCACCGTGTCCCTCCTCGACAGCATGACAGGGGGTGGGCTTGGAGGCCAAGGTGAATGGGCTGGGGGACAGTGCCTGGCTTTACCCTGAAGCTGACCCTGGAGAGCTGAGTTCTCAATGCGTAGCAGCCATCCTCCCCGGGGGCATCCGGGCAGACATGGCTCTGCCCCACGCATAGGGCACCCGGATGGGCTGTGGGTGCTGCCTGGCTCTTAGGTGGCTCCTGGGCCTGGGGACAGTGTTGCCCCTCTGCCACAGGCTCTCATCTCTGTGTGTCTTCCCACCGTCCAGGCCCTGGACGCTCTCTCTCTCGTCCATCCAAGCCAACCTCTGGACCTCCATCTATTCTCTTTTTTTTCTCATGCTACATTTTTACTATAGAAATTTAAAACCACACACAACAATAGAGAGACGAGTGTAACAAACCTTCAAGTTTCCATCTCCCAGGTTGAGCAGTGGTCACCACTCTGCTGTTTTTGTTTGTTCAGTCCCAGCACCCTCTTTTTGGTCTTCTCTTCTGGAATATTCTAAAGCACGTCCCAAATATTGTATCATTTCACTCCTAAATATGAAGATGTTTTTATGCACCACTCAACGCAGTATCACATCCAACAGAAGGAACGCTAACTCCTTCTCAGCATCCCACCTCCTGCTTCCCCGCCTGGTCCCACTGCCCTGAGGGATGGAGCTGGGACCCCAACAAGGCCCACGCTCCCCTTTGCCAGCCGCCTCCCTCACTCTGCTCTTCACCGAGTGGTTTCCACAGCCTCGCCGGATCCATCATTCCATTAGGAGCTGCACATGGATGGCGTCCTAATTTGGTCATCCTTCTGCAGCTCTTAACTCGGCTTCCCAGTAAACAAGAACCCCCCCCACCCCAGCTCTGATCCTTACTTGGTGTGTCCCCGTGGGAAGCCACGAAGCCCCTCCCACCTCAGTTTCCTCATCTGTAACATGGGCCATACAACTTCTTCCTCTGGGGGCCGAGGATTCGACTGCTAACCAAGCTCAAGGACGGAGCCCAGTGGCAGTGCCCACGGCATCGGCCGTCAGATACTGGGATCACCTATTGACCCATTGTCACTCATGCCCGGGGAGCCAGAGTGACTGTGGCCTGGCCGTGACTCATGCTGGGGAGCTCAGAGGGCCAGAAAAAGGCTCCCTGAGGCTCTGGCCATCAGCCAGGGGAGGCTGCTGCGTTGGGGCAACTGTCTCCCGTGGCCCAGATGTGGCCGTAGGAGGGGAGGTGGGCAGTGGGGTCACCTTGGTTCCATCCAGCTGGGCCGCTCAGCAGGAGGCTGGAGGCTGGGGGGAGTCCTGGATAGAGGGCTGCCCACTCAGGAAGGTCTTGGGGATAGAGAGTCCGTGTTCATTGTCCCCAGGCCTGCTGGGAGGGGGAACAGGGCCAGTGTCAGGGTTTGCAGGCTGAGGCCTGGGCCGTGCCATCCATGAAGTGCTGCTGCTTTAATGATCGCCAGGGCCAGGGAGCTTCAGGCCGCCAGCCAGGCCCCCCAACCCCCAGTGCCCTACCTCCCCTCCCCTGACCCCACAGGGCTGTGATGGGAGGGCTGGGGCCAGATGCCATGTCAAGCTGCCCTTTTGATTGTTGCCTGGGACTGCACATGTTAATGTTGGAATCAAAACTGGGTTTACAACCTCAAATGACCCCAAGACTGTCAGTGAAAAATGAGCAGAAAATGCCAAGGCCTAGCTACTGGGTCAAGTTCACAGGGTGGTGCAGAAAAAAAATAAGACTGTGTTTCCATCCCCACCTGCGGAGGCTTAGCTCCACACTTGGTTACAGAGGTATTTGTCACTGAGTTTACGTTGTGGCTTCCAGGCACGTGGCAGCCCCCGGGAGCTGGGGCTTCTGTTGATTTAGTCCATCCTGCTTCCCCAGGGCCTGGCTGTGGAAAGGGAACAGGGGATGTTCTGTGAACTGGGTGTTGGAGCCGTGCAGTCTGGGCAGGAACTGTTATGCCCATTTCACAGGTGAGCAGCTGAGGCTGAGAGGATGCCGAACTTCCAGCATTCCCACAGGAACAGCACGGGGGACTGACCTCCCGTCCAAGCGCTGGCCCTGGCCCAGAAGCAGCTTGGGAAGCAGACAGATGTGCTGGGCGTGCCTGGTCCTTGGGGACCCCGGGGCTGTTGCCCGGCCCTGGACTGAGCCTCTCCCCAAGCCTGGAGTAACACGCCTGCCTGGTGGGAGCTTTCAGGAGGGTGGCTGGGCACTGAAACCCCTCAGTGGTCATCGCGAGGGTCGTTAGCCAGCCGACCACACAGGAGCCCAGAGACTTTGCCAGCCTCGGTGAGGTGGGTGCAGGCACCACGTTTGCACATGTGCTCCCTCAACCACCATTCACAGCCGTAGCAGCAGGAGCAGAGGGTTAGCCGGCAGGGGAGAGGTCGTGGTGACGCCTGGGGCTGGTGGGCTTGAGCTGGAGATGGCGCAGGGGACCCTCTGTGGTCACTCAGATCCAGAACCTCCAAGGTTGCTCCTAATGGGAGTTCGAGGAGTGGAGGGGATGGCGTCCTTTCCCCCTTCTTCCTCTTGGGGTTGACCCCTCCTGCTTTCATTCATTCATTCATTCACCATGGTAAAATACACATAACATGAAATTTACCACTGTAACCATTTTTCATGCTGAACATTTTTTTTTTTTTTTCTTTTCTGGCATGCGGGCCTCTCACTGTTGTGGCCTCTCCCGTTGTGGAGCACAGGCTCCGGACGCGCTGGCTCAGTGGCCATGGCTCACGGGCCCAGCCGCTCCGCGGCATGTGGGATCTTCCCGGACCGGGGCACAAACCCGTGTCCCCTGCATCGGCAGGCGGATTCTCAACCACTGCGCCACTGGGGAAGCCCCATTGTAACCATTTTTAAGTGTACAGCTCAGTGGCATTAAGCACATTGTCATTGCTGTGCAACTCTCACCCCTATCCATTTCTAGAACTTCCCATCTTCCCAAACTGAAACTCTGTCCCTATAAACACTCATTCCCCCTCCCCTCCCCCAGCCCCTGGCCCCCACTGGCCTACCGTCTGTCTCTGAATTCGATGATTCTAGAGACCCGTGGGATCACACCATAACTGTCCTTCTGCGATGGCTTATTTCTCAGCACAGTGTTCTCCATGTTCATGGGTGTCCTAGTGCCTGGGCCCCTCTTGCTTTCTGCCTAATCCCAACCCCCACACATGGGGGTGGCCTCCCAGAAGCCCACATGCCCCTTCGGGTCTCTCCCGAGTGCTGCTCAGACGGCTGTTTCACACCTTCTCTCACCCTCTGCTCTTGTTTCAAACCTCCATCGCCCCGCCCGCTCTGTCAACCCAGGTACCACTGAGAAAAGTCACTCGAGATGTGACAGTGACAGAAGCCCATCAGAACCTCTTCCCGCCTGAAGTCTGCTCACTGCCCTGCACCAGGAGCTGGGAGCTGCCCTCCGTCTGCTGCAGGGCTGGGCCGAGCCCTGCTGACCCCACCCACGCCCCAGCACTGGCCCATCACCCCCAACTCAGAGATGTCGGTCCTGCCATCAGCGTCCCTCTCCCTGAGCATCCCACCCCCCCGCAACGCACCATGGCCACCAGGACGCAGCATGTATGTAGTGAGGGTACAAAAATCCTCACTTGGTTGCTGAACTGCAGCCGCCACTTCAGTTTCTTTCCAGATCTTCCAGCAAGCTCCCTGAAAGCCTTCTCTGTGCTCCCATCCCCCCATCTCCATCTCCACCCGCCCCCCGCACCCCCATCTCCGTCCTCTTCCCACTGCTGCCTCCTTTGGAAACCACTGACAAACAAGTGGAATGAAAAACAGAGATGTAAGTGTAGGAATTTCCTTTGGCTGCCATGACAGATCACTGCCAGTGGGGCGATGAAACAACAGAAATTGATTCTCACGGTTCTGGAGTCGACACGTCCAAAATCAACGGGTTGGCAGGGTTGCGCTCCCTCCCAAGGCTCTAGGGAGGATCCCTCTCACCTCTTCCAGCTTCTGTGGGCTCCAGGCATTCCTTGGCTTGTGGCCACATCACCACAATCTCTGTCTCTGTGGTCACATGGCCTCCACCTCCCCTCCCTTGGTCTCTCCCTTGTGTGTCTCTTATAAGGACACCTATCATTGGATTTAGGGTCCCCCTGGATAATCCAAGATGATCTCCTTCTCTTGGTTATGTCTGCAAAGATCCTTTTTCCAAATAAGGTCACCTTTACATGAACTGGGGGTCAGGATGTGGACATATTTTGGGGGACCACCACTCAACCCATTGCAATAAGCATCACCCCTGATGAAGCAGGGGACACATGCACCTCTGATCCATGATGTATGAGGGAGGATGGCGTAGAGACGCCTGCTAGTAGCAGATCCTGCTGCCCCCGTTGGCTGACCATGATCCAGGCCTGGACCAGATTGTGGGTCACTTTCCAGGAGAGCCCCTCCCATCCCTGGGGCTGGCTTTGAAGGGATGTTCCTGGCTCCCCACCCCACCCCGGGCCCAGGAAGCTGGCTTCACACCTTTCCCTTGCTTCCAACATAAGCAACTGATGCTGAAAGCTCGGCCTCTGTGTACCGGTGCTGAATCAAAACTCGGAGACAACGTTCTGGGTGAAGTAGAAAAGAATATCTTCATTGCTTTGCCAGTCAAAGGGGGACCCAGCGGGATCCTGCCCTCAAAAACTGTGTGTCCCAACCCGGAAGGATTTGGTAAGGCGTTTTATAGCAATGGTTCAAGGGCGGGGTTGCTGATAAGATTAGGGTGTGGGCGGGGCCTGAACTCCTTTAATCTTGTCTCGGATAATCTCTGGTTCCTTTGATCTGGCCTCAGGTGGTCTTCTCTGAATGAAGAATGCTGACATCTTCTATTCATTGGGGGTTTTAGTTCTATAAAGAGCTCAAAAGACATTGTGCTGTGCATCCCTTGAGGGGGAACCAGGACCCTGCCCCAAGGCTGCACTATTGTTTCTTGGCTGCTCCTCCCTTGTCTCTGCATCCCCTCCCTTCCCTGTTCGAGAATCAGCCCTTTGGGACTCAGGGAAGGTCATGGAGGATGCAGTCTGTTCCCTACAAACAGGAAACAAGGAGGCGGTGGGGGGACTCGGAAAGGCTTCCGTGCCCTGGAGCCCCGCTGGGTCACCTGCTTAATTTCACAACCACCTCAGGAAAGCCCATGAGGTGGAAGGGATTTTATGTCCATTGCAGGTACTAGTGAAGTAGCGATGTCTAAAAGGAGAACAAAAATTGTCAAAATCAGCTTTCCCCCCCCCATTTTTCACAAATCAGTTTTTTTTCCACGTGCTTTTTTTCCATTAAAGTAAATGAAGGAAAAATGTTCTTCTCTTTCCACTTTGCATCTTTCCTTTGAATGAATGGGAGCTTATTGTGCCCTCGGGATGGAGGCAAATGGGCAGGGGAGACATTCAGGCCTGCACGTCCCACACGTGGGTGACCTGGATGGGGCAACTGGGCCTCGGGGGTGAAGTGAGTGGCTGTTTGTCCCCATGGACAGAACAGAAGGGGGATGCTGACAGAGGTCAGGGGAGCGGCCTGGGGTCACCGGTGGGGAGAGTAGGTGGCCAAGTCCAGCCTCAGACCTGGGACTGTGGCTCCCACTCCAAGTCCCCTCACTTGCTGCTGGCTGCCGTGTCCTGTCTTTTGGGGGAGGGGACCCAGCCCACCCACCAGCTGGAACCTGGAGCCTCAGCTGCTGCCCTTGGCCTGGATCCCCACCCTCACCCCCCACCCCACCCCGCGCCAGGCAGGGCCGACTTGGGCGTGGTCTTCCCTGATGCTCCAGGAAGCCCTATCACTGGGATCAGAATCTGTGCCCTCCGAGAAGCGGGAAGAGGGCTGCAAAGGTCAAATGTGCAGAGTCTGGAGGCGGGCTGACCCGGGCCACAGACTCACCAGCTCCTGTCCAGGGGAGGGCGAGATTTGCAGGGACTTGGAGGAACAGAACAGGGGTCCCCTTGCCCAGGAAGTTGAATACCGAGCCCCCAAGAACATCACAGGCTGCAGCTCGGGGTGTGTGGTGGGCTGGTGGAGCCGAAGGGCTCCTGATTGTGGATATTTATGGTTCTCTGAAATCTCTTTTAAGCTGGGGTCCAGAGTGCAGAGACCACATGCCAGTTCTGCCGGTGGTCTAACCTTGGCTTAGTGACCTGTGCTCGCCTTCCACTGGGTCTGACCATCACTCCCTTTGTACCATCACCTCCCGTGGGAGTCGGTGGTTGCGGTCATGCCATGAAGGGCACTGGGACGGTGTACAGCATCTGCTCAAAGTGCCTGGCCCTTCTCCCGCCTTAAATACTGGCCAGTCCTTGGGGGTGGAGATGGCAGAGGCAGAATCATGGCCCCCAAGATGTCCATGTCTGTTATGGGTTGAATCACGTCCTCCAATAGAAGGTACATTGGAATCTTCACCCCAGGACCTCAGAATGTGACCTTATCTGGAATAGAGTCTTTGCAACTTTAACGAAGTGAAGATGAGGTCATTAGGGTGGGCCTTAATCCAACATGACTGGTGTCCTTATAAAAAGGGGAAATTTGGACACACGTACATGGAAGGAAGATGATGTGAAGGCAGAGGACTGAAGTGATACACCTGCAAGCCACGGAACGCCAAAGATCTCAGGTAACCACCAGAAGCAGGGAGAGAGGCCTGGAGCAGACGCTTTCCTAGCACTTCCAGAGGGAGCTCAGTCAGGCCGACACCTGATCTCAGACGTCCTGCCTCCAGAGCTATGGGACGGTGTATTTCTGTTTTTTAAGCACCCCCAGTTTGTGGCACTTTGTTATGGCAGCCCTCGGAAACAAATACAATGTCCTGATTCCCAGAACATGTGAATGTTATCTTACATGGCAAAAGGGACTCTGCAGGTGCAATTGAATTAAGGGTTATGAGATGGATATTATCAAGGTGGGCCCCAAATGTAACCACAAGGGTTCTTATAAGAGGGAAGCAGGAGGGTCAGAGTCGGAGGAGATGTGATGCCAGAAACAGAGGTTGGGGTGATGCAGGGCCACAAGCCAAGGAATGTGAGCGACGTCTAGAAGCTGGAAAAGGCAAGGAAATGGACTTCCCCCTAGAGCCTCCAGAAAGGAACACAGCCTTTGACTTTAGCCCTGAAGACCCCTTTCAGACATCTGACCTCCAGAACCATAAGATAATAAATTTGGGTTGTTTTAAGCCACTGAGTTTGTGGTTACTTGTTACAGCAGCCGTAGGAAACTAACAGCGTTCAATATCCTGGTATCACTGGCTGGCGGATGATTGAGAATCTTGAAGTCTGTGGGTGTGAGTTCTCTGGATCCTGGTCCACGGCTGGAGAAGGGGCAAGCGTGGGAGGGTTGGGAAGCATGCCGACACCAAGTGGTGGTAAGGCTGGGTGGTAAGCACTGACGAGAAGGTGTGGAGGAGAAAGAGCTGTGATGATGTGGCACCAGTAATGTGGACCCTTGGAGACCGAGGTGCTCCCGTTAACCCCTGTCCCTGTGGGGAAATGGATTTATTTTTCCTTCTCAGGACTGAGGCCCCCTTCCTCTGAGAGGGCCACCTGGGTTTCCCCTTTTCTCTGGGTTTCAGGTGGGTTCATGGGTTGACACGTGTCCCAGGCCAGCCACAGCCCATTGCATCTCCTGCCCAAGGTCAAGGTCTCAGGAGTGCGGCTCAAGTCAATGGTGACCCACCTTCTTCCGGGGCCTTGGGGAGTGCTTGGTTCTCAGCAGGAAACCGAGGCCAGAGGTGCTGGCGGCATGCTTACCCTCACGTCTGGAGTTGGCCTCAAAGGTAGTCCACCAAGGAAGGCAAAGAGGAGAGACCAGGAGAAACAGACTCCTGATCGTGCCAAGATCCAGCTGTGCCGGAAGCAAGCTTGCCCAGCACATTTTGACTGTGGGTGTCAGTGGCCCTCTGGATGGAGTGGGCTTGATCTTGTTTACGTAGGTCCTGCCAGTGGGAACTGAGAGATTCCTCGCTGATGCAGAAACTACTACCCGGGAGCGGGATGCTGCATATGGCCAGCCTAATGTACGGGGTTGGTGTGGTCTGTGTGGGCTGTGGGCAGGGAGTTTCCCCCCATGGCCAGCTGGACATCAGCAATCCCTGATGCAAGATGGCAAGCTGTTGTGAAAACTTTCTTGCGAAACTCCATTTATGTGTTTTGCTCACACTGTATGCTGCCTGGGGAAGGAGCCTGTGTGAGTTTGCTTGGGAGGCCATGACAAATACCACAGCCTGAGTGGCTTAAACAATAGGAATTTATTGTCTCCCAGTCCTGGAGACCAGAAGCCCAAGATCAGGGTGCCAGCACGGTTGGTTCCTCCTGAGGCCTCTCTCCTCGACGTGCAGACGGCCGTCTTCTCCCTGTGTCCTCACAGGGTCGTCCCTTTGTGTGTGTCTGTGTCCTGGTTCCTCTTCTTATAAGGACACCAGTCATGTTGGACTAGGGCCCCACCCCAGTGACCTCATTTCCCCCTAATTTCCTCTTAGGAGACCCTGACTCCAAATACAGTCACATCCTGAGTTGCCGTAGGTTAGGACTTCAACATAGGAGTTTTGCGGGGGACACAGTTCAGCCCGTCATGGAGCCTTGGAAGAACGGGTAGAAAAGGTCGGGATTTCAGAGGCTTCTGGGGTCTTGAGTAAGGTGTCACAAGAGCAAAACCAGCATCCTGGAAGCTGAATTATCTGAAAACAAGAATCATACAGCTGTGCAGAGAGAGGTCCTTTCCACCAGGGGTTAGCATCCAGGGGGCTGAGAGTCACGCGACCAGAGCCCGTAGGAAGCACTGAGTCCCCTGCTTCAGGCCCAGCTTCCAGCAAAGGCAGGGGTCCTGCCAGCTGGCCAGGGGAAGCCCCCCAGTGCACGCTTCCCACCTGAGAAGCTGGACGCCATCGGTTCCCTCAGCTGTGACCTGGGGACAGTGACCAGGTGAGCCCTCTTGGGGAAACAGAAGTCAAGTCCCAAAGGAACTCACCAATTCACAAATACAGAATTAGTGCTTCTTATTACTCAGCAACCACCACATAACCCAGACTGTGGGGAGGTGGTCCCACGTGGCAGCCACGCTGTCGTGGATTTCCAGCTGCGTGTACACAGAGCTAACGCTCCAGCTTCTGTGTCGTCTTATCGTGAGTGGACAGACGCACCTGTGTCCGTAGTGCCAGTGAACTTAGGCGATGTCCTCGATTTTCATGATTCTTTCTCCGTCCCTCCGCGGTTGCCTGGGCAGCGCACTTGTGATAGTTTGTATGGTTTATCGCATTCCTTGGAATTCCCAGGAAGGTTAGGCTCAGCTCTGTCCTCCGTTCTGCTCCACCCTAGAATGTCACATGGGGGTTGGGGGCACAGAGCCAGACGTGGCCGGGAAGCCTAGGGCTGGGGGGGTTGGAGGGGATCACGGCCTGTGGTGTCATCCGAAGGACCACGCCTCAGCTTGGATTGCAACCACGGAGGTGCTGGAATGCCCATGGTCCGCAGGGCAACCGTGCTTTTAAGGGAGTTGGCAGCCGGCCGAATCCCAAACCAGGCCAGTCAGCATCTGCAAGCTCTCACTCCCTAGGAGGTCGGGGGGGAGTCCTGACTCACATCTGGCTCCACAGGAGTGTAACTTCCTTCAGACTCGGAGAGTCAGCAGATTCCATCCCCTTGGTTACAGGATTCGTTTGGGAGAAGGTACTTAAAAGACTAGAATCCAATTTATCCAACAAGAGTCCATTCCAGAGTTTTATGGGAAACACGGACGAAAAGGCACTCTCCCCCTGGGGTGGTGAGCAGGGGCGATGGAAGTCTGAGAGGTGGGACCCATTGTACCAGCATCAGGGAGACCCTGCCCCAGAGTGACGTTCACAGTGGGTATCAGAGCCGACGAGAGAAACAGGTTCCCGGTGACACCTGCCTCCACCCACACCTGAAGCCACAATAGTTTTTGGAGTTTTTAGTTACAAGAGCCAGCGAATTCCTTTTCCCTTTTATCCAGTTTGAACTCAGTTTCATTCACTTGCTGCCTAAAGCATCTTCACTTTTTTTCCCAGGTAATTCACAATTACCTGAATGACAATGATTCAGGTCTGTTCAGGTTCTTTGGTTGAGGTGGTCGTCCTCAACCCTGTCTGACTTAAGAGAAAAAGAGAAGAAAGAGAGACGCTGATCGGAAGGAGGTTAGGAAGCTGACGAATTGCTTGGTGCCTGGAGGTGGGGCTGGACAGACACAGGAGCCACTCAAGGGTCAGAAGTGGCCGAGCTGGGGGCACATCTCTGTGGGTTACGTGTCTCAAGATTCAGTTCTCTGGAAGCGCATATGATGGGCAACCTGAGGCCGGGTATGAGGTTCCTGTGGCTGCTATAACAAAGCCCACCAGCTGCGGGCTGCAACCACAGCCACACAGTCTCTCGCAGTCTGGAGGCCAGAAGTCTGAAACCAAGGTGCTGG
Source organism: Mesoplodon mirus (assembly GCF_964341445.2). NCBI lineage: Eukaryota > Metazoa > Chordata > Mammalia > Artiodactyla > Ziphiidae > Mesoplodon > Mesoplodon mirus. The sequence continues at coordinate 4,687,234 of NC_138983.1, read as the reverse complement.
CAGGGTTCGTTCCCTCTGGAGGCTCTGAGGGAGAATCCTGGCTTCTGGAGACTCCTGGCAGCCCTGGGTGGTCCTTGCTTGCATCACCCCAAGCGCTGCCTCCATTGCCACGTGGCCTTCACCCCTCTGTGTCTGCCTCTTCACATGACCTTCATGTCAGGGCACCAGTCATTGGATTTAGGGTCCACCCCAATCCTGTATGTCCTCATCTCAGCTAGACACATCTGCGAAGACCCTATTTCCAAATAAGGTCACATCTGGAGGTTCTGGGTGAACATGAACTTTGCGGGGGGAACGTTATTCAACCCGGCACAGGCCATCCCCCCACCCCCACTTAGCTATATGAAGTGATGGGAAGAGATGTTTATAGAAAGAGGCCCCTTTGGTTTCTGTGGCAGAAGTTACCAGATTTACCCACCCATCAAGACTGGGAGGCTGGTACAGGAGTTATGGAAAACAGTGATGAGGTGCCTCAGAAAATTAGAAACAGGGCTTCCCTGGTGGCACAGTGGTTCAGAGTCCGCCTGCCGATGCAGGGGACACAGGTTCGTTACCGGTCCGGGAAGATCCCACATGCAACGGAGCGGCTGGGCCCGTGAGCCATGGCCGCTGAGCCTGCGCGTCCGGAGCCTGTGCTCCGCAACAGGAGAGGCCACAGCAGTGAGAGGCCCGCGTACCTCAAAAAAAAAAAAAAATTAGAAACAGAATGCAGAATGACCACTTTTGCACATTTATCCCAAGGAAATGAAACCAGCCTCTTGAAGAGATCTGCACCCCCATGTTCATCACACATCACTCACAATAGCCGAGATATGGAAACAAGCTAAGTGTCTGGATGGATGAATGGATAAATATGTGGTGTCGGCATAAAGTGGAATATTATTCAGCCATCAAAAGAGGGAAATCCTGCCTTTTACCACAACTTGGATGAACCTGGAGGACATTGTGCTAACTGAGATTAAGCCAGACACAGAAGGACAAATCCTGGACCATCTGACCTGAATGTGGAATCTACAAAAACCAAACTCATAGAAGCAGAGAGTAGAACTGTGGTTGCCAGGGGCGGGGGGTGGGGAAAGGGGGTCAACACTGGACGAAGGGAGCAAACTTCCTGTTATAGATGGATAAGTTCTGGGGATCGACTGCCCAGCACGGTGACTGCGGTTAACAGTATTGTCCTGCACACTGGAAAGCTGCTAAGAGAGTGGATCTTATGTGTTGCCAGAACACACGGCATGCAGTGAGGAGGTGAGGGATGTGTTAAGCTCAGGGCAGTAATCATTTCACGGTGTATGCGTGTATTAAATCACCACATTGTACACCTTTAAAAAAATCCCATGGTACAACCGGAAAAAAAAAAAAAAGACTGGGAGGCCATTCCTACAAGGGAATCCTGGTTCATGTAGAAAAGGGATTGGATGTGAGACCACCCCAGAGAGCAAGGCCATCGGCACACGCCCCCTCCTGATTCACACATTCCCCTCACGCCCAGCATCTTGGAATGTCCTGGCACTGCCTTTTCCGTGGGTGTCTCGCTTCCCTCTGGGTCCTCTCTGGGGCCGTGGTGGGGGCAGGGTGGGACTCCCATGACAGAGTCCCCCCATTTTCTGCGGTCTTCGGATCTCTCCATCTACCTTAAGCCGAGGGCTCTGTCATTCGATGTCCCTCCAGACCCCGCCCTGGTGAGTTTCAGATTCGTGTTAAGGGCCCTCAGACTCCCAGGACCACATCCAACCTTGTGCGATTTCTATAAACACACGCATACCGACCCGTTTCACTTGGTCTTAAGTAACTTTGCACCCTTTACTGTGAAGCACTCCCCCCAACCCATCCCCATGACAGTCACCCAGATGTTTACTCATTTGGGGTATGGAATTCCCACCCTTCTCTCCACCCACCCTGGCTCTGGTGGGATCTGCAAGGTAAGGATGACTACGGGGTCGACATGGAGGGGATTACGAACTAGTTCCTTAGCAGAGCTCCCCCAGGAAGGCAGCAGCTCCTCAGGGAAGGGAGGGGTGGCCGCAGACAAGGAGGAGGGGAAACCTTCCAGCAAGAGATGCCTATGGGTGGTTCCAGGGAGTTTGGCTCTTCAGGGTTGGGATGTGCCCCGTGTCTTCTGGAACCTTCTCAACATCTCCATGGACAGAAGTGCAGCCTCTCATGAGCAATGCCTGGCTCACAGTAAATGATCATAAATATTTGTTGAATGAATAACAGACCCATGACTTGGTGAATTCAACAGAGGTTCTAATTCAGCAAATTGCAAAAGCACATTGTGAGTTCATTTGGTTTGTTTGTTTGTTTGCTCGTTTTCCAAATCAGTCTCAGCCTCCAGACTACTAAAAAAAAAAAAAAAAAAAAAGGTGTTTTTTTTCAGCATGGGCATAGAAATTCCCCGAGTTTTAGTCCAGGTTTCAAAACAAGCAATTAGGGATTTGAGCCGTCATTCTGTTGACTTAAGGTAACCTGATCTGTCCGAAGCAGCCCTCCAGCCCCCCAGCTCCCTGAGCCCCAGTAGGAGTCCTGGGGTTCCTCCTGCTTTTCACGGGGCTCCATGAAAATAGCTCCATGGTCACTCCTCAGGCTGTCCTCCGTTGACCCAGGGGTTCTGCTAACCATCCCAGGGTCTGAACGGGAATTCCTCTGCCTTCCATCCAGGGAAAAATTTTGTGGGGCCCAAAGCTTATCAAGAAGGTGGTGCTCTTGCCAGGTCACGGAAGCAACCTCAGTGCCCATCAACAGACGAATGGATGGAAAAGATGTGGTACATATATACAATGGAATATTACTCAGCCATAAAAAAGGAACGAAATTGGGTAATATGTGGAGATGTGGATGGATCTAGAGACTGTCACACAGAGTGAAGTAAGTCAGAAAGAGAAAAACAAATATCGTATATCAACACATATGTGTGGAATCTAGAAAAATGGTACAGATGAACCGGTTTGCAGGGCAGAAGTGGAGAAGCAGATGTAGAGAACAAACATATGGACACCAAGGGAGGAAAGTGGCGAGTGTGGTGGTGTGATGAATTGGGAGATTGGGATTGACATGTATACACTGATGTGTATAAAATAGATAAATAATAAGAACCTGCTGTATAAAAAAATAAAGTAAAATTCAAAAATTCAAAATAAATAAATTAATTAATTAAAAAAAGAAGGGGGTGCTCTTTAAGAAAAAGAATACAAAATTATAATGACAGATACAACGAGTATTTGTTTAGAATGAGAAAAGAAATCACAGCAAATCACAGATTTTTAAAAGCTGACAAATACCACAAATAATACAAAATAGAGAAAAATATCTGCAGTGTTTTTCCTACCTTTTTTGGCTGCACATTCTTTGATAGCCTTTTTATACGTCAATAGTGTTGAATATTTTCCATAGAGAGAGCTGAAAGGTAATTCAATCCTTTTTTTTTTAGCATGGCTGATCAACATTTATTTTGTAATATTAATAGTTTAAAAATGTTTCTTAGCTCCACAATTCATTATTGGTAATGTCCTATACATTTTAAAATTTTAATTTAACTAATTAGTTTATTTATTTATTTATTTTTGGCTGCGTTGGGTCTTTGTTGCTGCGCGCGGGCTTTCTCTAGTTGCCGTGAGCGGGGGCTACTCTTCGTTGTGGTGCGCGGGCTTCTCATTGCGGTGGCTTCTCTTGTTGCGGAGCACGGGCTCTAGGCCCACGGGCTTCAGTAGTTGTGGCTCGCGGGCTCTAGAGCGCAGGCTCAGTAGTTTGGCATGTGGGCTCAGTAGCTGTGACTGCGGGCTGTAGAGCGCAGGCTCCGTAGCTGTGGCGTACGGACTTAGTTGCTCTGTGGCATGTAGGATCGGACTTAGTTGCTCCGTGGCATGTAGGATCTTCCCGGACCAGGGCTCGAACCCATGTCCCCTGCATTGGCAGGCAGATTCTTAACCACTCCGCCACCAGGGAAGCCACCCAGTGTGTTCTTAAGATACGTTTCTCTTCATCAATTAGATTATCAGAATCCAAGAACTTATTCATTTCTTCTATTCTGAAATGATTTCTTCCTCTTGGGAAATTACTTTTGGCTACAATTCAGCTCTCAGTTTCAAACTAACTTTTATCGACTTCATTATTTATCTTTATCCCTTTTTTACCATAGTTCATTAATTTTAATTTGAACTTTTACTTCTTTCACAGACAAACAAAAGGATAACAAAAGAAGGTCATTTTCATATCTATGTAAGCCAAGAGTTTATAATTTTTCACTATTTTTGGAAATGTTCCAAAATATCTTTCCACATTTGAACAATCTTTTTTTTGTTATTTACAGTTTCTGTTTTTCTTCCACGTCATCCAGTTTTCAAAAATATATTTTGGAGTCTTGAAAATGTCACCGTCCCCGTGACAGAAGGCTTGAACAGCTTTGTGATGGGCTACTCTCTCGTTATGATAGCTCTTTAAGAGGAGAAGCCAGGCTGGGCTGTGTGTTAAAATATTCCATTTACAAGATGAACTCGGAAAGAACACCTATAACCACTGGAAACATTGCAGAAGTCAACAGCAGTGTGGGCCAGCTTTTTCTCTGATGGGATCTAGGGTGCATCATAGTGGTTTGCTACATCTTAGCACCCCAGAGAACGGATTCCTCCATTTAAAATGCTATGAATCTGGTGATTGGAAGGCTCTCCCATAGCCTGGCTCCTGGCTTGTACATCTCTCCTCCACCACCCAGACCCTTTGTGTCCTGACACTGGTAAACCCATTAATCAGACTTGGGAACCATCGTTACATAGAAGTGAGTGTGAACTACGTAAATATCTGTCACTAAACCCAAACTGAAGCTATCTCCGACTCAGCCTCCCCCAAATGTCCCTCCGTGGCCACTCCAACGTCACTGCCATGAAGGGGATAGTGACAAGGGGAGTTGGTGAGGAATAGGGCATCAGGGGTAACCAGTCCTGGTTAAAATACATCACCTTGCAAATTCCATGAACATAAGACCTCATGGACACAGCGCGGGGCTGCCTCCAGGGACTTATGGGGAGCCCACGTGGCAGGGAGTTTTGGGGCTCATGCTTTACCAGCCTTGCACCCTCAGCCAGGTCTCAGTTCTCAGAGCCCTGCGTTATTAACTGGAAGATCTGTTGCCTTTCTTATAGGAGTTCTTATGTAAGTTAGTGTTCCTTGGTGCAGCCAACAAAAACCTCTTGTGGTCAAGTAATAAAGGACATCATCTGGAAAGAGAACGGAGAGCTTGGGCAATCAACACCCAGACTGGAGAACCAGCCTGAAAACAGAACAAGCATCGGGACAAGGTCTGAGTTAAGTGTCAGGTTGCCACTGTGGGAATGGATGACTTCCAAATGCTTCTCCTGCCCTCTTCATGATTCAGCATCCTGGGAGAGAGGGACATGGCCAGTGTAGGTCCTAGATCAGCCCTTAGATGTTCTGGGATGGTGAGGACCTGATAGAAGAGACTCAGGGGACCCCTATGGCCTCTGGAGTAGAGGTCTCCTTGATTAACCAAGTTGTCCTGCAAAGAGGGAAAGTAGTAAATTGCAGGGTCCTAAGAAAGGGGACCAGAGGCTGGGTGCACCCCTCCCCAGTCCTCCAAAAGATCCGACGCATACAAATAGTAAGCTCTTACTGAGTCCTTGCTGTGGGCCACGTACAGCTAAACACAGCACGATCATCTCATTGAATGCTCTGTGAACCCAGGAGACAGGGACTAGTATTGTCCCCACTTCCAAGATGCGAACAGGGAGAATCAGAGAGACTTAGTGACTTGACGAGCCTGCACCGCCAGTGTGTGACAGAGGCCAGATGCACCTCCCACGCCAACCGTGTGACCCCAAGTTCTTATTCTTGCACATTTTGTAGTGTTTTCTATAGAGAAAGTAGAAAGAGAACTTGGTTTCTCTTCAATGATCAGATTTATTTAACAATAACAATAGCTGAGATGCATAACACGTGCAACTTCACCCAGACATTTTGCCAGTCAGGATTATGCCTACAAAGACAGGATGTCTGATAAATTGCATTTTTGCACATCTCCTGTAGCCAAAAAAAGGTCTAGCATGTTTTACAGCTATACATGCTGCAATTTCAAGCATATTTCTTACAGATGAGAACTCTTCCGACTAGGCATCCATGAGAACGGAATCTCCCCATAGACTAGCTTCCGGTTATGTACATTTCAAACCTATTTCTTCTCCACTGCCCACTCCCCACTCAATTCTGGAGATGTTCCGATTTCCTTACAACTCTGGGCCTGCATTTTTCTCCACGATGCCAGGCGAGTTGGCACAGTGGGTAGTGGGAACACCCTCACTTGGCATTCCTTTGCCGAGATGGTTTGCCTTGACCACAGCTACACACAGAAATGGGGGCTGTGAATCACATAAATATTCCCCACGAAGCCCACACTGCAGGTACCACCAACTCCACTTTCCCTTAGCCAGATCCCCTGGATACCTGAGGCCGCGCCAGCATCACATGGCCTGATGTAGAAGATAGTAAGTTTTATCAAAACATAACCGTGTGGGGACTTCCCTGGCCGTCCAGTGGTTAAGACTCCACCTTCCAATGCAGGGCGCACAGGTTCGATCCCTGGTCGGAGAGCTAAGATCCCACATGCCGCATGGTGCAGCCAAAAATTAAAAAACAAACAAACAAACAAAACTGTGTGAACAATTACTAGGGCTCCTCTCCTTCCACATGCAGCTGAGGGGCCCCGTGACGGGCCTCACCTCACTTACCCCCAAGAGGTGAGGTTTCCCTCATCACCGACCATCTGCTTCAGATGGTTCCTGCCCAGGTTAGAGGAGGCTGTGGAGCATGGATGGGGCTTGTGGTCAAAAGATAAGGGTTAAATCATAGCCTTTCTATTTGCTGGCTGTGTGACGCTGGATAAAACCTTGGCCTCTCTGAGCCCCTCTGCTATACAGCACTACACAGGTGTCAGTTATTCTTATTAGCCAAATGAGCACTTATTAGTGCTTATGGCATGCAAGGCCCAAACTGGTGCTGGGTGCTCCGTAAGATGCCTGGACTGACTGATAAAGAGCCTCCACCTCTCATGCCTCCCTGGGACACGCAGACCTGGGGGTCTGAGCTGAGATGGGAAAGCAGGTGACCCAGGGAACAGAGGGCACTCAGAGCACACCTGCTTCCAGGGGCCGCACGGTCCTCAGCTCAGCTCAGTGAATGCCACGGGGAGGCCAGGACAGGGGTTGGCGGGGGGAGGAGGCAGCGGAGGCAAGGACGACTGGCCCCAGCTCCACACACACTAGTTCCCAGGACTCCCAGTTCTAGACTCGGAGATTTGCTGCGATGCTGTATTTTTATAGATTATCAACGAGCTTTTCTCTTCCTTTCTGAAGCTCTGACCTTCGCCCCATCTGGCTCGAAGCCTCCATGTTTCAGGAGGAGCTTGGGAACTGCTTCGGAAGGATGCCAAGAGAAGGGATGAAGTATTCTTCCGCTACTGATACACAGAATAGGATCACACGGCAAGATGCCGCCGTGTGGAGGGGGGCTGGGGTCCCGGGAGCTGCCCTTTCCACTTCCTGTCTTTCCTCCCCCTCCTCTTTATGCTCTCCCTTCATGGATGTCCCATGACGCCCCCTTTCCACCCAAGCCCCCAGCCACGAGGCTGGATACTGGACGGTAGCAAAGGGTGTGATGCATCCACTCTTGTCCTGGACTCAGGAGCTGGTGGGAAGAAAAGAGGGAGGGCGGGGAGAAAGGCATCGCCCCCAATTTTCCCTCTTTGCACTTTGGCACCAGAAAGGGAGAAGTGCTGGGGCAAGCTGAGGGAGACCCTGGTGGGGGGGTGGCAATCATTTGGAGCACAGACTCTCGTTCTGCTAGTCACGTGGGTCTCTGGGATGAAGCTGCCCCCGCCTCCTGGGGCACCATCCCCTCAACAATTGTCCCTCTCCAGAGGGGTCGGCCAGGGGCTCTCCGGCTGCAGTGTGGCCTCCTGGGGGAAAGCAATCAGACCTGCTGTGGGTGCAAGGTGTCCCGAAGGCAAATGCCAGGGGTCAGGTGCCACCCAGGGGCCACCTGGAGGACAAGGCCATCTCATGACCCACGGCCAGCGGGAGCTGGGTCAGCAGTGGCAACACAGTTGACTGGCTGCAGCCTGCAGGGATGGAGGGGGTCAGCCGGACACCTGGTGGAAGGTGGACCAGGGGCATCGCCCGGCGGCCAGCTGCTACCAGCACATGCCCAAGGACCAGCCTGGGGCCACAGGGTCACATGAACCACATCCCACTTCCTGTACTAAGATACCGTCTTGGGGGAGGAGGCTGGGAGGATGACCCTTCCCACCCAAATGGGATGCATGCTACCCACCTATAGAGACGATTTAGATAATTAGCATCAAACAGGCCAGGGCTGAACGCTGACATCTGCCCTCTAGCCAGAACTTCCTCCCCAAGCAAAAAAATTACGGTTCATCTTTCCAGATGAGTTGCATTGTGAGATCTGAGACATGACATTCAGTGGGGGAGCCTTGGCAGATAGAAAGGGGACCCCGAGAGGGTGAGACGCAAAGCCTGCGTGGCTCCCAACAGCCGGCCAGCCAGGCAGGCGGCGTCCAGGGCGCGGTGCTCTCAGACCCCTTCCTTATCTTTGGTGCCAGTGGAGAGCGTCTGCCCCTCCTCCAGCTCAGGCTCCTTCCACAGCGCCCTGCACAGCACGGCCCCCAGGGGCTCCCGCAGGCTCGGCCGCCCCGACTGCCCACCAGGAAGTAGATCACGGGTTTGGCGCTACTGCTCACGGCCGAGGAGAGGTGGGCGAAGCGGCTGGACAGTCTTCATCTGCTGGGGCAGGTCCAGCCAGTAGAGGAGGAACCCGGAGATGCCGAGGGGCAGGATGCAGACGAACACCAGGACGGAGGCCAGGATGGCCACGTACAGCCGCGTGGGCCGGCGCCACTGGGAGCTTCTCTGCGCCTGCGTGCGGAGGGTGAGGCTGGACGTGGCCATCGCAGGCGTGAAGACCCCTGTGATGAGGATGCTGACAGTCAAGTCCACCGTGAAGCACCGCCGTTCGTCCCGGTGCCAGAGCCTGCTGCAGAGCGAGGCCAGTGTGCTCAGCAGGAGGGACGGCACCCAGAGCAGGACGCACACCGTGTCCGGCAGGTGCCGGGGCCAGTGACACTCGTACCAGACGGGGAGGAGGACAGAGAGGCAGCGCTGCACGCTGATGGCCGTCAGCAGGCTCAGGCCTGCCACCTAGGCGAAGTGCTTCCCCCTCCTCACCACCTCGTGGGTCGGCCATGTGGCCCACGCGGCCCAGTGGGATGCTTTCTAGGCTGGGCGTGGAGACCATGCAGAGGAGCATGAGGAGGTCGGCCAGGGCCAGGTGGAGGATGCAGACTTTGTAGGGACCCCTCTGCCCATGGAAGCCCAGCAGCCAGACCACCAGGCCATTGCCCATGATGCTGCCCACGCAGGTGAACATGACCAGGGCACCCAGCATCCAGTGGGCTGTGCCCAGCACGTGCACCCCAGGGCTGCTCCAGTTTACTGCCGGGATCTGGCTGCTGTTCAGGGTCTTGTTCATCCTACAGAAGGGAGATAGACCAGCATGAGATTCTGTGTCGCTTGGACCCCAGGCGACTCCTGGGAGCCCCCCACCCCAATTTTCCTCTTTCAGGGCTCTCACACTGGGTTCTTTTTGCAACAGACCATGACCCGTTCCCCATGGCTCCCACCCTACCTGGATCTGCCAGCAGGTCCACCGTTGCAGATGCAAAGTTGTTACAGATGCCCTTTGTCAAGCTAAGAGGTTCTCTTCTATTTTGAGTTTAATTATTTTTTTTCATCATGAAGACATATTGACTTTTATCAAAGGCTTTTCTATATCTAATGATAGTATCACTTTTTTCTCCCCAAATCTTCAAATTCTGTGAATTAATTTTTTTAAACTGGACCTCAGGTGCAAAGAAGAGTTTAGTTATACCCTGACTTTATGGTGCACCAGGATCATCAGGCCATTGAAACTCAAATAAAATCATTTATTCATTTCAGTTTCCCTCTTCATTCCATCCTTTCTCCCCTCCCTCCCCACATTTGTTCTAACCTGTTTAACATACGTCCTTAAACATCTAATTATCTTTCAAAACAGGTGGTTGCCCATAACGTATTTTTAATTTACATAAATGTTGTGATTTAGAATTTGTGCTATTTTTTTGTTGTTGTTGTTTTCACTCCACAGTATGTTTTTAGGATATTCTCATTTATACACGGGACTGTTTTTGAAGTCTCCATTCTGTGTCATTGGTTTGTCTGTCCCTACAACATTAACACACTGTTGTTGTTTTTAAAGTATATGTGGCAGGGCACTTCCCTGGTGGTCCAGTGGCTAAGACTCTGTGCTCCAAATGCAGGGGACCCAAGTTCAATCCCTGGTCAGGGAATTAGATATCACATGCCGCAACTAAGAGTTTGCATGCCGCAACTAAAAAAAAAGGATCCCGCATGCTGCAACAAAGATCCGGTGTGTCACAACTAAAACTACGTGCAGCCAAACAAATAAATGTTAAAGAAAAAATAAAGTATATGTGGCTTTGTGTGAGCCCCCCAGGAGTTTTTAACTGACAGATACTAGGTAGTTTTTCTTTGCCAGTTTCATGGAGTTTCATCCTTTTATGCCCAGCCTACTTTTCCACCAAAGACTCAAGGGGACCCTCTGCAGATTTTTGCAGTTCTTTCTCTGAGTAGCTGGCTCCCTTCTCTCTGGTACTCCATCTCAAAAATTCCAGCCACTTCAATCTCCCCAAAGTCTGACTTCTCTATCTTTAACTCAGGGAGACCACCATGCTGTGCCTGGCTTTCCCCACTTCCTCTACCACTGTCCAGAGAGTAGCTCCAAGCAGAAAGCTGGGGTGATACTAGAGCTCACCTCATATTTCTCTTGCCTCAGAGATTGTAGTTCTGGGATGCCTCTTGTCCAATATCTGAAAACAGTTGTTTCTTATGTTTTCTTTAGTTTTTTGGTTGTTCACAGTGGGAGGGCTAGTCTAGTACCAGTTACTCCATCATGGCTACAGGATATCTTCCTGTTGATTATTGATGGTGTAGAGACACACTGATGATTTTTGTAGTTTTTATTAATCAGGCAAATGACCTCATTTAGGTTATCATTTCTATCACTTTGTATATTGAGTATTTTGATTTTCTATGTAACTGTCCTCATACCTCTAATTTCTTTTTCATGTCTTATAGCATAGCCCAGAACACCTAGCATTATGCTGAACAATGACTGGAATCAGGCACATTTATCTCCCTGCTAATCTTAAAAAAAATGTGTCTAATGTTTCTCCATTAGATATGGTATTTGCTCTAAGTTTTTGGTAGTATCTTTTATCAAGGTGAGAAAGTTTCCCTCTTAATTTTTTAAGAGTTTTTTGTTATAAATGAATGATGAAATTTATCATGATTTTTTCCTGTGGTGTCTACTTAATAATTTTCTCTTTTTTCTCCCTTAGTCTATTTATGTGGTGAATATATATTGATACATTTTCTGGTGTTCATTCATCCTTATATTTCTAAGATAAACCATTTCTACTTTGCTCTGTTTTTTTTGTGTTTTTTTTTTACCTCCTGTTGTTCTGATTTTATTTAGAAAATTTTCATCTGCGTTCATAAGTGAAATTGGCCCATAATTTTCCCTTCTGGTGCTATCTTTGTCTGTTTTTTATTTCAAAGCTGTAAGGTTATACTGCTTCATAAAATGACTTGGAGAGAGAGTCCTTTTTCTCTACCCTTTAAAACAATTTGTATCATGTAAGGATTATCTTTCTTTGAACATTTGGCAGAAGGTAAAGCCATCTGGTCTGGTAATTTTTATGTGAGTGTTAGTGGATACGCATGGCTTTGGAAAAAAAAACCCCAAACTCCAATTTATTTAATATTTTAGGTTTGTTTAGATTTTCATTCTCTTCTTGAGTTAAAGTAAGTAAAGTTATTTTTCTAGAAAATTGCTCATGCTTTCTGGTTCCACATTTATTGGTATAATACTTTACATGGTATTCTTTTACAATTTTTAAAACCTCAATTCTATTTGCCATTTTAAATTTGTGCCTTTGCTCTTTTTTTTTCTTTATCAGTTTGCCAGAGGTTTGTTTTCAAGAACTATTATTTTAAAAAATCAACTCTGTTGTTTCTTTGCTTCCCATTTTCTCAGTTTATGCTTTTGTTTCTTCTGCTTTCTTTGGATTTACCTTGTGATTCTTTTTGCAGCTTCTTGTGTTGAATTCTCTGGTAATTAATTTTCAAATGTTCTTTTTCTAATAGGTATTTAGGGCTATCAATATGCTACTAAGTATTTCCTTAGATGTTTCATGAGTTTTGATATGTAGTGTCTTCATTGTTGTTGATATCTAAATCTTTTACAAATTAAAACCATTTAAAACATTTAAAATTTAAAATTTAAATGTCCATAAATTATTTAGAAATACATTTTACAATACATGCTTTGGCTGTCTTCTCGTTATTGGTTTCTAATATTCTGTTGTGGCCAGATAATGTGGTCAATTTTTTGGTATTTATGAGACTCACTTGGTAGCATAAGAGATGGCCAATTTCTGTACATTTATTTATTTATTTTTTTAAAGTCTTTATTGAATTTGGTTTTTTGGCCACGAGGCACGTGGGATCTTAGCTCCCTGACCAGGGATCGAATCCACATCCCCTGCATTGGAAGGCCAAGTCCCAACCACTGGACCACCAGGGAAGTCCCTCTGTTTACTTTATTACCTTATTTGATGAAGCTTTTAAAATTGCATTGTTTAAATGATCTGTATCCCGATTAATTTTTTGTCTTCTACAGATATTAACCCATTATGATTGTAGTTTTGTCATTTTTCTCTTTCCTTCACCTATTTTGAAACTTTGTTAAGTGTGTACAAATCCAAGAATATTATATGATCCTGGTGAATTGCACCTTTTATGTAGTGACCTTCCTCATCTTTAATACTTTTTTAGCCTTAAAGTTTATTTGATCTGATATCAATTTTTAATTAATGTTTCCTAATCTCCCTGTTCATTCCCCATGTGCTTTGCAAATACAGAGACTGTCTTCTACAGGAATAACATTACTTCTTCTTATGCGAGACCCACTAGGTTGCCAAAGTTTTGCTACTCATACATTTGGCATTGACTTCTTTTGGGATTTCAAAGGATTTCACTGGTCCAAGACTTGGATTTTGTTGAATTTCTTTTTAATTTTTAATTTTTAAAATTTTTGGCTGCATTGGGTCTTCATTGCTGCATGTGGGTTTTCTCTAGTTGTGGCGAGTGGGGGTACTCTTGGTTGAGGTGCGTGGGCTTCTCATTGCGGTGGCTTCTCTTGTTGCAGAACACAGGCTCTAGGCATGCGGGCTTCAGTAGTTGTGGTGCACGGGCTTAGCTGCTCCGCGGCATGTGGGATCTTCCTGGACCAGGACTCGAACCCGTGTCCCCTGCATTGGCAGGCAGGTTCTTAACCACTGCGCCACCTGGGAAGTCCCTGAATTTCTTGGCTTGGAGATTTGGTGTAAATTCAGATTCTACACCTGTGAATGGTACAAATTTGGGGCTTTGGTTACTCGAATTGGTGTCCAACTCCACTCACCCTCCCCCCCAGCCCCCTTCCCTTCTCCTTCTCCCTAAGGCAGGGAGAAGGTCCTAAAGACATTGGGATGAACATTGCTTTCTTTAAGCAGCGGGGTCCTCCCAGGTTCTGGCCTCATGGAGTTCCCCCTGATCAAGCTCTCTCTCCTTATTTTGCCCCAAGGCTACCTCTCAGCCCCTCTCCCCTTCCTCGCCCCAGCCCCACCTAGCCCCTGCCCCCTGGAGCCTCTACCTGTCTGATGTACCTTGGGCCATTGGCACCAGCTCTAGTTGCAAGTTTCCTGGGGCACCTGGAGATTTCCCTTCCCATCTTTCATCTTTCAGCTCTGTATTCTATTTGGGTGGGTGGGAGGAGATTGTTTTCTCCCACGTTTCTTTGTAGCCACAGTGGAAGCATGGTACCATGTCACACAGATACCAACCTCCAAAGGTACCTTGTGGCTACAGTCAGAAGTCTTTCCTTTAGGTTCAACACAAGTTTAAATAATATTTAACAAATTTATACTACGTGCTAGTTACATAGTTCTATAGAGAGAGAACACATATATACATACACGTGCACACACAACATATACCTACATATAGTTCACACAGCACGTGTCATCTATATATCAATATAAACATACTACATATACAATAGCACATATATTTAGGCACATATACATATATACATACATATAGCAGACACACATAATACCACATATACATGCAGACAACACACACATACACATATAGTACGTGTGCGTACACACACACACGCCCATACATGTATATACGTGTACACGCGAACACACAGAACACAGGTACAACAATGACTCTGATGGACAGAGCCCATCCTCACAGAACTCACAGCTGGCAGGAGGTGGGGAATACACAGTTAGACAGTTACACCGACCGCCGGGTGCGGAGATGGACCGGGGAGGGGGGGTAACTAACGAGGTGGGGATTCGGAGGCTGGGTGGGGCTGGAAGGTACTGAGGTCCGAGGGCAGCTGGGAGAGGCCAGTTGAAGGGGGTGCCCTGAAGGATCAAATGAGGCTCCTCCCGGGGCTCAGACGGGCACTCCCCCGGCCCCTCTCCAGCCAGCGGGACCCCTCCTCCACAATCCTAGGCCACTGCTGCCGGGTTGCTGCCCACAGGGCTCCGTGAACACACATCCACTCAAGCCGCACAAAGTGACCTGGGTTGGGCCGCTCTCCCAGGAGGGGAGGACAGGGTCCCGCCCCTGCTGAGTGGGGAGGGGGGAGATGCACACGGGCCGGCACCTCCCACCCACCCTGCCCCTGCCTGCTTCTTCCTAGCATTCGTTAGGTATCCACCCTGCAAACGCTGACTGAGGGCAGACGGGGCCAAAGCTACTCCAGGTCCTGGGGGTGCTAGTGACAAGAAGACAGACACTTGCTTCTCTCCTGGGGTTGAGGTTCTGAGGGGAAGTGGTCGGTCAGCAAGAAGAACACAGCTTCCGGGCTTCCCTGGTGGCGCAGTGGTTGAGAGTCCGCCTGCCGATCAGGGGACGCGGGTTCGTGCCCTGGTCCGGGAAGATCCCATGTGCCGTGGAGCGGCTGGGCCCGTGAGCCATGGCTGCTGAGCCTGCGCGTCTGGTGCCTGAGCTCCACAACGGGAGAGGCCACAACAGTGAGAGGCCCGCGTACCGCAAAAAAAAAAAAAAAAAAAAGAACACAGCTTCTGATGTGGTAACTGTCACAGAAGCAGTTATGCAGGAGTGTTCACCGGACTCTCACAGATAACAGAGCAGGAGGAAGAGGTAGACTGGGCAGGGCTGGGAGGGGCTGGTGGTTCCAGAAGACCCCTCCAAGGGGGCGGCAATCAGCAGCAGAGACCCCCCAAAGCCAGCCGTGGAGTCAGGGAGTGCGGGTGGCTTTCTGAAGGGATTTGTCATAATGGGTAGGTGGGTGTGGAGGGCAGAGAAATGAGATTTGCAGGCAGATGTTTTATTCACTTTATTTTATTATTATTATTTTGGCTGTGCCGCACAGCATGCGGGATCTTAGTTCCCCGACCAGGGATTGAACATGTGCCCCTGCGGTGGAAGCGCAGAGTCTTAACCACTGGACTGCCAGGGAAGTCCCTGGTTTTACCTATTTTAAAAGAAGGATATTATTGCCTGTTTGCATGCAGATGGGTGTGATTCAGCAGAGAGGGGGAAAGCTGATGATCACGAAAGCTTCAGGAAGGGGTCCTGGGGGAGGTGAGAACCCATAGGACCGGGTACGGCCCAGGGATTGGCCCGGCTAGGAGCTGGGGTGTTAGCCCAGAGGGAAGCGGAGAGTCCAGTCATGGGTGCAGGACACGAGGTGGGAAGATGCGGCTGCTCTTTTTTAGGTATCTTCTCTTTCAGAGAAAATAGAAGGGAGATCAAATATTGGGACTGAGGGAAAAAAAGAGGGCTGAATGGTGTCGCGCCCCCAGATTCATCTGTTGAAACCCTAATCCCCAACGTGACTGTATTTGGAGCTGGGCCTTTAGGGAGATAATTAAGATTAAATGAGGTCATAAGGGTGGGACCCTAATCCAGTAAGAGTGGTGTCCTTTTAAGAAGAGATGCCAGAGCATTCTCTCTCTCTCTCTCTCTCTCCCCACCTCCTTGTCCCCCACCCCTCTGCCATGTGAAGACAATGAGAAGGCGGTGGTCTGCCAGCCAAGAAGAGAGCCATCACTTGGCATGGAATTGTCTGGCATCTTGATCTCAGGCTTCCAGCCTCCACAACTGTTAGAAAATAAATGTCTGTTTTTTTTATGCCCTCTGTTTGAGGTATTTTGTTATGGCAGCTGAGCAGATTAATGCACCAATGAAAGGAAATAATGAATGGTGAATACTTCCAAATAAAAGTAAACAACATGTACACGGCATGAAAATGGACCAGGTGGTTGTTCACGCCTCGCTTCACTGCAGTGAGGTCCCCTGGACAGCGGGGGGAGTTTGTGTCTTGGTTACCCCTGAGTCAGGTCCTGGCACACAGTGGGCACTCAATAAACGTGGAGTGGCCCCTAGACTCAGTGCTATGCTGCGTGCTCCCCAGACACCCTCACCCTCCTTCCCTTACACACTAGTTCAGCTGGCGTGTCTGCCCCCCAGGCCGGCCTGAGTCTGGCTTGATCCCTGTCCACGGCCTCTGGTCCCCAGCACAATCCCTGCAGGAGTAAATGCTCACTCACGGCTTGTCGATGGATGATGGTTTAAAATACAGAATCTACGAGTTAGCTTTAATCTTCCTGTCCTCGAAAGCCTTGTGTGAATTTTTATCTATTCCACGAAAGACGTACGGAAATGTGTTATTTCCCACTACTATTATGCTGCTGTCCATTTCTTCTTGTACTTTAAGCCTATAAAAAAATTTACATAGATTAGATACCCAAACAGCCTTTTTGGCTGGGCTCATGGGCCCAGCCGCTCCGCGGCATGTGGGATCCTCCCGGACTGGGGCACGAACCCGCGTCCTCTGCATCGGCAGGCAGACTCTCAACCACTGCGCCACCAGGGAAGCCCCAACATTCTTATTTTTAAAGATTCAAATGGTAAAGAAGAAAGAAGGTTTTGCCCTGCCTTCACCCTGGGTATCACCATTTACTGTGTGATTATATACTTGAAGGTTTTTTTCTGTGCATTTACATATACATTTTTTTACATACATGAGAATAAATCACCTGGTTGTTTCATAAGCTGATTCTTCAAAAACGAATTGTATGTCTTCTCCTTAAATTGTCTTCCCCGTGATACCTGCTTGTCTCACCTTTGTCCTGGCTCTGCTGTCACCATTGCTGGAGGCTCTCCAAGTGGCAGGCGCCCCAGAGGGTGATAAGAACTCGTCACCCCTTTAAATACTTTAAAGGTAGTCTTCACTAGTTCGTTTTATTTAGGAGATGAGGTCTTGGAGAAGCTGAAACACTTGCCCACGTCATCCAGCTGCACTTGGCAGGGCTGCATGCTTACCTGGGGCTAGCAGCGGATCACCTGTCACTGGCGTGGCCTCCTGCTTCCACCCAGAGAGTAGAAACCAGGGGCTGCTCCCCTGTTCCCCGACGTGACGCTCAGTCCTTCAGGGAAGGTGGCAGCCCCCTCCTCGCTCTGGTGTTTGGAGTCTCGGCAGCACCCCTTTGCCCCAAGGCCCCAAGTCTCTCCTGCCCCCGTCCTGGCTCAGCAGGGATGCTCTGAACTGTCTTCTGCTGCTCCCCACCCTGGCCTCAGAGGCGCCCAGTCCCTGGGGCCCCCAGAGAACCTTCCGCCTGCTCCCTCTGAGAAGCGGGAAGGGAAGCTTGAGGTATAAATGCACGAATGGCACGGGCCTCACCCCCTGGGAGGCCTGCAGAGGAGCCAGCTGGGGGCTAATGGGCCTGGCCAGGCGTGGCCTCCCCAGCTCCCCACCTGGGGGATGGCTGGATTGCAGGGGAATGGAGCATGAGACTGGGCACCCATGAGGAGCGATGGGAGGGTCACCCTTCTCCTACGCCATCCCGGAAATGCCCCCCCTCCTGAAGGCCGACTGGGATGGCCGAGGCAACCTCAGAGCATCAGCGGGCCCCATCGGTGGGGGGTAGGGTGGGGCTCTGGAGGGAATGGGGGCCCTTGTGGGTTACATCCACGTGGAGGTGCTCTGGCTGATGTTCTCTCCCAGTGCTCTGCTTGGGGAAGGCTGGGGGGGAGGGAGCACCGGGCCTGGCCTTCAGGACCTTGTTTCAAGTCCGAGTTCTGCCACCTGTTAGCCGGAGACTTGGGCAGTTTCCTGAGGTGACCTGAGTGTCCCGGTGGGATGACCATGAGGAAGCCCCACTTTCTGCCCGGGAGGCAGATCAGCTCTGCTGCCTACTCCCAGGGCGATTGTTTTCATGGCTCTGAGGTCTCACAGAGGCCATTCAGCTGAGGCCAGAGGGATGGCTGAGCCCTCCAGAACTGCTCCCAAGGGCTAGAATACCATGGATCTGAATTTAGATTCAAGGAGAGTGACTCAGCAAGGAATCTGGTCTTGGTTACCAGCTCATGGAACTGACCGAAAGCAAAGAAACCAAGCACCATGAAGGCGTCCAGAGGGCAGCATTGCCCAAATCTGGCAGCAACGCCTCGTCCTGTGGGACCATCAGGAAGTGGTCTCTGGAGGTGTCTTACCTGCTTCCAAACTTCCACAGGTGTTGGCGGGATGAAGCTCCTTGCGGACTGTTGGACTGAAGGCCTCAGTGTGTTGCTGGCTGTTGGTCAGAAGCTGCCCTCAGCTCCTTGCTGTCGGGGTCTCCCCAGTATGGCAGCTTGCAACACAGCAGCTTGCTTCCTCAAAGCCAGCTCGGGGGAGCGTCTGTTCACAAGATGGGAGTCACAGTCTCACGTAGCCTAATCATCTTTGCTCCATTCTGTTGATTAGAAGCAAGTTATCTGGTCCAGCCCACACTCATGGAGCTGGGACTACACAAGTCTTTGGATACAGGAGGTGGATTGTTGGGGGCCATCTTGGATTCTGGCGACCATGCTTATTGGCCAATCAAGAACCTCCCTCGTTGCCAGTCCTTACTACTTCCTGTTCAGCATAGAATATGCTATGGACCACTACCATTGTGTGCTGTTTCTGTTCTCTCCTTTTCCAAATGGGATTAAAGAAAAAATCATAGTTATTTCCTTTGTCCTGTCCACTGTGAATTGTGTGTCTTGAGAGTGGCCATCATCATTTGGGTTGGAGGGATGGTACCCATCACTAGGATTGGGTACCAGTCCTTGAGGAAGTGCCTCTGGATCTGATGGACAGAGATGCAAATGGCCCACAGATCCTGGGCTTGGTGCTGGGGTATCAGTCCCCAGAACTGACTCTGGATTGTCTCTCTTCTCGGGGAGAGAGGGAAGTGCATTTTCTGCTGTGAATAATATAGCTACAGATTTGGGGTAGGAACATTATAAAATCATATCAATACGTGGAAAGAAGTGGGTGTGTGGGTGGTGGAATGTGGCCCACATTTGCCACTCTGCCTGCTAGCATCTCCTTTTCGTGCTTTTTGTTTGAGCTCACCTCTTCCCCACTCGAAGCCTGTTGGGTTTTGGTGAGGTGGGCATCCTCCTTCCTCCCCAGTCTGCCCCCTGCTCCAGGAGAGGGCTGGTGAATGGGGCCTGGCCAGTGAGCGTGATGGGCCTCTGCCAGAATTATCAGGAAAGGGATGCTCTCTTTCTGCTGGAATTGCTGAATTTGTCCAATATAAACTAGGAACTGCTAGTCACCTGCTGTTGAGTTGATTCATTGAGAATAAAGGCAATGCAGATAAAAGCAGAGATGAGAAACGGAAAAAAGAAAAGTAACCGAGGGAACATCATTAGGGGCCCAGATCCAGCTATGTCTGAATTGAAAATCACTTCTGGGGACTTCCCTGGTGATGCAGTGGTTAAGAATCCGCCTGCCAATGCAAGGTACACGGGTTCCATCCCTGGTCCAGGAAGATCCCACATACTATGGAGCAACTAAGCCTGTGAGCCACAACTACTGAGCCTGCGCTCTAGAGCCCTCAAACCACAACTACGGAGCCCACGTGCCACAACTACTGAAGCCCATGTGCCTAGAGCCTGTGCTCCACAGCAGGAGAAGCCACTGCAATGAGAAGCCCACACACCGCAATGAAGAGTAGTCTATGCTCTCTGGAACTTTCCTGGTATGTGAGTCAGTGAATTCCCTCAAACACATGCATACACTCCACCTATACCACCCACCCCTCCACCAAAACTAGATGAAACTGGGGTTTCTGTGACTTGTCACCAAAAGTCCTGGCTGATAAAAAATCTGCTTATGAAACTAATCTGTAATCTAGAAGTTAGAGTGACATAAAGCCGAGATGAGTGGTTGCCTCAGGGTGGGGGCGGAGGCGGGATGACGGGCTGGATGCCCTAGGACACTTTGGGGGAGGTGATGGAAATGTTCTTTTCTGGGGGTTGGAAGCATTCTGTGCATTGATTCGGTGATGACATGAGCATGTACACATGTGTCAAAGATCATTGAGCTACATATTAAATGGATGTATCTTATTGTATATCAGTTAGACCGCCATTAAATCAATTACAAAGATTAAAAAAAAAAATCTGTCTGATTAGGGAAGCCTTCTCCTGAGTTGCCAGGAAACTTGGCGCTGGCATTCTGACTCACTGAAGCAGAGTTTTCCATGAGTTTTAATTTTGTGAACTGTGTCCTGTTGTTTTCTCCAAACCCCTACTGGCTACTCTCCAGCCCCCACTGGCTGAGAATGTAATACTTTTGTACTCATGTTCTCAGTTGTCCTGGCTCTGGAAGATTCTGCAATACATTTGCAGAGCTCCCCAGCCTTGTAGCCAACCTGCTTAAGGGCACAATTCCTTGGGCTGGAGCTTCTTCCCAAGCATTGAGAGTCTGGACCATAAATGGACCCACCCCTCTGTCTCATTTTCTAAAGGAAGCCTTTGGTTCCCTAGACAGAGGAATCCTCTTGGCTGAGGGTTCTGAACCAAGCTGTGCAGAAAAGATCTTGGGCTTCAAAATTCTGGCATAGAATATAAACCCCAAGTTATCTCAAAACGATACTGGCAGGATATTCAGGAAAGCTGGGCGGATGCCAGAGAGGCATTCCATTTCCTCTTATTAGGATGGAAGATGAGACGGAAGAGGCATCAGCTTCCAGGCTGTTCACTGTGCCGTCTGTTGAACACGCATCCATTCCCATCCCCCAATCCATTCCAGACATCTACAGCCTAAAACCGGGCTGTCCTCTCCTTTGGTCTCTACTGACTGTGTAATCCAACAAGGCCGATCCAGGGCGTCCTTGGACGGCGATGGGCTTGCCCTGTCTACTTCATGCATCACCCCAGAACCCCAACTCCCAGTGCTTTGCAGAGGTCAGAGGTCTGAGCTTCCAGGGAAACAAGAAAACCACTGTGCCTGATGATGACTGGGTCTCCAGCCAAGGCTGTCCACCTGGCGGGACTGACCTTGGACGAGGAACGCCATTTGTAAACACTGGTGTCCACCACGGCTGCTGATAGTCTGTACTGCAGAGCCCTGTCCTGAAGATTAAATGAGATTCGCACATGGAGCTCTCAGCCCAGGGCCCACTGAACATAGTAGGTCCTCAAGAAATGACAGTCATTGCCCTGACCAGCAGTGCTGGCATTGGCTGTTCCCGAGAATGTCCCTCCTTCAGTGGCCGCCCTGCGCCCTGACCGTAGTGTGTGGGGACACTGAGCCACCGCAGACCGAGGTCCCACGGCTCATGGGTGGCAGTCCCCGGCCTCCCTGAGGCTTGCTCTGGCTTTCCAAGTTTGACCGTGTGTATCCCGTGTGTACCTAAGAGTGTGTTTCCCCACTTGCTCACGTTTGTAGAGACAGCGGTGACAGGAAGTATGAAAAGGTGGAGAGCTCTGTCCTGCCTGTGGCTCTCCCCTCCCTCATATCCTGTTGGGGGCGGGGGAACAAGTGTTCTTTCTTTGTCCAGCCACCTAGAAACTGCCTGGTAGGTACGGGACTTCACTCCCCGAATCACGATTCTATGACTCTGTTGCCCAGCAGTTGTCAAAGGAGAATGGCCAGACCCTTTGCCCCAGGCAGTTTCAGGGTGGAAATCTGTGATGTTTGGGGACCCTTGACTTCCTGCCTTTATGGGACACCCAGAAAGAAGGAGGCTTTTGGTCACCACGGCGGGGCCCGGATATGCCGTTTTAGGGGGGTGGGGATAGCAGAGGCACATCACCCCACCCCTGCAGTGGGCTCCGTGGCCCCTTCAGTAATTAAATACCAAAGGAGGGAGGAGGACATTGGTCGAGGGCCTGAGGCTTCTGCTTGTGGGCATCTGGGCCTTTTCCCCACCAGCAGCACAGAAACACTAGCGCAGAAGCGAGGTGGTCAGGGCGTGGGCAGGTTGTGCCTGGATGCTGCCCGGGGGCTGGAGTGGCAGAAAGGAGAAGAGGCCTGACTCCCTAGCAAGACTTCAGGGAGAAAGGTCCCGGGGCCGGAGAGGCCCCATTCCTAGAGTTCGCCCCCCGCCCTTCTCGGCTTAGCGTCTGCCAAGGGCACGTGTACATTCATACACAGGCCCAGCCCTGCCCTGACCTCCAGGCTCTGCTAGTTGGTGAGGGCTGCCCACCCACCTACCGGGCCTGGGTTCTGAGCCATGGCAGGGGGAGGAAGGAGCCGTCGAGCTCCTGGGTGGGGGGCAGCTCCTCACGGGGGGCTCGGGGCTCCTGAGGAAGAGGGGAGCCCCAGGGGCTGGGATGCATTGCGCCCCGAGGATCCAGGCCCTGGACGGCCCCCTGGGGCACCTGCAGGCCTGAGAGGCCGTTCCACCGTGTGGAGGGAGGCCTGCGCCACTGGGAGCTTTCCAGCCGGTGTTCCTGACCCCACCTCCTGACACGTGTCGTCAGGACCCCACTTGGTTTCTTGAGTCCCCAGAAGCATCAGCTGTGGTGGCCTCCAACTCTGCTTTCCAGGGATTCTCTGACTGGTGTGTGGAGGAGAGGCTGGGGAGGGTGCACCCCAGGGGCTGGAAAAGGGGCAGGTGGGCACCCCGGCTTCATCACCCGAAGCTCCTGGAAACTTCGCCACTGGACCACAGAGAGCGGTGGCCTTGCTGGAGTAGCAGCTGGGGCTGTGAGAAAAGGGAGCTGGGCTGCCGGGGGCTGGTCATCAGGGCAATGCACTTGGGGGTCAGCCGGCCCGAGGGTGGTGCTACAGCCCTTCTCTGCGATCACCAGGGCAGGGCAAAGGGCGACCAGGCTCTGCAGGCAGAATGCCAGCCACCAGGCGGTACTGCCTCCTGGACGGGCAGTTCCCTCCGTCAGCCGCCCTGCCCGCCCTGCCATCTCCTGGCTCTCCACAGAAGAGGGGCGCCCTGCTCCTGCCCTGGACCCTGAATGCCCCTGCCCTGGTCTCTCCCCAGGCCTATGCAGTGAGCAGTTTTCCCAGATCTTCCCCCAAAGTGGCTGGGGCCCAGGCTGGACACCAGGAGCCCAAGATGGGCCTGTTCCTGGGGCTGCTGGAGGCGAGGGGTTGGTCAGGGAGCCGTCCGGCCCGGCTCCAGTGGAGGCTGTCTCCTGGGAGGGGCTTCAGCCTATTGTTGTGGGGTCGGGAGGTGCCAGGCTCAGGGACGCCAGCCCTGACTCAGAGAGCTTAGGACAGAGAGTTCTGGGTGGGGCAGGGGGTGCAATATCGCCGAGGATGCAGCAGCCACCCTGGGGGTCTCTGTGTGGACACACTGTGTTCTTTTTATTATTATTATTTAAACTTATTTATTTATTTTTGGCTGTGTTGGGTCTTCGTTGCTGTGCGCGGGCTTTCTCTAGTTGCGGCGAGCGGGGGCTGCTCTTCGTTGCAGTGCATGGGCTTCCCATTGCGGTGGCTTCTCTTGTTGCGGAGCACGGGCTCTAGGCACGCGGGCTTCAGTAGTTGTGGCTCACGGGCTCTAGAGCACAGGCTCAGTAGTTGTGGCGCACGGGCTTAGTTGCTCCGTGGCATGTGGGATCTTCCCGGACCGGGGCTCGAACCCGTGTCCCCTGCATTGGCAGGCGGATTCTCAACCACTGCGCCACCAGGGAAGCCCACACACTGTGTTCTTCATGGGCAGCAGAGAGCCTAGAACCCAGTAGGTGTGATGAAAACTAAGGTTCCCAGAGGGAGCAGGGGGGGCCCTGGGTGGGTTAAAGTGCACGGGGGTTAGCCAACAGAGGCTAGCGTGGGGACCAAGCTCCCTCTGGCAGAGGAGTGGACACCCTAGCAGGAGAGGGAGCACGCCGGTGTGTAGACTGGCCAGCTGGGAGAGGCGGCACGGGAGCTGGGGTACAGAGCGGGCTGCACGGGGGGGCGGCATGGAAAGGCTGCCCATCTGGGCTTCCGATGCCCGTGGGGTCCTCACTGTGGGAACAAGATCACAGACAGGACAGAGGGCAGGAAGCCTTCCTCGCTGCAAGATAGAAAACGTTTATTGATATACATGGATTATTTTTCATCAAACTGGGCCACCGTGCTTGTAGGTGGGCTGAGGTGGCCAGGTAGAGCCAGTGCCCACTTTTGGGTGGGGCTATAGCCCAGAGACTGCCAGGACGGCCTTCCGGAGCCCCTCAGACCAGGCGGACGGCAGCTCAGACACGCCGGCTGGCATGGAGTCAGAAACGAGAGCGAGCCACTCAAGCCAGCCGACGGCTTTTCCTGCGTCCACGCACTCGCCGTGCCAGAGGCTCCCCCATGTCGGCCACCAAAGGGAACGTCACGTGCAGAGAGACTGGGCTCCCAGACGGGTTAAGGAGAAGCGTCTCCCAGGTAGCACCCTTGCCTTGACAGAGCAGAAAGGAGAGAGCAGGTGTCCCAACAGCAGGACAAAGCTGCTGGCCCGACGGGCGATGGGCTGGCTGATGGGGCAGGAGGTGGATGGGCTGCGAGACCCCCTCCTCTCCTTTCCTGGCCATCCTGGGGCGGGGAGGAGCCCCACACCTGGCCCACCGCCCGGAGGCAACTTCTGCAGAGTGGGTCACGGAAGAAGGATAGCTGGGAGGAGCCTGGTGAGGCCACGGGGTCTGTTTGGAAGTGGCTCTTCTGTCTCTCGGCCACCCCCAGAGCCTCGGCCCCAGGTGAAGGTGGCACGCGGGCGGGGAGCAGATTTTTCTCCTTGCACTCGGGCCCCGGGGCTGCTGTCCAACTCCTGTCCCCCTGCAAAGGGTCTCTGGAGGCCACTCCAGCTGGCCCCCGCCTCCCCTCCAGGAGCTGGCCTCTCACGAGGCATTCCCTGAGGAGCACTGCATCTCCATGGTGACCGTGTTGGGCGTGCCGCCCCCCGCCTCCCCCGGCTCGGCCCCGTCTCGCAGGGCCCGCTGGAAGACCACCCTGAGGGGCTCCCACAGCCGCTGTGACTTGTCCCTGCCGGCCAGGAAGTAGACGACAGGTTTGGCGCTGCTGTTGATGCAGATACACAGGTCGGTGACATACTCGGGGAAGGGGGCCGGGATCTGGAAGACCCAGAAGAGGAACCAGTCGATCCCTAAGTAGATGGAGGACACGAGGAAAACCGAGACCATGGCCAGGATGACGTGGTTGAGCTTGGCCGAGCGGTGGCGCCGCCGGGCCCGGCATTCCACGTGCAGGACGAGTGCCAGGCAGGGCAGCACCATAAGCGGACAGAAGACCAGGAACAGCAGGATGCCCAGGAAGGCGTCCACGTGCCCGCAGCCCGTCCCGGACGCCTGGCGGCCCAGGAACATGCAGAAGTAGCTGTGGATGCTGGTGATCAGGAGTGACAGGGCCCAGAGCAGGGAGCACACCACAGCCGACAGGCGCTTGGGCCGCCGGCGCCAGTACCAAGAGGGAAAGATGACCGACAGGCAGCGCTCTGAGCTGATGGCTGGCAGGAGGCTCACGCTGGTGACGAACATGCAGAGCCCCAGGATCCGGGACACCGCGCGGACGTAGTCGGCAAACGAGCCCAGGAAGCCCCCCGTGTTCAGGATGGAGAACACGGCCTTGCTAAAGAGGTAGCCGACGTCCGCGCTGGCCAAGTGCAGAAAGTAGGTGGAGAAGGGGCTCCTCTTGATGGAGAAGCCGAAAAACCAGAGGACCAGCCCGTTGCCCACCAGGCCGCACAGACAGAGAAGCAGGAAGATGTAGTTCATGATGGCTGGTGGTGGCAGCATGGCGATCTGCTCGATGGTCAGGAAGCCGCGGCCGTAGAGCTCCGGGGCCTCGCTCACTCCCGGACACATCTGCGCAGGCGTGGAGGGGAGACACGCGGTGATGCTGGCTGGGCTCCATCCCCAAACCCGCACCTGCATCCAGGTGTGCTGGGCTCCACCCCCAAACCTGCACCTGAGCCCAGGTGTGTTGGTCCTGATTACAGACGTGGCTCTGGAGCAATGAATGGGCTCCAACTGGAGCGGAAGACACCCTTGATCTGACATAGTGCTGCCACTCTGTGCCCCAGAGTCTGGAGCTGGCAGCCTACAGGAGTGATAGTAGAAATGGTGAAAATAAACGGTCCCTCATAAAGGTACCTGGTGGTCCACCGGCCAGAAAATGTACATGTTGTGCAAGATAAAGAAAAACTGAGGAAGCTTTCCATGTTGAAGGAAACTAAAGAGACCTGACCAATTAATGCAGGGCTGTAAGCCTGGATTGTAGAGTGGATCTAACCATCACTAGAGGGGCTACTAGGGGGGTGACGGGGAAATGTGAACGTGGACTATGCATTGTACCAATGTTACACTTTCTGAATAGGAAAATGTACCGTGGCTGTGTATGGGAGTGTCCTTGTTCTTAGAAGATACAAACTGTTTGGGTGCAAAGGGGTTTGGTGTCTGCAGTTTACTTTCAAATAGCTCTGGGAAAGAAAGTATCTATCAAGAGATAATAAAGATTTATTTTAAAAAAAGAGATACTAGAGAGAAAGCACATGTAGCAACAGGCTAACAATTAATGAATCGGTGAAGGTGTATGCAAATGTACAAAACTTGCAATTTTTCACACTGAAACATGAAAATATTTATTTTAAAAAACAAAATCACTTGTAAGTTACCAAAACAAAACCAAAGTGGACCCTGACCTATAGTGGAATCAGAGAGACCTGGGGAATCAGAGGTGGTTCCCTGCTGGGCCAAGGTGAAACTCTGGGTTTCTGGATCATGAGGGTTCTGGATCTGGCCCAAGGGGGTCCCTAGAGGGCGAGACACTTGAGGCAGTGGCTATTTATAGAGCTGTGTATTTTGACAATTGGTCTGGCTGTGTGAGTCCGTCTGGCTAAATGCCAGTCTTGCCTGCAGGGTCTGGGCTGGCATATAAATGCATGAACGTCAGTCTTGTGCAAGAAGCTGGCAAATGGGGGGGCAGTGGCAAACCGGAGAGCACCCGTCCTGAGCAAGTCAGCGGTGCCCTGCTCCAGCCGGTGGGCGTCAGTGGGACCAGCGGGCTGAGTGGCTGATCCTCCTTTTCCCTCTCCCCAGAGAAGCCAGAACTCGAGATGGTAATGTAAACACTATCCTGATCTTTAAATGTTCACATTTAAAAAACACGGAGTGGGCCAAACATAACACATCTACAAGCTGGATTCGGTGCTCAGGCTGTGGATTTTGACCTCTCATCCCCGGTGGCGGAGGCTGCCCAGAGCACCGTCACTGCCCTGCCCACACCCTGGCAGACATCACTAATCCATCCCAGCGCTCTTTCTCACAGAGCCTGAACCTGGCTTCCTCCTAATCTAAGGCCGGGTGTCAGTACCCAGTGCTCATGACTCTCCTTCCAAAACACAAAACAAAACTGAAAAACAAACCAGAAGGTTCTTGAGGCAGGACTATTCTGCCACTTTCCGGATGGGCCCCAGCTCCGGCAGAAAGCTGGGTCTCCCGAAAGAGTGCTCTCTGGGCCTGACACCCCATAACAAAGGGAAGGACCTCTGGTCTGGCTCCGGTCAAGGGGACCCTGCAAGCAGGGACTGGAGGGTGCCGGCAAACTTTGGGGAAACCCCAGGAGGTCAGGGCATGGGGATCCCGGTCACTGCCCGGCATCCTCTAAATATATTTATTGACCCCACATCTGTCTGTCTGTCTGTCTGTCAACTCTCAAACCCCTTAGCTCGCTCTTTACTCAGCCTTTCCTCTTCTCAGCTGGGGAGCAGACCCAGAAATTTACAAGACCCAGTGTCTAAACAAGTCCACGGAGGACCAGCTCTAGCGCTGGAGGGAACTGGGCGGCAGGGGCTGCATCTGACAGGTCAGATTCCTCAGTGCCTCTCGCAGGCTGGAAGAAGTCTGCAATCCTCCCCTCAGAGTCAGAGCGGGAGGGCCGGTGAGTCACTGGATGAGTGGCTGCCATCCCGGCCACAGAGCACCTTGTAAAATGCCTGCTCTGGAGCCTGGTGCCCTCC
Source organism: Mesoplodon mirus (assembly GCF_964341445.2). Lineage (NCBI taxonomy): Eukaryota > Metazoa > Chordata > Mammalia > Artiodactyla > Ziphiidae > Mesoplodon > Mesoplodon mirus. Next base: position 4,658,784 of record NC_138983.1, on the reverse strand, counting down.
CTGGGCTCTGCCTTTTCTCCGGGGATTTCTGGGGACTCCCAAGCCAGTTCCTTCTCTGTCTCCTGTGGCTGCCATCTTGCAGTGGTCACCATCAGGGCTGCAGGCATGGTGGGGAAATGCCGGGGGCTGGGGTCCTGGCTCTGCCCTGACCTCCGGACTCACTGCAGTCAAGCTACTACACTGGCATGAGCCTCAGGTTACCTCAAAGGTTGCACTTGGTAAACTCAGGGGTCCTTCCAACTTGAGAGGGTTTCTCCTGGGATTCAGGAGGGAATTCCAGAGTTTTCAAAGGCCTCAGAGAAGTAGGGGGTAGGAGGGTGGGAGGGCAGAAGGGGTGGGTCAGCCTGGTGGGTCGTCAGAGTCTCAGCCATGGCTAGTGCCTGGAGGCAGGCGGTAAACTGGGACTAACGGACCCTGGCCTTGGGCGACGCTGGCAGGGTGGCCCAGAGCCCCACGGAGCACGTGACACCAGGGGCCCCTTGGAGCCAGCCTCGCAGGGCCTCCTGACAGGGCCTGGCCATAGGAAAGAGCTGACCGCCCCATCTCCCCAGGGAAGAGATGACAAGGCCTCTGGAGGTTGGTAACAGATGCCAAGGTCTGCACAGGATGGGATTCGAGGGCGTCCGGTGATGAAGACCCTGGGGATCCGAGGTGACCGGTAACCAGGGCCAGGCCACGTAGCCCAGAGGGGCCCTGCTGCCCGCCTGTCTGTCCCGAGCTAGAGGATGGGGCCTGGGCGGCACAGTGTGTGTGAGAAGGGGATGCTGGGCGGGGTCTGCCTCCTCCCACCACACCATCCTGCAGACCCGGGTCGGGGAGCCCCCTCTGTCGGGAGCTGATGGTGGCACTTGCCTTGTTCCTGTTGGTGGGATGGGCCTCCCAGGAGCAGTTTCCAGCCATCCCCAGGCCTGGTGAGTCCAGATTCCTTATGGCTCTGCTCACAGCTCACCGGCCTGCACAACCCACCTGGCCAGGCAGAAAGAGTCACATCAGGGCGGCAGTGTTCTCCCCTTCCTCGCAGACCCCTCCCCAGGCCCCCAGGGCTCTCTCTTTGGAGGGCAGGCTGATGAGCCATCCCCTGGCCGCCTTAGAGACAGGGCCTTGTGGGAGGCACCGGGTTTCCTGCTGAGTCCAGAGCAGGTGGAGTCTGTGTGCACCACTCCCTCCTTCTCCGGGGCCTTCATTCACCGCCCCTGCTGACACCCTAGGGACACCTCCTGGGGAAGAAGCCCCTCTCCCTCCCCGCTTGTTCTGAGATTGCTGGAACCAGAGACGGCTTCTGGAGATATATTTTATTTACCTGCACACATTTCTTGGACACCACCTTTGTGTCCAGCCAGGGGTGGGACAGGGGTTCAGTCCCAGACAGGAGAGTGGGGGAGGAAAGTTCATTTCCGGCAAGGAGGCTTCCTGGAGGAGGAGGCTTTTGCCTGGGCCTTGTGTTTGTAACATATTAAGGTGTCTGGTCTTTCCCCTACACATGCCTGGAAGGCAGGGCACCCCGATCATCAGCATCAGCATCGCTGTCACCACCATCAACCCCGTGTCGGTGAGCGCCTACTCGCTTACACCCCATCCTCCTGTTTGGTCCTGGGTACCAGCTCTGAGGCAGGGGTAGTCACTCCCCTATGATGAGGTCAGGGAGGTGAGGTCACCTGCCCAGAGCGCACCCTATAACTGCCGCACACGCTGCAGCTTTGCAGATTTGTGTACCTGCAGGACCGGAGCGGCTGCAGAGACAGGAGGGCCGGAGGCGGCACCAGCCTCGAGGCTACTATGGTGGCCCCGGCTCCAGGTTGGAGCAGGGGCAGCTGGACTCGGCCAGGACTGCAGGTTGGAGGCCTGGGAGAAGTAGTGACAGGCCGGGGAGGGGGCGTCCCTGCCTGAGACCTGTCCGCCCTCCTCCGGCAGAGCTCATTGGTCCGCCTGCCCCGGGTGCACTCGAATTGACTCCGGCCCCCCAACCTGACCTCGGCCCCCGCCCGCAAGCACCCATCCCTCCCACTGTGCAGGCGGGAAACTGAGGCTGTCAGCGGAGGAGGAGCCTTGCGGGGGCACAGCCTGGCCACAGGCAGCCGTGCCTCTCCTCCTCCGGACTCCCCCGGGATTCCATCCTAGGCCGCCACGCGCGCGCCCCTCAGCCCCGGGACGGGCAGGCGCCGGTCATTGGCTGCGCGGGAACGCGGTCCCCGCGAGCTGCCCGCCCCTTTTTAACCCTCGGCCTCCCGGAGCCAGCGGCATCGGACCGGCCGGAGGGGCCGCGGGCGGGGCCGGGGTCGCAGCCCCGCAGGGCGTGGGGCTTGCGCCGGGGCCCCAGGTGGCTGCGCGTCGGGGGTGGGGTGGGGGCGGCCGTTATGCATCAGAACAAGTGAGCCAGCTCGTGAGGCGTGTGCAGTGTGGGTTTGCAGACAGCGGGGGGCTAGGAGACGTGCATATTACTGTGTACCTCCCACCCCTCCCCCGTGACAGTCTTGACTCTAGTTGGGCCACTGTCCCCATTGCCACGGACAGACCTCATGCTTCTCCACACTCTGGGGCTTGTCCAAGCTCTCCGGGTGCCTGCAACCCCCAAACTGCCTGCCTGGCCCTCACCCTTCCTGGCCTGGGGTACACCCCCTTCCACCCTCCTCCTCCTACACTGTTCTCGCTCTTCTTGGTCGCCCTTCCAGACACACATCACCCCTAGGTCTGGGCCTCAGGCTTGGCCCCCAGGAATGTCCTGACTCTGAGATCCTCTTCCGTTCACCTCTGCCAGGCTAGACCTCCAAGGACACACATGCCCCCAGGACAGCTGGCTGGGGCCTGCGCATGAGGTGCCACTGGGGCTGGGCATGTAGTGGTTGATTCGAGGTGTGGGTGTACCTGTGTGTCTGAGCCCTCGCTGTCCCGCCACGGGCCATCTGAAAAGCTACTGCACTTCCGTGCAGAGAGATCAGGAAGCCAAGTTGGACCCCACGTGGGCCATAGAAAGACGTGTATGGGAGGTACGTGAGTGCGTGTGAGTGCGTGTGCCCCTCACGTCAGGATCTGGCGTGCGACAGAACTCGCTTAGGCTAAAGCAGACAAAAAATTCTGCCAGCTCAGCTCACTGCTGACCCTCCCCTCAAAGCACAAGACCAAGGATGGGCCCCCAGCCACCTGTCTGGCCCAGCCTCAGGAAGCTCCTCCTCTTTCACCACCACCCACCACACCCACCTCCAAACCCTGCTGGGTCCCCGCTAGACAGGACTTTACACCAAGAGGCCTCCGTGGGAACCGTCAGACTCCAATTCTCCTGTCGGTCTTCCCAGCCCCTCTCCTTGTCCCGGGGCTGCCGCCTGGGCTGGGTCTGAGAGCACTGGCCACGGGGTGGGCTTGTGGCTGTCATTCCCCCCAGACACAGGGGACACCTTTCAAAATGTCTCACGAGCAGCCTTCACCCAACGCCAGCACCCCATCAGGCACCGCCCACTGGGGAGAAGGTGGGACGCAGCCACCCAACCTCTGGTGGCTGCCGAGGTTGACCCCTCGGTGTCCATCCCAGGGCTGGCCCCAAGCTGCCGGAGCTCGGCCCGGGGAAGGAGGGGGTTGCTGCCAGCGTGTGTGACGGCGGTGGGAGCCGTTGCACTTGGGGTACTGCCTGCTGGGTGTTCTCCTTCCTGCCCTTCCAGAAAGCACGCTTGGGTGGCGGGCGAGGGTGGTGAGGGATAGAGGGGGGCCCCCACCCACAGGAGGACAGAGCAGGAGCTGGAAGCAGAGGACAGCTGGGCGGTCAGCAATCACCAGGGTGCCCGGGCCTGCCACACAGGAGGGGGACTCTCAAAGCGGCCCGGTGACCCTGGGACTCGGGGGCCTTGGGAGGGCTCCTCTGGCGGTGAGAGCGCTGCTCTGCGGTCTCAGGCTCCTGCTTGGGGCCATGTAATTTCCGGGGGCTGCCAGCCTCGAGGGTGCCTGCCTTCTTCTCCTTCCCTGCCCGGCTCTCACCCTGCAGCCCCGGCTCCCGGGACGCCCTCCCCTGGGCCCTGGGCGCCGCGGAGCTACCTGCAGCTGCTGGTCTGATCCTCAGAGGCCTCCCCTTCGTGGAGGGCTCTTCCCGTGGTGCCCACCTCTGGTCACCCACCAGCAGGGCAGCAGGCCAGCGCAGGGCACTGCCTGGAGCCTCAGGAAACGCGAGCTCGGGGTGGAGGAGAGCCCTCGCCTGCCTGCTGGAGGAGACGCTTTGGCAGTGTAACCCGCCCCAAACCCAATTCCAGGCCCGGCAGGAGGGGGGCGGGGACGGGGAAGGAGAAGGGAGGAGGGGGAGGAGGGGCTGGGCCGGGATGAGGCTTTGGGAAGGAATGCCCCGCTCAGGAGCCCGCCCCCCCCCGGAGCCCCGCTGGGATCTCAGCTCTCCGCCTGATGACGTCATGTTGGCCCGAGCACTGCGACCCGAGTCCAGCTGTGAATCTGCAGCTCCGCGGGGCTGCCCACTGCCCGGGAGGGGGAGTGCCAGGCTGTCCACTTGCCTGATGCTTTCCCTCGGACCCCTCTGGGCATTTCGGGGGCGCGGAGGCCTGGGAGGGGCGGGTCCCCACCTGGTGTTTTAATTGTACCCAGGGGCTGTTATGGAGAAGCTTGGAGGCCGCAGGGTGAGGGCTCCAGTGAGGGGGTGGTACAGGCGCTTTGGAGGGCAGAACGGGTGGCTGGACCGCAGTGCCACCCAGGTGGTACCCCATGCCCCCTTCCACCCCGGAATCTGCCCAGGGTCCCTTGCGGGCTTCTGGAGCCAGGAATTCCCTTTTCTCCAGCCCTAATAGCAGTCAGATGGCGCAAGTGGAAAATCACAGCACTCGCCCGGGGCCTGGGCTGAGCGGAGAAATTGGCGGGCCGTGGTGCCTGGTGTGTGCGCCGCTGGAGGATGAGTCAGCCTCCCCCGACCCCGGCGAGTCCCCACAGGGTCCTGGGGCACCGAGCCAAAGCCTGGGGGGCGGTGCAGGGGCCAGAGGGGTGGCCATGAGGACGGGGGTGGTGAGGAGTGGCTTCCCAGGAGCCACCAGGGAAAGCTCCCTGCCCTGGACCAACTTTCTCATGGCCCAGGGAGCCTGAGGGAATTCTGAGCAATGTTTTCCCTGTGGGAGCACATGATGCCCAGATTGGGGCTGGGGGGTGCCTCTGTGGGCATCTTAAAGAGAAGCCAGAAATGGAGCTTCCCCTGCACCTGCCCTGGAGCTGCAGCCCTCCTGTGCCTGGAGGAGCTCGATGTCCCTGGCCACAGGCGAACCTCAGAAGGGGCTCAGATTGTTCCCTGCTGGGTCCAGCTGGCCTCCCAGGGCCTGTGTTTTTAGGGAGGGGTTGGGGGAGGGCTCGAGGATGCTGAAGGTCACCGCCACGCCCGAGGCTGGGCTGGCAGCAGGCAGAGGTGGGGACCCTCCCCTCCTCTCCCAGGCCGGCCAGCTGGGGCCCAGCTGGGCTGCTTGTTTACGTGGGGAGGCCGGGGGAGGCCAGTCCAGGCAAGTTCCAAGTGTAATTGCATCTGGACTCTTAAAAGGAATTGTGTGAAGTGGGCAGTGGCTCTGAAGTCCACCGCCTTATTTGGTATGGAAATCTGTTTCTTTCAAAACTAATGAGAGGTGCTTGTGAATGGGAAGGCCATTCTTTGCTTGGGTTTGCTGCGTCCCATGGCCACCCACTGTCCTCCGGCCTGGAGGCCAGGCTTCTGCAGGGACATGGCCTCTCATGGCTGCCTCCGATCTTGGGTGACCCTGGGACTCGGTTCGTCATCTGTCAGGTGGGAAAAAGAATGACTCTCGGAGTAGCAGTGAGAAAGGAATCATGTCCCAGGTAAGAAAGCTCTTTGTGACCCCAGAAACACTGTGTCATTCATTCCCTCTCTCCCCTCACAAGGCTTAGGGTGACTTGGAGGGGCCGGCCCAGTGCTGGTCACGTGACACACTGTCCCTGCTCTTCCAACCCTCATGTTCTGTCCTCACGCCCTGAACAGCCACCACCCTGCCGTCAGTGGTCCTCCTCCACCCCTCCCAGGAGAAGGGAAGTTTAGTTTTAGTGGTCCAGTGCCGTGGGCCTCACAGGTGGACTCTGGTCTCACCCCCACCCCAGGCCCCCTACAAGGATGCAGGCCAGGACCCTCCTCTGCTGGGCCCTCCTGTGGTCCCTCGTTGCCCAGCTGCTCCGAGTCGGACCCTCCGAGCCAGCAGGGAGAGCGCAGAGCCTCCCAGGCAGAACCGCACCCACTGCAGAGTGCCTGCCGGGTACCGCGCACTGTGCTCTGGGCTGATGAGCAGGCAGATGAGGTCTCTGCCCTCCCGGAGCTGCCATCAAGCTGGGAGGCAGACCAGAATCAGATGACCCAGACACATGTAAAACCACAGCTGAACAGAAGGCACCAGGATGCCAGGGAGATCAGGACGGCTTCCTGGAGGAGGTGAGGAGGGAGCCTGTGGGGAAAGTTGGGCCGGAGCAGCTCAGGTGAGAAGGGTAAAGAAGACATCCCCAGCAGAGGAAACTGCATGAGCAAAGGCCCTGAGGCAGGAGGCGTGCTTCACCAGTGAATGGGGGTGTGGATGAGGCCAGGGGGACGCAGAGAGGGCAGAGGCCCCCAGGTGGGCAGCCCTGATTGGCCCTTCCTGACCCAGGATCTTGCCCTCTGTGTCCTGTTCTCACCTCTCTGTTGACCGTTGTCCCCTCTGCTCAGGGGGACAAGTGCAGTGAGGATGATGACAATTACATCTGCCTCTTGCTGTGTCCTCTGAGCCAGGGCTGCATAAATGGGATCATTTCATCCTCACAACATTGCCCATTTTACACCTTCATTCAACACACATTTACTGGGACTTCCCTGGTGGTCCAGTGGTTAAGACTCCGTGTTCCCAATGCAGTGGGCATGGGTTTGATCCCAGGTCGGGGAACGAAGATCCCGCATGCTGCATGGTGCGGCCAAAAAAAAAAAAAAAAAAGTGTACGATTCAATGGTTTCAGTGTGTTCAGAGAGTTGTGCAACCATGACCACTCTCTAATTATAGAATGTTGTTTTCACCCCCTAAAAGAACCCCATACTTATTAGCCGCCTCCCCAGCCCCTGGTCACTACTCATCTAATTTCTGTCTCTATGGATTTACCTGTTCTGGACATTTCATAGAAATGAAATCACACAGGTCTTTTGTGTCTTGATTCTTTCACTCAGCATAAAGTTTTCAAGGTTCGTACATGTTGTGAATTCACATATGAGTGCTGCATTCCTTTTTATGGTGATAGGCTGGTTCTTTAGGGTCCAAAACCCCTTTCTCTTCTGCTTGGCTAAGGTCCTCTAGGAGACAAAGCAAATGTGTACATGGTCTGTGTGTCCCAGGTTAATTCCTGAGGCCATTTGGTTTCAACCCTTGAGATTAAAAAGTTCTCCCCGAGGTTTGGCTGGTTTTCCTGATGGGGAAGAGTGAGTAGGACACCTCCTCCAGCCAGGACGGAGCATCTGTGGTGGGATGTGTGCATCAAACATCCATCCATCCATCCAACATCCATTTATCCATTATCCATCCATCCATCACCCACCCATCCATCCACAATCCATCCATCCATCCACCCATCCATCATCCATCCATCCATCATCATCCATCCAACATCCACTCATCCATCATCCATCCATTCATCATCTATCCATCCATCCATCCATCCGTCATCCATCCATCCACCATCCATCCATCATCCATCTTACATCCATCCATCCCTTCCATCCATCACCCATCCAACAGCCATTCATCTATCATCCATTACCAAACAATCCATCACCCATCCATTCATCCATCATCCATCACCCATCCATCCATCACCCATCCATCCATCCATCATCCATCATCCATCCATCCCTCACCCATCCATCCATCCATCCATCCATCCATCCATCCATCATCCATTTTACATCCATCCTTTCATCCATCATCCATCCATCCATCCATCTTACATCCATCCATCCTTCCATCTATAATCCATCCATCATCCATCCATCATCCATCCAACAGCCATTCATCCATCATCCATCCATCCATCACCCATCCATTCATCCATCACCCATCATCCATCCATCCATCATCCATTTTACCTCCATCCTTTCATCCATCCATCATCCAACCATCCATCCATCCATCATCCATCTTATATCCATCCATCCTTCCATCCATAATCCATCCAACATCCATTCATCCATCACCCATCCATCCATCATCCATCCATCCATCCACCATCCATCCATCCGTCCGTCCATCCATCCATCCATCCATCCATCTATCCATCCATTCTTACTTTCATTCAACACGTATTTACTGAACACCAACAATGTTGGTGCTGGGGAAAGAATTGTGGACATGAAGGAAGAGAAGAACAGGTGATAAATAGCAACAAATGAACACAAGAATTCCAACCGGAATCAGTGCAGTGAGGATAATGAACAGGTGTGGTGATAGAAAATTATGTGGTAGAAGAAGAGAGGGTGTGATGTAGGTGGAATAATGGCTCCCTAAAGATGCTGAAATCCCAATCCCCAGATCCTGAGACTATAAGAACTTACGTGGCAAAAGAGACTTTGCAGATGTGCTGAAGTTAAGGGTCCTGAGAAGGAGAGATTATCCAGTGTTGTCTGGGTGGGCCCTGTATAATCGCAATGGTCCTTACAAGAGGGAGGCAGGAGGGTCAGCGTGAGATGTGATGATGGAAGATGATCAGGAGATCAGTCAGGTGATGTGATGAGTGAAGAAAGAGGTTGGAGGGATGTGAAAAAGGGGCCATGGGCCGAGGATGCAGTATCCTCTAGAAGCTGAAAAAGACCGGGAAATGGATTGTACCCTAGGGGCTCCAGCCCTGCCTACACCTTGATTTTAGGCTTCTGATCTCTAGAACTACAAGAGAATAAATGTGTGGGGACTTCCCTGGCACTCCCACTGCAGGGGGCATGTGTTTGATCCCTGGTCGGGGAACTAAGTTCCCACATGCATGCTGCACTGCAGCCAAAAAAAAAAAAAAAAGAAAAGAGAGAGTAAATGTGTGTTGTCTTAAGCCATCAAGCTTGTGGTCATTTGTTACAGCAGCAATAGAAAAACTAAGAATGGTAGATAAGCCTTTTCAGCAAGCCCAGGCTGAAAGCTCTTTCTGCTTGAGCTGAGGCCTCAGAAGGGAAAAGAGAGGCTCCAGATACCCACTGAGTCCACAGGAATAGTCCAGGATAAAGAAGAGCAGGTGCAAAGGCCCTGAGGTAGGAAAGGATTTGGTGTGTTAGAAGAACAGAAAGGGGGACTTCTCTGGTGGCGCAGTGGTTGAGAATCCACCTGCCAATGCAGGGGACACGGTTCAATCCCTGATCTGAGAGGATCTCACATGCCGCAGAGCAACTAAGCCCATATGCCACAGCTACTGAGCCTGTGCTCTGCAGCCCGTGAGCCACAACTACTGAGCCCACGCCACAGCTACTGAAGCCCGGGCACTCTAGGGCCTGCATGCCGCAACTACTGAGCCCGCGTACTGCAACTACTGAGTCCTTCATGCCTAAAGCCTGTGCTCCACAACAAGAGAAGCCACTGCAATGAGAAGCCTGTGCACCATGATGAAGAGTAGCCCCCGCTCGCTGCAACTAGAGAAAGCCTGCACACAGCACTGAAGACCCAATGCAGCCAAAAAAAAAAAAAAAAAAAAAGAAGAACAGAAAGGGAGATAGGAGGGCAGGAATGGGAGGGTGTGTGTGATGAGGCTGGGGAGGTGGGCGGGGCCTCCAGCCCCTGCAAGCCCAGGGGCAGAGCCATCTCCTGGCGCCTGAGATGGGATGTCCCAGCAGCAGGGCCTTGGCTGGTTTCCCATCTTCCTAGTTTGAGGCTCTCTGTCCAGCTTCCAATTCCTCACTCTCCTGCTGCCCGGACATTTTCCAGCCGTGTCCACTTCTCTCGCTCCCCACGGCCACTATGCTGGTGTGGGCCTGTTGTACCTCCCACCTGGACTCCTTGCTGCACCACGACCCCTGCACCGTCCCACCGTGCATTCTGCCCACTCATCAGACTCCTTAATGTGGGTCACTCAGCCCGTAGGGACCCCCAGCATCATTGTCCTGCCACCCTGCCCACCTTAAACTCCTCGGTCAGCCTTGACACCAGCTGTGGTCCATCCTTGCTTCCTTCCCTCCACGTCTGCATCCTGGGGCCAAATCCCAGTTACCACATCATTTGTTTCAGCATGGGATTGAAAAATAAGGAAACTTTTCAAAGGCCACATTTTCATTTTAGAAGTCCACCATGATCATTTCTAAAAGTCATGAACAATAATTCCTTAAAATCAACAAATATGCAGTGCCCATATTCATTTATTTATGGTTTATTTACAGGATTGTGTGTGTGAATCAGGATCCAACTAGATGCACTGGTTGATATGCTTCTTTTCCCCTATTTTAAACTGTAGGTTCTCCTGCAGCATCTCTCTCTGTCTCTGTCTCTGTCTCTCTCTCTGAGTTGGATCAGGAAACAGACACACCACACTATCAAGGAAATAAGGGGTTTCATACAGGAATGTGGGTGGGGCTGGGCCATGGAAGTCTGGAAGGCTGGAACCAGAGGATGGGAGAAGCAGTCACTAGCCTCCAGGACACTGGCCACTCACCCACTGGTGCCGGGACAGAAGCTGGGGAAGCGCTGACCCAGTATTACTCAGAGAGGACATGGTGGGGGGGCAGACAGTCCAGCCCAGCCCACTCCCCACCCCTTTAACTATTCTTAACTTCTTGGGGGGCTGCAAGTCATTTATTTGAGAGATGATCCCAGGAAGCACTACACAAAGATGGAGAAGTGAGGCAGGGAAGGAAAAAAACCCTGAGAATTCATTCCTGCCTGACTTGGAGAGGTCTGGTCCTCAGCTCACCAGCGTCCCAACCTCCATCAGTGTGCTGTTGTGACAATTGCAAGACATAGGCAGGTACACCAGGGAGGGTGGCTTGAGCGGGAGGAGACAGGCTGAGTCCAGTAGTTGGGGGGAGACTGGTGTAAACCCACTCCTGATTTGGTGGGATAGGAGGGAGGTAGGCAAGGGATGATGTTGCAGTAGGCTCTGTGTTTCCACTGGGCCAGCCATTGGCGCATGTGGACACATAAGATTAAAAAAATGCCTTGGATGATTGGTTCAAGATGGCAGAGAAGAAGGACGTGAGCTCACTCCCTCTTGCGAGAGCACCAGAATCACAACTAACTGCTGAACAATCATTGACAGGAAGACACTGGAACTCACCAAAAAATATACCCCACATCCAAAGACAGAGGAGAAGCCACAATGAGACGGTAGGAGGGGCGCAATCACAATAAAATCAAATCCCATAACTGCTGGGTGGGTGACTCACAAACTGGAGAACACTTATACCACAGAAGTCCACACACTGGAGTGAAGGTCCTGAGCCCCACGTCAGGCTTCCCAACCTGGGGGTCCGGCAATGGTAGGAGGAATTCCTAGAGAATCAGACTTTGAAGGCTAGTGAGATGTGACTGCAGGACTTCAAAAAGACTGGGGGAAACAGAGACTGCACTCTTGGAGGGCACACACAAAATAGTGTGCACATCGGGACCCAGGGGAAGGAGCAGTGACCCCATAGGAGGCTGAACCAGACTTACCTGCTGGTGTTGGAGGGTCTCCTGCAGAGGCAGGGGGTGGCTGTGTCTCACCATGAGGACAAGGACACTGGCAGCAGGAGTTCTGGGAAGTACTCCTTGGCATGAGCCCTCTCAGAGTCCGCCATTAGCCCCACCAAAGAGCTGGGTAGGCTCCAGTATGGGTCGCCTCAGGCCGAACAACCAGCAGGGAGGGAACCCAGCCCCACCCATCACCAGACAAGCAGATTAAGGTTTTACAGAGTTCTGCCCACCAGAGCAACACCCAGCTCTACCCACCACCAGTCCCTCCCATCAGGAAACTTGCACAAGCCTCTTAGATAGCCTCATCCACCAGAGGGCAGACAGCAGAAGCAAGAAGAACTACAATCCTGCAGCCTGTGGAACAAAAACCACATTCGCAGAAAGATAGACAAGATGAAAAGGCACAGGTCTATGTACCAGATGAAGGAACAAGATAAAACCCAGAAAAACAAGTAAATGAAGTGGAGATAGGCAACCTTCCAGAAAAGGAATTCAGAATAATGATAGTGAAGATGATACAGGACCTCGGAAAAAGAATGGAGGCAAAGATCGAGAAGATGCAAGAAATGTTTAACAAACACCTAGAAGAATTAAAGAACAAACACCTAGAAGAATTAAAGAACAAACAAACAGAGATGAACAATACAATAACTGAAATGAAAAATACACTAGAAGGAATCAATAGCAGAATAACTGAGGCAGAAGAACGGATAAGTGACCTGGAAGACAGAACGCTGGAATTCACTGCTGTGGAACAGAATGAAGAAAAAAGAATGAAAAGAAATGAAGACAGCCTAAGATACCTCTGGGACAACATTAAACGCAACAACATTCACATTATAGGGGTCCCAGAAGGAGGAGAGAGAGAGAAATGACCCAAGAAAATATTTGAAGAGATTATAGACAAAAACTTCCCTAACATGGGAAAGGAAATAGCCACCCAAGTCCAGGAAGCACAGAGAGTCCCAGGCAGGATAAACCCAAGGAGAAACACACCAAGACACATAGTAATCAAATTGACAAAAATTAAAGACAAAGAAAAATTATTGAAAGCAGCAAGGGAAAAATGACAAATAACATACAAGGGAACTCCCACAAGCTTAATAGCTGATTTCTCAGCAGAAATTCTACAAGCCAGAAGGGAGTGGCATGATATATTTAAAGTGATGAAAGGGAATAACATACAACCAAGATTACTCTACCCAGCAAGGATCTCATTCAGATTCGATGGAGAAATCAAAAGCTTTACAGACAAGCAAAAGCTAAGAGAATTCAGCACCACCAAACCAGCTCTACAACAAATGCTAAAGGAACTTCTCTAAGTGGGAAACACAAGAGAAGAAAAGAACTTACAAAAGCAAACCCACAACAAATAAAAAAAATGGTAATAGGAACATACATATTGATAATTACCTTAAACGTGAATGGATTAAACGCTCCAACCAAAAGACACAGTCTCACTGAATGGATACAAAAACAAGACCCATATATATGCTGTCTACAAGAGACCCAATTCAGACCTAGAGACACATACAGACTGAAAGTGAGGGGATGGAAAAAGATATTCCGTACAAATGGAAATCAAAAGAAAGCTGGAGTAGCCATACTCATATCAGATAAAATAGACCTTAAAATAAAGAATGTTACAAGAGACAAGGAAGGACACTACGTAATGATCAAGGGATCAATCCAAGAAAAAGATATAACAATTATAAATATATATGCACCCAGCATAAGAGCACCTTAATACATAAGGCAACTGATAACAGCTCTAAAAGAGGAAATCAACAGTAACACAATAATACTGGGGGACTTTAACACCTCACTTACACCAATGGACAGATCATCCAAACAGAAAATTGATAAGGAAACACAAGCTTTAAATGACACAATTTAAACGAGATAGACGAGATAGATTTAATTGATATTTATAGGACATTCCATCCAGAAACAGCAGATGACACATTCTTCTCAAGTGCTCATGGAACATTTTCCAGGATAGATCATATCTTGGGTCACAAGTCAAGACTTGGTAAATTTAAGAAAATTGAAATTGTATCAAGTATCTTTTCCGACCACAATGCTATGAGATTAGATATGAATTAAAGGGAAAAATCTGTAAAAAATACAAACTAGTGGAGGCTAAACAATACGTTATTAAATAACCAAGAGATCACTGAAGAAATTGAAGAGGAAATTAAAAAATACCTAGAAACAAATGACAATGAAAACATGATGATCCGAAACCTATGGGATGCAGCAAAAGGAGTTCTAAGAGGGAAGTTTATAGCAATACAAGCCTACCTCAAGAAACAAGAAAAATCTCAAATAAACAATCTAACCTTACACCTAAAGGAACTACAGAAAGAAGAACAAACAAAACCCAAAGTTAGTAGAAGGAAAAAAATCATAAAGATCAGAGCAGAAATAAATGAAATAGAAACAAAGAAAACAATAGCAAAGATCAATAAAACTAAAAGCTGGTTCTTTGAGAAGATAAACAAAATTGATAAACCATTAACCAGACTCATCAAGAAAAAGAGGGAGAGGACTCAAATCAATAAAATTAGAAATGAAAAAGGAGAAGTTACAACAGACAGCAGAGAAATACAAAACATCATAAGAGACTACTTACTACAAGCAACTCTATGCCAATAAAATGGACAACCTGGAAGAAATGGACAACTTCTTAGAAAGGTGTAACCTTCCAGGACTGAAGCAGGAAGAAATAGAAAATATAAACAGACCAGTCACAAGTAATGAAATTGAAACTGTGATTAAAAATCTTCCAACAGGGCTTCCCTGGTGGCGCAGTGGTTGGGAATCTGCCTGCCAATGCAGGGGACACGAGTTCAAGCCCTGGTCCGGGAAGATCCCACATGCCTCAGAGCAACTAAACCCATGAGCCACATCTGCTGAGCCTGTGCTCTAGAGCCCGTGAGCCACAACTACTGAGCCCATGTGCCACAACTACTGAAGCCTGCGCGCCTAGAGCCTGAGCTCCGCGACAAGAGAAGCCACTGCAATGAGAAGCCAGAGCACCACAATGAAGAATAGCCCCTGCTCGCAGCAACTAAAGAAAGCCCATACACAGCAACAAAGACACAATGCAGCCAAAAAATAAATAAATAAAATAAATAAATTTATAAAATAAAGAAAAAGTTTCAAAAAAAAAAAGTCTTCCAACAAACAAAAGTCCAGGACCAGATGGCTTCACAGGTGAACTCTATCAAATATTTAGAGAAGAGTTAACACCCATCTTTCTCAAACTCTTCCTTAAAATTGCAGAGGAAGGAACACTCCCAAACTCATTCTATGAGACCACCATCACCGTGATACCAAAACCAGACAAAGATACTACAAAAAAAGAAAATTAGAGACCAATATCACTGATGAATATAGATGCAAAAATCCTCAACAAAATACTAGCCAACAGAATCCAACAACACATTAAAAGGATCATACACCATAATCAAGTGGGATTTATCCCAGGGATGCAAGGATTCTTCAATATATGCAAGCAATCAATGTGATACACCATATTAACAAACTGAAGAATAAAAACTGTATGATCATCTCAATAGATGCAGAAAAAGCTTTTGACAAAATTCAACACCAGTTTATGATAAAAATTCTCCAGAAAGTGTGCATAGAGGGATCCTACCTCAACATGATAAAGGTCATATATGACAAACCTACAGCAAACATCCTTCTCAATGCTTAAAAACTGAAAGCATTTCCTCTAAGATCAGGAACAAGACAAGGATGTCCACTCTCACCACTATTATAGTTTTGGAAGTCCTAGCCACAGCAATCAGAGAAGAAAAAGAAATAAAAGGAAATACAAATTGGAAAAGAAGAAGTAAAACTGTCACTGTTTGCAGATGACATGATACTATACATAGAGAATCATAAAGATGCCACCAGAAAACTACGAGAACTAATCAATGAATTTGCCAAAGTTTCAAGATACAAAATTAATGCACAGAAATCTCTTGCATTCCCATACACTAATGATGAAAAATCTGAAAGAGAAATTAAGGAAACACTCCCATTTACCACTGCAACAAAAAGAATAAAATACCTAGGAATAAACCTACCTAGTGAGACAGAAGACCTGTATGCAGAAAACTATAAGACACAGATGAAAGAAATTAAAGATGATACAAACAGATGGAGAGATATACCATGTTCTTGGATTGGAAGAATCAATATTGTGAAAATGACTCTACTACCCAAAGCAATCTACAGATTCAATGCAATCCCTATCAAATTACCAATGGCATTTTTTACAGAACTAGAACAAAAAATCTTAAAATTTGTACGGAGACACAAAAGACCCCGAATAGCCAAAGCAGTCTTGAGGGAATAAAACGGAGCTGGAGGAATCAGGCCACTGGACTTCAGACTATACTACAAAGCTACAGTAATCAAGATAGTATGGTACTGACACAAAAACAGAAATATAGATCAATGGAACAGGATAGAAAGCCCAGAGATAAGCCCACATACCTATGGTCAACTAATCTATGACAAAGGAGGCAAGGATATGCAGTGGAGAAAAGACAGTCTCTTCAATAAGTGGTGCTGGGAAAACTGGACAGGTACATGTAAAAGTATGAAATTAGAAGATTCCCTAACACCATACACAAAAATAAATTCAAAATGGATTAGAGGCCTAAATTTAAGACCGGACACTATAAAACTCTTAGAGGAAAACATAGGAAGAACACTCTTTGACATAAATCACAGCAAGATCTTTTTTGATCCACCTCCTAGAGTAATGGAAATAAAAACAAAAATAAACAAATGGGACCTAATAAAACTTAAAATCTTTTGCACAGCAAAGGAAACCATAAACAAGATGAAAAGACAACCCTTAGCATGGGAGAAAATATTTTCAAATGAATCAACAGACAAAGGATTAATCTCCAAAATATATAAACAGCTCATGCAGATTAACGTTAAAAAAAACAAACAACCCAATCCAAAAATGAGCAGAAGACCTAAATAGACATTTCTCCGAAGAAGACATACAGATGGCCAAGAAGCACATGAAAAGCTGCTCAATATCACTGATTATTAGAGAAATGCAAATCAAAGCTACAGTGAGGTATCACCTCATGCCAGTTAGAATGGGCATCATCAGAAAATCTACAAACAAATGCTGGAGAGGGTGTGGACAAAAGGGAACCCTCTTGCACTGTTGGTGGGAATGGAAATAGATACAGCCACTATGGAGAACAGTATGGAGGTTCCTTAAAAAAACTAAAAATAGAACTACCATATGACCCAGCAATCCCACTACTGGGCATATATCCAGAGAAAGCCATGATTCAAAAAGACACCATGCACCCCAATGTTCATTGCAGCACTATTTACAATAGCCAGGACATGGAAGCAATCTAAGTGCCCATCGACAGATGAATGGATAAAGAAGGTGTGGTACATATATACAATGGGATATTCCTCAGCCATAAATAGGAATGAAGTTGGGTCATTTGTAGAGACGTGGATGGATCTAGAGACCGTCACACAG
This sequence comes from Mesoplodon mirus, assembly GCF_964341445.2. NCBI lineage: Eukaryota > Metazoa > Chordata > Mammalia > Artiodactyla > Ziphiidae > Mesoplodon > Mesoplodon mirus. Next base: position 4,641,621 of record NC_138983.1, on the reverse strand, counting down.
AGTGAAGTAAGTCAGAAAGAGCAAAACAAATATCGTGTATTAATGCATATATGTGGAACCTAGAAAAATGGTACAGAGGAACCGGTTTGCAGGGCAGAAATAGAGACACAGAGGTAGAGAACAAATGTATGGACACCAAGGGGGGAACGTGGATGGGGGTGGTGGTGGTGGGATGGATTGGGAGATTGGGATTGACATATATACACTAATATGTATAAAATGGATAACTAATAAGAACCTGCTGTGTAAAAAAATAAAATAAAATTCAAAAACAAACGAACAAACCAAAAAACCCAAAACAACAACAACAAAATATGCCTTGATCCCCACATGAATGAGTCACCGTTTTCCATGAAACAAGTGCAAGATTGCAGAGTTGTTCTCCAGTCTGAGTGCTCCGTTGTCTCCTGTTTATGGGAGGCCATGTTTCCTAAACTTCCTGGCAGAAGTAGCTGTTTTCCAGATAAAACTCAGAATTGTTTAGCCCCTCAGCTGTTGGAGCTGGAATTTCCCCCCGAGGCCTGGGCCAGCTGAACAGATTACACTGATTGGTATGTGTGTGTCTTTCAACTCATTTAAAAAAAGAAAAATTTTTTAAAAATTCCAGGATCTTTTCAAATAAATTGTGGTGAAATACACCTAGCAGAAAACTTGCCATTTTAACCATTTCTAAGTTCTGTGGCATTAAGTACCTTCACATTGTTGTGCAACCATCTCCAAAACTCTTTTTATCTAGGGACACTGAACCTCTGTCCCCGTTAAACACTCCTCTTCCCCTCCCCCAGCCCCTGGCAACCACCATCCTACTTTCTGTCTCTATCAATGTGATGACTCTAGGGACCTCCTGTGAGTGGAATCACACAGTATTTGTCTTTTTGCGACTGGCTTATTTCACTGAGCATAATGCCCTCAAACTTCATCCATGTGGTAGCATGTGTCAGAATTTCCTTCCTTTTTAAGGCTCAATGATATTCCATTGTACGGATGGACCACATTTCGTTTATCCATTCAACCGTTGATGGACAATTGGGTTGCTTCTATGTTTGGGTTGCAAATCCCTCTTTGAGACCTTGCATTCAGTTCTTTTGGGGTTGTACCCAGAATCAGAATCGCTGGATCTTATGGTTGTTCTCTTTCTAATTTTTTTGAGGAACCATCATACTGTTTTCATTCCCCATTTTACATTCCCATCAACAGTGCACAAAGGTTCCAATTTCTCCACACCCTCACCAACACCGGATATTTTCTACTTTTTTCACAGTAGCCATCCTAAGGGGTGTGAGGGGGTCCCTTCACTTCACTTTTTTTTTTTTTTTTTTTTTTTTTTGCAGTACGTGGGCCTCTCCCGTTGCAGAACACAGGCTCTGGATGCGCAGGCTCAGTGGCCATGGCTCACGGGCCCAGCCGCTCCGCGTCATGTGGGATCTTCCCGGACCGGGCACGAACCCGTGTCCCCTGCATCGGCAGGCGGACGCTCAACCACTGCACCACCAGGGAAGCCCCACTTAACTTTTAAATAAAGAAAACAATAATGTCTTTCTAGGAATGAAACTGGGTCATTTGTAGTGATGTGGATGAACCTAGAGTCTGTCATGCAGAGTGAAGTAAGTCAATATATTATCACATGTGTGTGGAATCTAGGAAAATGGTACTGATGAACCAATTTCCAGCACAGGAAAAGAGACGCAAATGTAGAGAATGGACTTGTGGACACAGTGGGGGGGGGAGGGGAGGGTGGGATGAACTGAGAGAGTAGCATTGACATATATACACTACCAAGTGTAAAACAGATAGCTAGTGGGAAGCAGCTGTATAGCACAAGGAGCTCAGTTCAGTGCTCTGTGATGACCTAGAGGGGTGGGACAGGGAGGGGGTGGGAAGGAGACTCAAGAGGGAGGGGATATATGTATACATATAGCTGATTCACTTTGTCATACAGCAGAAACGAGCACGATGTTGTAAAGCAATCATACTCCAATGAAAAAAAGAAAACAATAATCTTTCTATACCTAACAGAACCCCATTGTCCCCTGATCAACCAAAGACACACTAATCCTCCCTCCAAAAATGGAGATGCATGGGACTTCCCTGGTGGTGCAGGGATTAAGAATCCGCCTGACAATGCAGGGGACATGGGTTCAAGCCCCGGTCCGGGAAGATCCCACATGCTACGGAGCAACTAAGCCCATGCGCCACAACTACTGAAGCCTGCGTACCTAGAGCCCCAGAGAAGCTTTTGGACTCTGGGCATAATCTCTCCACTGCATTCCCCCTCTGAACCAGGACTAGTCATGCCAGCGGGTATAATAACCCCCTTCTACGTGTCTTGGTTCAGAGCCTAGACCGTATCCTAGAAACAGCAAAGTATCATCACCCAGCCATTAAAAGGCCATCCCTTCATTCAACGATGCTTAGGACGATGGCGAACATGGTGAGACCAAGGAGCCAGTGGGCTCAAGCCTGGTGATGCACCTTCATTTGTGGAGAAATGAGCTCCTTGGTGAGAAGCAGTGTTGGGTGTAATAATGACCAAGGAGATTCCGTATGTCCATGGGTGGTGGTTTTGGCAGAAGACTTCCAGGCAGGGAAGGCAAATTCATGTTCAGAGCAAAGTCATAATTCCAGGAAAATGAAATCACTGCCTCTTTCATGATGGAAGTTGTCCAGTGAAATCAACCCACAACCAGGTGGCTGGCTGTCCCCTGGGGAATGGTGTCTCCCGGGGGTTCCTGGGCTCGCAGCAGTGACTGAGCTGGGTCAGCTTTGGAGTAGGGAAGCTTGGGTTGCTGAGCCCATGCAAAGCAGGGTGGCTGGGGACACAGGCTGGCTGATGCCATCAGACAGGCCACCTTGTCCATCTGATGACACTGAGCCTCCTCTGTGAAGTTGGCCTCTGGTGAGTATTTACATGGGATGCTAATCTCTATCCGGCTACCTTGCACCTACTCCGAGAGGTTCTTCCTCAGGCCTCTTCTCCTGACCTCCTGTGACCAATCATCCAATCCTGTTCCTTTCTTTTTATTTTTTGGTCGTGCCGTGCGGCACGCAGGATCTTAGCTCCCTGACCAGGGATTGAACCCATGCCGCCTGCAGTGGAAGTGCGGAGTCCTAACCCTTGGACCACCAGGGAAGTCCCCCAATCCTTTTCCTTTTGGGTCCCTGACCATCCATTAGGCCCTGCCGACGTGTCAGTGTAGACCCGTACCTCTGACCCTCTCTCCTTCCAGGTAAAAGGAACAACCAGGCACATGTCTGAAAATTTGACCCCAGACCCTTCAGGACCACCTCCCTGGAGCTGCAGAGCTTCAGCAGTCCACCCTCAGACGATGCCAGCTTATCGTGCAGGCCTGAAGTCTTTCTTCCTGTCAGCTGGTCCTAAGGAACTCCCAGGAGATCATTTGCATGGATGGAGGGAGAGGGGCTGACACAGCACAGGAGGTACCGTGGGAGTCTAGCATCTGCTTCTGCAATGACTTGTGCCTTCAGGTCTGATCTGCTGTGTCTCACTTCCCCTTGACCGTGGAGTGCCATGGTGGGCATCTCAGTGTCTATCTTGCTGGGTTGGGTAACACCTAGTTCAGGATGGACAGCTCAGATCGATGGTAAATTTGCAACCTGTGTTTACACGTTTAGTCTCTATTAGGGCCCAGAGGCAAGCCAGGAGCTGTCTTCTCAAAAGGAGAAGAGTTCTTTTCAGAAGAAGATGTGCTTTGCTCCAAAATTTAAGTGGTCTGTTCTGCAATACCCCAGTAGGAGCCTGCTAAAGACTTCCCACAGAATCCCCCCCATCTCCTGACACCTTATGCTCCATCGGCTCTACTGGGTCCTTTGGCCTGAGCAGCAGAGTAGATTTCACTGCAACCTGGATGCATCCCAGAGCCTTCTCTTGTCCTGGCATCTACTCACACCTGCCTTACAGGTCGCAGGCAGCCTTACAGGTAGACAAGTTGGATGAGCACACTTTATAAGATGTATGTTGTGTCCAAAATCTAAAGAGGCTCGCCAGGCATTGTGGGACTTTCGTAGCAGTAGGAGCTGGCTGGTCTAGCAACTTGTATTTTCTTTTGGCGAGGCTACCTCAACACGTCCCAGACCATTGTCCTTCTAGAAATTTCATTGCATTTTGTGGGGATCACTTCCCACCCCCTGACATGCATGTGTCTGACCAAGATTTCTGGAGGGTTTATGTTTCTGGCTCATTGGGTCCAATCTGACCGATGTCATTGATATGGTGGGTCAGTTTGTTGTCCTGTGAATCAGATCTAGAGGGTTTTCTTTGATTATTCCAATCAAGTAAATCTCAGTTAGCTGCTCCCTTATGAGTCTGAACCATGTTAAATGGTAGTTCAGGTCAAAAATGGTTGCCTATCACCAATTTTATGGGGTTAAACCAAACATTTCAGTCCCAGGTACTTCCTGAGCAATTAGCCACTACCAGAGAGCTACTCTGGTTATTCATGTTTTCATGATGGTAACTACACCCTTCTTGTCTCCTTGGCCCCTGCTGTGTTGGGATTCCTTCATCCTCATGGAATTCAGGAAGCCTGTTTCAATGGCAGCGTCTCCCAAGGTCATTCCTAGCCCGCAGAGAACAGCCACAAAGACTTTTCACGCGCTGTGTTCCCCTCCCCACTGTATTTCTCAAAGCTTTGGTGAAGGGCCCTCTTGGGGCATGGTTAGGGCATGGGCGAGTGGGTTGTATATAATGAATCCACTCCAATATTCCTATTTCCCCAAGTGTTTGGAGAACTTTCTCTACAGCAGGGGTTCTCAGTAGGGACGATTTTGCTACCACACACCGCCCACCAACCTGGGGACTTTTAGTAATGTCTAGAGACATTTTTGGTTGTTACAACTGGGAGGGGTGTGTTACTAGCATCTAGTGGACCAGGGATGCCACTAAGCACCCCCCCAAGAGCCTCTCCCCACAAAAAGAATTATCTTGTCCCAAATATCAAAAGTGCCAAAGTTAAAAAACTGTCCTTTACAGTTTACCAAGGGAATCCCATATTCTCATCTCCATCTCAAATGGGCCATCACTGAATGTAAATTGGTGCAGCCACTGTGGAAAACCAAAAATAGAACTACCATATGACCCAGCAGTTCCACTCCTGGGAATATATCTGAAAAAAAGAAAAACACTAATTCAAAAAGATACATGCACCCCAATGTTCACAGCAGCTCTATTTACAATAGCCAGGACATGGAAGCAACCTAAGCGTCCATCAACAGATGAATGGATAAAGAAGGTGTGGTATATACATACAATGTATACTACTCAGCCATTAAAAAAGAAAAAAAGCCACCAGAATTTTGCCATTTGCAGAAACATGGATGGACTTGGAAGGCATTATACTAAGTGAAATAAGCCAGACAGAGAAAGACAAATACTGTACGGTATCACTTATATGTGGAATCTAAAAAAATACAACAAACTAGTGAATGAAACAAAAAAGAAGCAGACTCACAGAGATAGAGAACAAACTAGTGGTTACCAGTGGGGAGAGGGTTGGGGGAGGGGCAACATAAGGGATGGGGAGGGATTATGAGATTATATGAAACCATGTGTGTGAATTTTTTTTTTCAACTTTTTGAATTGAAGTATAGTTGATTTACAATGTTGTTCCAATCTCTGATGTACAGCAAAGTGACTCAGTTATACACATATATACATTCTTTTTAAATATTCTTTTCCATTATGGTTTATCCTGGGAGACTGGATATAGTTCCCTGTGCTGTACATTAGGACCTTGTTGTTTATCCATTCTAAATGTAATAGTTTGCATCTGCTGACCCCAAACTCCCAGTCCATCACTCTCCCTCCCCCTTTCCCCCTTGGCAGCCACAACTCTGTTCTCTATGTCTGTGAGTCTGTTTCTGTTTTGTAGATAAGTTCATTTGTGCCATATTTTAGATTCCACATATAAGTGATATCATATGGTATTTTTCTTTCTCTTTCTGACTGACTTCATTTAGTATGATATTCTCTAGTTGCATCCATGTTGCTGCAAATGGCATCACTTCGTTCTTTTTTATGGCTGAGTATGTGTGTGAAGTTTTTGAAAATTGTAAAGCACTGTAGAATTTAAAGAATCTTTCTTTCCATTAAACAAAAAAGTTAAATTTTGATTTTGGAAAAAAAAAAGAGGAGACACCGCTGGATCCAGACTTCAGTCAATGACATGAGCATTCTATTAGAGCCACGCCCAGCTCTGGGTTAACACTTTGAGTCTGGGATGGGCGATTGCATCCGTATCAGAAAACATTACGTTTCTTCCATGCTGGTCTGACACCCGTAGGGCCATTGCCGTGCTTATTCCCGAGGTTTCTGCCAATGGAAACTGGTAATGCCTGTCATTTCTTTTGTTGTATGCAGTACATCTTCCTGGGTCAGGTTTTTTTTTTTTTTTTGGCTGTGCCGTGCAGCTTGCGGGATCTTAGTTCCTGACCAGGGATTGAACCCGCACCCTCGTCAGTGAAAGCGAGGAGTCCTAACCACTGGACCGCCAGGGAAGTCCCCCTGGGTCAGATTTTATACCCCTGCTCCTGCGATTCGAGTTCAGATCCAGAAGCAAGAGGTGGTGGCAGGCCCTAGAGGAAGCATCTCCCTTAGGAGTGATGGAGGGGGGGGACTTGGGACGGCTTCTGCAGGCAACAGAGTGTCTAAGGGATTTGGAGGTCCAGCAGCACCGCAGTCTTTCCAAATGGGATCCGTTCCAATGTTTGGAGTTCCCCTCTTACCCATCGATATCCTGACTTCACCCCAGGGAACCCGTGTGGCCACAATTTCAAACAGCCGTGCTGACCCCACGGGGGGTCAGAGTTTGGGTCTGGTTTTCTAAAACCTTGACCCTGTGATTATAAGAGATGTGGACTTTTGAAAGGCAGTCATGGAAGTTTTCTGGTACTTTAATAACTTGGTCGTGGGTTCAGGGTCCAGACTGCCCCAGCACCGTGTGACCGCTTTGCCGTCCTCCTGTGGTCACCACAGATAGAAGCCTGCACGTGAGGTACTGACGTCGGCTCTCGGATGGGACCACCACGCTTTGCAGTGAGAACTGTTGGCAACTGGGGTGGGGGGTCCTCAGTTCTCAGGACCATCAGAGCCCCGTTGACTTGCCTCCCCGTCTTCTCTTGCAGAGGCTGACACCACGTGGCTCTTGCACCTGTTGGGGATTCATCTCCACCTGCTTGCCTGCCGTGGCCACCTGGCCGTGTGGTTCCATCCTGGCTGCAACCCATGAGTTTTGGGTTTTGCTATCCTAGGTGCTCTGTCCATTTTTATAGGGGAATTTGGAGAGATCAGAAAAGATGCATCACTCTTCCATCTTCCCCAGACTGCTTTCAAGCTCTCTCGAAATAGCATGAAATAGCAGCAGAAGTGTCTATTCTGAAAGTCCCAGGCTTGATGGCAGCTCGAGGTGGGCTGTTTGTCAATAGAAACAAGCAGCACCAAAGAGCAGAGCATGACATCTATGGGGATCTGGGCCTTTCCAGGCCCCTGTCACCAGACCTTGAGGCCTGGCAGAGAGAGCTGCAAGCGGGGCCACCGTGCGCTGTCCTTGGGTCACATGTCCTTGGTGCACTTGGCTGAGAGGGCAAGTGGGACTGAATTCCAGCTCATGCACGAGCCCTGAGTCCCGTCCCGGGGCTGCAGCCTCCGCCCTGAGAATGCATGCTATGTGCTGGTGGTTTCCCTGACCAAAGGGAGGACGTGACTGCCTGTCTTTAAGGCCTCTTTCCGCAGTGGGATTCCCTACAAGGGGGTCAGCAAAGTGGCCTCTCCCTGAGATGGTGGGAGCCGTTGCCGAGGTGAATGCACGCCCTCTTGGCTCGGAACTGTACCAAATCCCTCCCAGCAGAAATGTGGAGTTCCCTCACCTCTGTGGTCACTGTGCCACCTGCCTCCTCACCTGGGGAAGGGTCTCAGGGATGGGGGGCAGGTGGACAAGCAAAGCCGGGAGAGTCAAAGGAATCAACCAGGTAGGGAGCCGCTGGCCCATCCTAGCTTGGCCCAGCTCGAGGGGGCTCCTGGCGGAGAGACCCCAGGCTTACCCTCCTCCTGGAGGAGTCCCCCCAGCTTTCCAACCCCTGCCCAGGCAAGGGCTGCTTGGTTCCCTGGTTGGTGCAGACCCTTTCCAACCTCTAGGTCTGTGCGCGTGTGTTCTCTCCACCTGCTGTTCCTTGGAAAACTCCCACTGTCCTTCAGGGCCCGATTCAAATGTCACCTCCTCCAGGAAGCCTTCCCATGAAGCCCTGCCAGGACTTGGCACACAAAAGACACTTGATGAGGCAGCTGAACTTTGGGGGCAAATAAGTGGGGTCGGCTCGGCTATATCCCTCTCGTGAGATGCTGGTGCGGCTCCGAGGCTCTACCAGCTAATGATTTCTATGGATTTCAGCAACAGGGAGGACAGGATGGAGGAGATACGGGACTGATGGTGCTGGTCCCCTGACCTCCGAGAATGGGTGCTCCGGCCTGCTGGGAACAGGACTTCTAAAACGACAATTATGTCTGGAAGGCTGTGGTCCAAGGCCATTTTTGCTGGCTATAAGCGGGGTCTACGGAACCAGAGGGAGCACACAGCTCTCCTGAAAATTGAAGGTGTATATGCTCGAGATGAAACTGAATTCTATCTAGGCAAGAGATGTGCTTACGTGTACAAAGCAAAGAACAACACAGTAACTCCTGGTGGAAAACCTAACAAAACCAGAGTAATCTGGGGAAAGATAACTCGTGCTCATGGAAACAGTGGCATGGTTCGTGCCAAATTCCGAAGCAATCTTCCTGCTAAGGCCATTGGACACAGAATCCGTGTGATGCTGTACCCTTCAAGGATTTAAACTTACTGAAAAGTAAATAAATAAATGTGGATTTGTAAAAAAAAAAAAAAAAAAAAAAAAAAAAAGACACTTGATGAGGGATGAATGCGTCCAGTGTGGCTCCCTCAGCCAGCTCTGGAGGGCAGTGAACTCCCTTGACATCCTTCTCCAAGATGCTTCCCTGTTCCAGCTGCTGGGACGTCACTGGCTTTCTGAGAAGCTCACGTGTTCCCGAGTCTTGTGGGGACTTCCCCTCCGCCCTCAGAACAAACCTTGACTGTGACCTGCCAGATCCGCTGGCCTGACTTAGATCCATTGGCAGGACCGCCGTCCCCAGCCCGGAAGACCACCAGTTCCTCCCCGTCAGGTTTCCTGGTCCTGGTGGACTCTGCCCCTTGGGCCCGTGCTCCCCCCAACCCCCCTTCCCCGCCCCCAGGAGCCTGGGCAGCTGGCCGGGCAGCACGCTCAAAGTCCGCGTGGCTTTCCAGGCGCCCCGGGGGTCTGCCTCCGTCCCTGCCCTGCTGTCTTGCTCTCACCTTCCCTGCGGCTGGAGGCGGTCACCCGCTCAGCCCCTTTTCTGTGCTGTGGCCTTTTGTCCCTCACCCTGGGGTTTATCACCTCAGGGCAAGGGTGCCTTTATGATACTGCAGGATACAAATGGCCACAACGGAGCAAGGTGTCCCCACCCACAGTCCCTCTTAGGGCATGGGGGTGACAACAGCTTTGTACTGGGTAAGCCCCAGTCCCAAGGGATTCCCAGGAGGCATGTGGTCTCCTGGGGGGTTCTGCCTCCTGTCCCCTCTAGTCCACCCCGTCCAGCCACCACACTTTAAAAGCATAAATCCCATCATGTTTCTCTCCCAAGCTTGAGACCCTCCAGTTGCCTCCAGCTGCTGTCAGAACGAGCTACCCATCAGCACGGATGCCAAACCCTATGGGGTCTGCTGCCGCCCCCTGCCTGCACCTCGGCCCCCTCCCCTCAAGCTCACTGTCCTCAGCCCGCCGTCACTGCCCCTACACGCCATGCCCCCTCCTGCCCTGCCCCATGGCCAGCTCCTCCTCATCCTTCAGACCTCAGCTAAAATGTCACCTCCTCCCAGAGGCCCTCCCTGACCATCTCATGTAAAGAGGACCCCTCCGTGTGTGTTTTTCATTTAAAAAAAATTTATTTATTCTTTTTTTTTTTTTGGCCACGTGGCACGGCATGTGGGATCTTAGCTCCCCAACCAGGGATCGAACTCGGGCCCCCTGCGGTGGAAGTGTGGAGTCTTAACAACTGAGCTGCCAGGGAAGTCCCCGGGTGTGCTTTTTAGGATCGAGATTTAATGAATTCTCTTACCATAAACTTCACCCCTTTAAAGTATAAAATTCAATGATTTTCAGTATATTCACCAGGTTGTGCAACCATCACCACTGTCTAACTTCAGAACACTCTACTCACCCAGAGAAGAAACCTCGTACCCCTTGGCAGTCTCTCCGACCCTCCCCTCCCCCAGGCCCTGGCCACCACCAACATGCCTTCTGTCTCCGTGGATTTACCTCTTCTGGACACTTCGTATTAATGGAATCCTACATTACATGGCCTTTGGTATCTGATTCTTCCACTTAGCATATTTACCGTCAAGATTCAGCACCTCATTCCTTCTTATGGCTGAATAATATGCCCTTGTATGGATCTGCCACGTTTCGTTTATCCGTCCCTCACTCCCTTTGTGCACGAATCCAGTGTATGCTTTTCATTTCCCCACGGTGTTCTTCTCACGTTTGGTCTCTTTGATGAGACACGGTCTCCGAGAGGGAGGCCCTGACTGTGTGCTCCGGGCTGTGCCTCGGTGCGTGGCCAGGGCTGGGTGCACTGGGGTGCTTGGTGAATAGGGCGCCCCGAGTGGGATGGTCTGAACTCCGCCCAGCCTTGTCTCAGTGGATGCCTTTGGTGCCAGCTGATAGAGCTGTGGACCCACGGATCCAGGCCAGGCCAACGATACCCTCCCGCCAGCACCTGTGCCTTTCTGTGCTGGGAAACTCACATCCTAGGAATGGCTCCAGCCAATGGCCTTGTCTCAGGGGAGTTGGGGGAGCACCGAGCCTTCCTTGCTCCTAGGAGGGACACCCTGAGGTTTTTTCTCTGAGGTCCCCACGGGGACTGAGCCTGGCTGCTACGGGTTGAAGGGACACCTTCTATGGCTTCCTTCCCTTCCCTGACCTGCTTCTGGGATTGCCATCCAAACACACTGCTCAAACCCTGTCTCAGGATCACAGCCCAGGAGGACACAGGTGTGCCTGTCTGACCTGGAAAGGCCCCAGATTCCTCCCCAGTCTGACACGGCCCCCGCCTCTCCCAGGCTTTCACTCCAGCTCCCCACGGGCCTTCTCTCCAGCAGGTACCCCAACTCTGAAGGCATCTGGGCTTTGCTCTCCAGCCCCCGCCCTGCAGATCCTTGTCACCCTCAGCCCATCCCTTGGCCGCCACACGAGCAGCTCGGTTCCCGATGCGACCAGTGATCCGGGTCTCCCCAGATTCCTGTTGCTTGTGTCATGTGTGGGAGAACTCAAAATAGCCAGTGAGGCCTGTGCCCTGCCTGGGAAGGATCTGGTTTTCCCAGGGGTTGGTCCCCAGGGCACAGACGAGGTCTTGCTCATAAACGCCCCTGCTTTTGGCCCCGTGCTCAGCCGATGTGCTCTCTTCCCATGCTTGGGCAGGCTTGATGTCCACTGTGTCCCTCACTCGCTGTGTGACTGTGAACAAAGCATGTGGCCTCTCTCAGCCTCAGTTTCCCCAAGTGCAACAGGAGGATCGTTGCTGCACTAATCTTGGTGGTCATTTCAAGACTGAAGTGTGGGCTTCCCTGGTGGCACAGTGGTTGAGAGTCTGCCTGCCGATGCAGGGGACACGGGTTCATGCCCCGGTTCGGGAAGATCCCACATGCTGCGGAGCGGCTGGGCCCGTGAGACATGGCCGCTGAGCCTGCGCGTCCGGAGCCTGTGCTCCGCAACGGGAGAGGCCACAACAGTGAGAGGCCCGCGTACTGCAAAAAAAAAAAAAGAAAAAAAAAAAAGACTGAAGTGTGACAAGGGACTTGAGAGTTCTTGGTGATCTTAAAACACTGCGTCATGTTTCTCCCAGAGATGGTCTAGAAGGGAGGGACCAGGAGAGCAGGACCAGGGTCTGAGGCCCTGTTGTGTGTCCCCTGTCGCTGCAGATGGGAGTTGCCGCCATCATTATCTGCGTTTTATGCAGGCAGAGACCGAGGCTCAGCAAGGGGGTGGGGCTGCCCGAGCTCAGGAAGGTGGTCGTGGGTGGGGATATGAATTCAGATCTGCATGATTCCAGGCCCATGATTTTCGCTTGTAACCATGAGGACGGGTGATTTAAATTTTTTTTTTTCCATGTGCTTTTAGAAATCATTTAAACTGTTACGAGGAGCATCTTTTGTCTTATTCAGTAGTACCTAGGCCAGTTCCTGGCATGCAGGAGGCCCTCAGTAGATGCATGGATGAATGAGTGAGTGAATGAATTAAACCATAAAGCTACGTTGGCTTTATGGGCACATAAACCATGGGCACATGTGTTCTGCTCCTGCAGGTGACAGGGGAGACCCCGTGGTGGGCGTTGACCTGAACTGACCAGGAAGGACATGGATGCGATCAAGCACCATCACGAGAAGGCCCAGGGTGGCCGACCTCTGACGGCCATGGGCCCAGGCTGGGAAGATGTTTGGGCCCCTCTGGGGTCTCCTCCATGCCCTGACAGCCTCTAACCCTATAACCCTATAAAACAATGCAGAAATGTGCCAACACGGTTGGCACGTTGCCCAAAATAACACTGCTGGGGGCCAGTGTTCGGGAGCCGTGGGGGCATCTCTGTTGTTCGAACCACGTTTGGTGCATCCCACGGGCGGGTATCTTGGGAGAGAAAGCTCTCTGTTGATGCTGCGAGCCGCCAACAGTGGCCCTGGTATGGCATGAAGGATGCCCAGGCTGACTCAAAGCCAGTGTCCCCACCAAGAGGACATCTTCCTCCACTGCAGGTTCCGGGGGACAAGGACCACACGAGCAACGCTGCAAAGGCAGCTGCGGGGGGTGGTGGGTGGATTCCTCGTTCGTTTAAGGTGTATGTGGGGTAGGGGGTGGCAGGAGACAGGAGGACGCTGGCCCCTTATGAATCTCAGGTCTGTTTCCTTGCCTGGGCGCAGGGCAGGGAACAGGGTTTGTGCCAAGGATGTCCTTTCTCATCTGCTTTGTATACCAGCGGCTCTGCGACTGCCCCGTTGCCGGAGTGATGGATGTTGCTTCCAAGATTAGGTTCTACAGGCCGGTGATCTCCATCGCGTTAGTCCTCTCCGACTTTTCTCACTTTCTTGCTCTGATGAAGCCGGCTGCCCTGTTGTGAGCTGCCTTGTGGAGAGGCCATGGGGCAGGGAACGGAGACCCTTGGTCTATCAGCCCGTGAGGAGCTGCACCCAGCCCACAGCTGCTGGGGCTGAGTAAGCCCGGTCCCTGGAGAGGCCTGCAGCCTGCCACACCTTGACTGCAGCCTGGAGAGATGCAGGCAGCCATCCAGCTAAGCTGTATTTGGATTCCAGTCTGGGAGAAACTGGGAGACAGCAAATGTCATTTTAAACCATAATGTTTTGGGGTTACTTGTTATGCAGCCATAGATAACCAATACAAAGATTTCATTGAATGTGTCTTAGGAAAAACATAAGTAGCACGTGAAATTGGGTTTGGGACATTTATTGCTTGCAATGACACTAAGCAGGGAATAGCAATCCATTTAAATCAGTTTGAAGAGACCGTACAGATGGGTGTGGGACGGCAGAAATCGGGAGGAGGAGGAAGATGACTGACTGGAGTTCCGAGAGCACTGAGATATTGACGGGAGGGTCACTGACGCCACAGCAGGTGTGTTCAGAGATAATTCTGGGTTGTGTCTGGGTGCAGCTGTCTACAGGGTGCAGCAAGGGGTGCCTCTTCCCAGGTTGAGTTCTGCTCTGCTGAGGGGGCTGAGGCTGTACAGGAGATCACCCCAGTTACTACCCCCTTCCACAGCCTACGCAGGGTGCAGCATCCCCAAGGGGGAAGGAGTGGCTCTGTGGCCTCTTTGCTGTTGCCCAGTGTCCAGTGGGTTGAGGGGACCGAGGATCTGGGAACCCTGGTTCTAGGACAGGTTCTTTTTTTTTTAAATTTTATTTTATTAAAAGAATTTTTTTGGCCACACCACGCGGCTTGTGGGATCTTAGTTCCCTGACCAGAGATTGAGCCCATGCCCTCGGCCGTGAGAGTGCAGAGTCCTAACCACTGGACCGCTAGGGAAGTCCCTAGGGCAGCTTCTGGCTGTGGCTGTCACCTGTCTGTGGGCTGAGGAGGAGGGACAGTAGGTCCACAGGAGGAAGGGGAAGGAGAGAGGAAGATGGGGGTAGGGGTGTCAGATGATGTCACTGTCACACCCCGGGTTTCCTGCAGGCCTGCTTCCTGGTCTGGGGCACCAGAAAGACCCATGGGCAGAGCTAGGAGGAGGCCTGGTGACCTCATCCAACGTCAGCCACAGACAAGGGGAGATGTTGGCAGAGCCTTTGTCACCTCTGGTCTCAGCTTCCCCATCCCATGGCCTTTGGGGTGTGTGGCCAGAGCCCACTGAGTCTGCCTCCCTTCCTCCAAGCCTGTCACAGCATCCTCTTTACCAGCTCCGTCTGTGTCCTCCACTGGACCAGACAGATGAGGAGCTCCGAGGGCCACCTGGCCCCTGACACTCAGTGCCTCCCTCTGCTCAGTGCCTGACACGTGTCACCTTGCTTGTATCCTCCCAACAGCCGTGTGAGGCTGGTGTAATTCTGCCCCCACTCTAAGATGGGGAAACAGACTCAGAGAGGGGCATGACGTGCCTATGGCCTCAGAGCTGGGCCAGCCTAGGAGCAGAAGCAGCAGGGTCAGGATGCCAGCATCCCAAAGCACCTGTTTTCTTCACTGCTGTATCCCAGAGCCCAGACTGGTATCTGGCACACAGTAGGTGCTCAGTAGACATTTGCTGGGCAGGACTGGCTGAGTGGTGGCTCCTGGTCAACTTCACAGAGCGGCTGGACCTTGAGGAGGCAGCTCACCTGGGGGCTGGACCTCAGCGGAGGTTACATGGCCGCTAGGGGGGCTGTGTGTGCCCAGAGAGTCCTGGGGGCCAGTGCCATCCCCCTCATGCCTCACAGCGGTCTTGGGTTTGTTATGATCCCACTTCACAGAAGAGGAAACTGAGGCACGCAGAGGGGCTGTGGCTTGCCTGAGGTCACATCGAGGCCAGGCTGGTGCCCCTCTGGTTTCACTCCCAGGCCAGCTCTGCTCCCTTGGCCCTGTCCCCCTCAGTCAGTGCCCTGGGCTCCAGGAGACCCACACATGGGACCACCAGGCTGTCGTGAGGACCCGGCTACCCAGAGGGCCCCGCCAGCCCTTTCTCTCCCCACGGGCACCTCCAAGCGCGAGGCTGGCTTACTTACTGAAAGCTAGTATTGGACTTGGCGCAGAGGCCATCTGTCTGCACCCCACGGTCAGTTTGGTGGTACAGGGGCATACACTGGCATCTGAGAAACCTTGTTTCTCTCTCCCCTTTTATGAGCACTCCTTCTGTTAACCCCACCTGCATCCAAACCAGCCTTGACTGACTCCATAAAGTCCATGTAAATGCTTACCTGGCGCTGCATTCCACTCAGGCCTCATGAGTTTGTGCGAACATCAAAGGGATTCTTTAATTGCAGTAAAGACAAGTCCTTGGGGGATGGGCCATTTTTGCAAAGGGCTGTGTGCATCTATTATTTCCTTTTTCAGAACAAAAATGTCTTACTTTTTCCTAGGTTTTATTTATTTATTTAATTTAATTTTTTTTTTTTTTTTTACAGTTCTGCTCAGGTATTTTATGTGTGTTTGTCTTTTTTCTTTTTTTGGTGGGGGAAAGGTTGGAAGGGAGACGGAAAAACAAAACCAAAGGGAGAAAAAAAAAACACAGGACTCTTCCCACCCACTGCCACCCCCGGGCGAGGAAGAGCGCACACGGGGCCGAACAGAAATAACTTAGGGTGGGGAGGGGGGCATCAGGAGAACCCCAGATATGATCTCCGGACTCCACGGCAGATGACGCTGCCTGCCTAGAGGCCCAAACAGCTAGGGGTGAGGTGGGCAAGCGTACCGAGGAAGGAGCGCTGAGAGGGAGGAGGGGACTGGGACTGGAGAAACTTCACTGAGTAGTGGTAGATGAAGTGCATTTTCAATGCTCTAGATATGCGCTGGGGAGGAGCTAGAGTTGGTCACACCTCCAGGGGGCGGGGCCCCGGGGCTGGCAGGTTCGGGATCTCTGCGCAGCTAGGGTCACTGGTGGTGGCTGGTGCGAAGCAGGGGGGCTTAGCCGGCGCTGGCTGCGTGGTAGCAGCCGGGGGATACGGCTGGGCCGCTCACGGCCCACTGGCCAGTGTGTGGATGGCCCAGGGGGGCAGGCGGGTGGCTAAACCCTGGCTGGCCTGTGCCCGGCGCCAGGTCCAGCCCTTGCACGGGGCCCCAAACCTTGCCAACAGGGCTAGAGGATTACCCTGCCGGGGCCCTGGGACAGGTAGACGGCTGCGGAAGCCATCCATCCTCGTTGGTCTTGGGGTAGAGTGCGAATAGGCCCAGGTCCCCCACGGCCCTATAGAGCCCTGAAGGTCATGGGCGACAGACGCAGCAGAGCGGGCAACCAGAGTCGAGAGATGTCCCGGCGCATCTGGGGGCCCTGCTGCCGCACCCATTTGCCCCCAGCTGCCAGAGCTGCCTGAGGTAGAGCCAGGCCTGGCCAGGCTAGGAGCCAGGCAGCCCCAAGGCCCAGAGGGACACCCATGAGGCCTCAGCGCCAGCTCAGACTGAGGACGGCCCCCAGTGCGTTGCCCTGAGCCAGGAGTAGGAATAGACGGGGGAGGGGGGGCAGGTGCAGAGCTGTACAAAGAAGTAGGTAGGAGCCCCCCACCTCGAGTGCCAGCAGGGCTGCCTGCAGGCCACCACTGCCCTGGCCGCCAGCAGTGGGAGCGGCAACAGAAGTAGCAGGGGCAGGAGGCCAGAGGAGGACCCCGCTGCAAAGGAGAGTCCAGCCAAGACGCCATGGGACAGGAGTCCAGGGAGCTGGCCAGTAGGGCTGGGCCTCAGGCGTGTGGGAGGGGTTTGGGGGGCGTGTCTGGTGAGGGACAGCCATCTCCAGGATCCCTCGGGGTCCTAAACAGAGCCCCCTCCTCCTCAGGCACTGGGGTCACTGCTGGACCCTGGATCCAGCCAAGCTCCAACTCCTCATCCAAGAGGCTACCATCCTCCTTCCCGAACCACAACCTCCATTCCCCGGATGCCTCCTGGCCCATGGGGCTCCTCTCCTGGGGTGCCGGGGATGGAACTCTCCTCTCCTCTATCTCCTCCCCAGGTAGCCCCCAAACTTCCTCATCAACCAAACTCCTCTGTTTTTGTGGACTGGGACTAGGGGTTCCTGATTCTTTCCCCAATATCCTCTGCTCTCCTGGCTCCAAGGCAGCCCCTTCCTTCCCCAGAATCCTCCTCTCTGGAACTGCTTCCTCCTCCTCTCCCAGGATTCTTCTCCTTTTTAAAAAAATTTACTTATTTTATTTTAGTTTTGGCTGTGTTGGGTCTTCGTTGCTGTGTGCGGGCTTTCTCTAGTCACGGTGAGCGGGGGCTACTCTTCATTGCGGTGCGCGGGCTTCTCACTGCGGTGGCTTCTCTTGTTGCGGAGCATGGGCTCTAGGTTCACGGGCTTCAGTAGTTGCGGCTCGTGGGCTCAGTGGTTGTGGCTCGCGGGCTCCAGAGTGCAGGCTCAGTAGTTGTGGCGCACAGGCTTAGTTGTTCCGCGGCATGTGGGATCTTCCTGGACCAGGGCTCGAACCCGCGTCCCCTGCATTGGCAGGCAGATTCTCAACACTGCGCCACCAGGGAAGCCCTCCCAGGATTCTTGCGTCTGCCTCCTGGCCAGATTAGCAGGGCTGCTCTTCTTTAAGGGTACCTGTGTTAGGTGGTCCCAGAGCCCCAGGAGCAGGGAGCAGGAGGCCCGGGGAACACTGGCCTGCACGTACTTTGAGGCTCTTGGGCTGCTGGCAAACCTGGGCCGCGTGCTCTGCCGCGGTCTTGCTCACGCCGCTTACTGTACTCCAGCTGGTTGCCCAGCTCCGTCTGCTGCTGCAGGCGGGTGAGCTCGGCCCGTGTGCGCTGTACGGCTTGGGGCTGCCGTAGCTCCGGCTCCCGTGTGGTCTCATGCTGCCGTAGCAGCAATGCACGCTCCAGGTCCTTCTGTGTCTGTTTCTTGTTCAAGTCCTGAGGCAAAAGGGAGGCAGGGCCCAGAAACTGGTCCGAAAGCCTTGTTGGTGTCAAGGAAGTGAGAGCCCCAGGACTCCCTGGCAGAGGGAGCCGAGGGTGGGGAGATGCGGGGTGCAGATGAGAAGTGAAAGGAAGCCAAGCTCCTGGCGGGCCTGGGAACCTAGCAGGGTCTGGCGGGCATGAGAAGCGCAAGAGGTGTGGAAAAGAAGCCGAGCCGTAACACGAATGAGGGTAGAGGGGAAAGGCCGCCACAAGTGAGGCAAAGGGAAAAGGATGCAGGTGTCTGGGATCTGGGAGGGGAACAGGGGAGGGGGTGGCCTGCCTCTCGAAGCAGGTCCCGGTCCAGGCTGTGACGAGTCAGCAGCATCTCGCGCTTGTACTGGCGACACTGCAGCTCCAAGGCCTGGCGCTGCCGCCGCAGCGGCCCAGCCTCCTCCTCCGCCTGGCGCAGCTGTAGCTGCTCCTTCAGCCGCAAAAGCCACCCAGGCTTCTCCCGCTTGGGAGTGCTGGGCTTCTGGCGCTCCTCGGCGAGGGCAGCGGGGCAGCAAGGAGGTCAGGGCCCGCCTCACCCTCCGTCAACCCCACCCACCGCTGCAGCCCCAGCCCACCTCCTTCAGCTGGACCTGCCTACCGAAGCTTGTAGGCTCGCTTCTGCGCCTCCGGCAGGGCGGCCGGCTCCTCCTTTTGCTGCCCGAGGACGGACGTGCTGCTGGCACTTACCCGCCTCAGCCTGGGCAGCTCGCACCGCCTTCTCGCCCATAGCCTGGTGCCGCCTTGACAGCTTTTCGGCCTCAGCCCCAAAACCAGCCCGCCGCGCCTCGACCTCCTGCTCCCGAGGCTCGGCCCTCAACCTCAGCCCCGACGCCAGCAGCGGTGTCCGGTGCTGTCGTCGCCTCTGCCTGCAGCTGCTGCCGCAGGGCTGAGTCCTGCCCACGCTCCCGGGTCTGACGGCTGAGCAGGCAGGCAGCCCGGATGGTGGCAGAGCGGTCCCGGCTGCGGCAGTAGGCCCATCGGCAGGCAGAAGCGGTGGTGGATGTGGGAGCCAGGGCTGCAGGTGGCTGGAGAGGGCCCGGGCTCATCGCTGGCGGGTAGGGGTCGTCACAGAGGCTGTCGGAGCCCGGCAGCCGGTGGACGATGGAGCTGTGGGAGACGACGGCGTGCTCGCCCTCCTGCATCGTGGCCGTGTCCCGGGCTTCAGGGCCTTGTGCCTCCTTGTCAGAGGTGTCTGCCAGGCTGTTGACTGAGCTGCTCTGGCTGGAGGGCTCTCTAGACCGGCCCGTGTCTCGGCCCGCTGCATGGAGGGCTCAGCCTCCTCCTCTGGGGCCTCAGCGCCAGGGCCACTGGGCGCCTCTTGCAATAGTATCTTCTTCATCTTGCGGTACTGCACGTTGTCTAGGTCCCGAACCCTTGGTCCTCTGGATTAAGTCCATGATGACTGCGGGTGGCTGCTCCCGGAGCACAAAGCAGTGCTTCAGAAGAACCTCTGATGTTGGTCTGTCTGGTGGGACTTTCTGAAGGCAGGAGTTGACAAGATTCCGGAGGTACTCAGACCAGTGTCCTGACTGGAGCACGGGGCACTCGCTCTCTGCAATGTGGTATAAGGCACTCATCGCATTCATGTGAAACAGCGGTGGTTTCCATTCCGCCAGCTCGGCGCAGGTTGTGCCTCAGGACCGAGACATCCACCTTGCCATCATCCTGCCCCCTCATCCATGGCCAGGATCACCTCTGGAGCCATCCAGTACAGGGCGCCCACGAAGGAGTTGGCAGGTGCCATGACGGATGCAGAGCCGAAGGCCCCCAGTTTCACCAAGCCTGGCTCTGACAGCAGGATGTTTCCAGCCTCACATCCCTACAGATCACGCTGTGGGAGTGCACGTAAGCCAGGCCGCGAAGGGCCCTGTGGTTCACAGCTGCAATCTCCACCTCCTGAAGGGGCCTCTTGTGCACTTCTAGAAGGTCAGAAGCTGAGCCCAGGCGATACTTCACCACCACCCAAACCATGTGCTTCCTCCGGTAACAGTCCCGGTACTGAATGGCATCGGGATGCTGGAACGTCTGTAGGAACCGCACCTCCTTGACGACGTCCTGCCGTTTCTCATTTGACTGCTTCCCACTGTAGAATCTTCTTGATGGCCACCACCCTACTATTCCGGACATTCCCGGCAAAGTACACGGCTCCAAAGCTGCCATGGCCAATTTCCCGGAGGTCAGAGAAGAGCTTTTCCGGGTCGTCCTTGAAGAAGAGCTCAGCCACGTAGGGGTCCTTCAGGCTCCGGGCCCGGCCTGGTGGCCCCTGGGGGTCCTGAGAGTGGGGCTTGACCTGTTGGGGTCACTCTGGTGCCCAGAGCCTCCACCTCCTCCTGGGGTCCGCCAACGGCTCTGCCAAGCAGGGAGAGGGCCAAGGAGAGCTTTCCCCTTGCCGCCTCTTCCCCCATCCTCCCGCTCCTTCCTGAGGGGCCCGTGGGGAAGCTTCCCCTGGAGGGGAGGGGGTGACAACCTGGTCTGACCTCGTGCGTGGTCCAGTCCTCCTCCTCCTCGAGGGCGCCGGTTGCTGAATCCCAGATATCTGATTGTGGGGTCTGAACCCCAGATATTTGAACGTGGGGGGAGGCCGAATCTGATATTTGAACTCGTGGGCAATGAACCCCGGATACTGGTGCACGCAGGGTCCTGAACCCCAGATATTTGAAATCCTGAGGAACAGAGCCCCAGGTTTATAGAGGAGTCCCAGATATCTGGAATCTCAGGAGCTGAGACCCAGATATTTGAGAAGTGTGGGGTCAGGCCCGGAAACTCGGGACGGAGGGGACTGAGCCCCAGGTCTTTGGCCACTGATAGGGGGCCTCCCCCGTGGACTTCTGACGGCACAGCCCCTCTCACACCGGAGTCGGAGGGTGAGAGCCCCGACTCCCGCCCCGGCCCCCTCCCTTTCCCGTTCTCTCTCCCGAGGACAGCTGAAAGATCGTAGCTGAGGGCGGTGCCGATGCCCCCTGCCCCTCTCCTCTTCTCAGTCTCGGCCTCTCTCCTGACCACAGCCCCGGTCTCGTCCCAGTGTCTCTCTCCCTCTTCCTCCCAATTCCAAGATGGAGACAGGGCGGGAGCCTTTTCTAGGTTTTAAAATGCATGCAGATTGTTTAAGGAAAAACCAAACCAAACCCATGAACGCATCCTGTGATTTCTCTCTACCCTCCTGGGGTAACCACACTCCTGCCCTCCAGAGCTATCATCTTTTAAACACTTGCCAAGTGATGGGCTCAAGGATTTCATTGTTATTTTAATTTGCATGCCTGTATTCTAATGAGGTGGAGCTTTGCTTCGAGCATTCATTATTCATATTTCTTCTTTTGTGTACTTCTGGTTCTTACCCTTTGCCCCTTTCCCACCTAGGGGGAATTTAGTCTTTTTCTTACTGATTTTTTCTTTTTTTTAAAGAAGATGTTGGGGGTAGGAGTTTATTAATTAATTAATTTATTTTTGCTGTGTTGGGTCTTCGTTTCTGTACAAGGGTTTTCTCTAGTTGTGGCGAGCGGGGGCCACTCTTCATCGCGGTGCGCGGGCCTCTCACTATCGCGGCTTCTCTTGTTGCGGAGCACAGGCTCCAGACGCGCAGGCTCAGTAGTTGTGGCTCATAGGCCTAGTTGCTCCGCGGCATGTGGGATCCTCCCAGACCAGGGCTCGAACCCGTGTCCCCTGCATTAGCAGGCAGATTCTCAACCACTGCGCCACCAGGGAAGCCCCTCTTACTGATTTTTAAAAAACGTTAATTTATTTATTTGGCTGCCTCAGGTCTTTCCGTTGTGGCACGCAGGAAGTTCGTTGCGGCATGCAGGCTTCTCTAGTCGTGGTGCACGGGCTCCAGAGCGCGTGGGCTCCGTAGTTGTGGCAGGTGGGCTTAGTTGCCCCGCAGCATCTTAGTTCCCGGACCAGGGCTCGAACCTGCATCCCCTGCATTGGTAGGTGGATTCTTAACCACTGCGCCACCAGGGAGGTCCCTCTTACTAATTTTTTTCTCCTTTTTTTTAACATCTTTATTGGAGTATAATTGCTTTACAATGGTGTGTTAGTTTCTGCTTTATAATCTCTTACTGATTTTTAAGAGCTCTATGGGAGGCAGAATTATGGGCCCCATGACCTCCTCCTCCCCATCATGCTTGTGGTTATGGTCAGTTAGATGGCAAAAGAGATTTTCCAGATGTAATTAAGGGTACTAATCAGCTGATTTTAAACTAAGGAGATTATCCTGGATTACCCCATGTGTCCAGTGTAATCACATGAGCCCTTAAAAGCAAAGAGATGCTGCAGAGGGGGAGGTCAAAAGGATTGGAAGCACCTTGCTGCATCTTGAAGCATCTAATTCAAAGCATGGGAGGATTCAGTGCTCTCTTCCTGGCTCCGATGATGGAGGGGGCCATAAGTAAAGGAATGCAGTAGCCTCTAGGAGCCGAGAATGACCCCCAGCCAACACCTAGAAAGAAATGGGTACCTCAAGGCTTCCCTGGTGCCACAGTGGTTAAGAATCTGCCTGCCACTTCCGGGGACAGGGGTTTGAGCCCTGGTCCAGGAAGATCCCACATGCCATGGAGCAACTAAGCCTGTGCACCACAACTACTGAGCCCACGTGCCAGAACTACTGAACTACAGTTCGTGCGCCTAGACCCTGTGCTCCACAACAAGAGAAGCCACTGCAAGGAGAAGTCCGCGCACTGCAAGGAAGAGTAGCCCCCGCTCGCTGCAACTAGAGAAAGCCCGTGCGCAGCAACGAAGACCCAACGCAGCCAAAAATAAATAAATAAAATAAATAACTTTATAAAAAAGAGAAGAAATGGGTACCTCAGTCCTAGCCCCATGGCAGTGAATCTGCCACCCACCTGGATGAGCCTAGCCCAGGTGGGCTGAAACCTTGACTTTGGCCTCCTGAGGCCTTGAGATGAGAACCCTGCCCAGCCAATGGACTTCTGACCTCCAGGGCTTAGAGATAATAAGTGGGAGTTGTTTTAAGCTAAATTTGTTGTAATGTGTCACTGCAGCAATAGAAAAAAAGCTCTTTACATATTAATGTTGGAAATACTTTTTATATATAGTGTAAATATTTTTTTCAGATGTATCACTTGTCATTATAAACTTTACCCTCAATTACAATTAACCTCCCTAATTTCATTATCAGAGGGTAAACTCAAATTGCATTTGGGGGGATGACCTTTGGCGTCACTCCCATGTACCCAAAAGTCACATGCAAAACACAGATTCCTGGGCCCTGCCCCGAGTTTCCGATTCAGCGGGTCTGAGGCGGCCCAAGAATGTGCATTTCTAACCCGTGCCCACGTGATGCTGACGGAGCTGGTCGGGGACCACCCTTTGAGAAGGCCTTCCTTCCAGCCCCAGGAGGGTCCTTAGAGCCCTTCCCTGATGGAAGGAAGCTGAGCCCCACCTACCAGGAGGCGCGGTCGGCTAATCCCCGCCTCCAAGAGCAAGATCTCCATCTTCATTGGCTGGTAGGAAGGAGCGTCCCGTACATCACAGGGCTGTCCCCGCCTCCTCCCGAACCCCGGCGGCGGGGACATTGCGCCTGCGCAGTGGAGCTCGGCGCTCGCGTCTTGTGTTTGTGTGAGGTCCGGGTGGCCGGCTGTGACCCCATGGCGGACCCCCGGGAGGAATCGGAGCCCCTTCTGAGCCGGACCCGCGGCGGCAGTGGCCGCGATTTCCCGGAGGGCGTACCCTCCTGTCACAGCGTCCAAGTCGGCCCTGGTGAGCCGCGGCCTGGGGAGGGGCCGGGCCGCTCAGGGGTGGCGCGTGGGGGTCCCGCCGGACCGCGCCGCGTCACTGCTGTCCCTGCGGGCGCGCCCCGCTCCCCCGGCCGAGGTCCGAGCGGGCCCGGGCGGCGCGGCGCGCCAGGGAGCCGCCTTCCCGAGGGCGGGGCGGCTGCGCTGTGCGGACCCCGGCCCAGGCCAGGGCGCGGGCTTCAGCCAGATTCTGCGGGGTCGCGCCCTGCCGCCGACCGGTCGGGCTGAGACGCCTCGCTCAGCCCAGGGGCAGCCAGGCCCCTGCAGCCCCCTCGGTGCGCCCGGGGCCTCGTGCTTTCCGTGCATCGCCTTGGTGATTCCTAGGAGGAAGCACTTCCGTTTTCCCCAGTTCTTAGGGGGAAAGTGAGGCACAGAGAGGGGCGTTCCCCTACCCAAGGTCACACAGCCAGGAAGTGGTCGAGGTGGGATTCGAACCCAGCTGGGAGTGAATTGTGAGGCTCCTCCTTCAGCGTCGGCTTGGGGCAGGCCTCCCCAGACCGGGGCGGCTTCCTTCCTTCCTTCTCTGCAGCTCCATCCTGCTCTTCCTGTTTACCCGCAGAGAGATTGCTGAATCCCAAGGAGGGCGGGGAGGGTGAAGTCTTCTGTCCCTGGCAGACCCCAAGGACACTGGGTGCCGGGTTACGGATGGAAGGGCCTCAGCCTCGTTTTGCAGAGGGGGAAACTGAGGCCCAGAGAGTGTCCAGGACCTGTCCAAGAACATAGACCTGGGATCTGTCTCAGCCGCTGCAGGCACCCACACTGGGTGCTCCTTCCAGGCCACCTTCTGTCTCTGGGCTCACTTTCCTCCTCTGTTGGGGAGGGGTCCGCAGTGTGTCCCTGTCCTGGGATTATTGGGGCGGGTCCCTGACAGGAGATGGAAAACATGCCCACCTGCCCATCTGAGAGGCTGTGCTGGGAAAGTTCTCCGTCCAGTCCGTGCCAGACCTCCCGTGGCCCTGGACATGGTGGCATTCAGGGGATGCAGCCTTTGCGCCGGGAGGCCACTTCCCGGCTGTGTGACCTTGGCAGGTTGCCTAACCTTTCTGAGTCTCAATAAAAGGGGGGTGGTCGGGGCGTTGTGAGGAATCAGAGAGAGTCCAGGTGCCCGGCCAGGTGGCAGAGCTGGTGCGCGTCAGTGCTGATGGCCATTCTGGGTGGAGAACTGTGACCACTGCAGGTCCAGCCCCGGGAGAGTGCATGGAGGGCAGATGAGACCCACCCTAGAGACAGGAGCCGGGGCAGGCAGTGTGGCTGGTGAGGGGGGAGCCTGGGGACGGCTTTTTGTCCCGACGCCGTGGCCTTGGTGGGGGCTCCTGAGGACATGGACAGGACACTCTGTGTTCTGGATTTCCCTGGTCAGGCTGTCCAGCCAGGCTCTGAAGACCCTCATTCAGTTTCTGTCCAGCTCCCGTGCGAGGCTCCTGGATGGGACCCTGAGCTCAGGGTCCGCCTGTCTGCAGCTAGCTGGCCTCTCCTACCGACAAGGGTAGGGGAGGGCTGCTGCTGCGTGCCCCGTGGACCCCAGTGGGCCCGGTGGTCAGGTCCAGACCCAGCCCCACCTCATGGGCCATGACCACAGGGTGGGGATACTCGTTTTCTCTTCCTGTTCCTGGTCAGGGAATTACCCTCTTACTGGTTATGGAAAAGTCAGAGGACAAGGGTCACTGTGCCATAGAAGAGGCTTTGAGAATAATGATAGTAGCAAATGTTTATGAAGAGCTTACTGTGCACAGCACTTTAGCTACAGTAACCCATTCAGCCTGCCCATCAGTCCTGTTGTGTAGGACCTGCAGGAACTGAGGCACAGAAAGGGTAAGGGGCTTGTCCAGGGTCACAGAGGCCGCTAGTCAGAACCACACCCAGGTAGTGGGGAGTGGGCAGGGGCTGGAGTCAGAGGGGAAGGGGGCTTTATTCTGGAATGTTGGGAGGGCAGGCTTGGGGCAGGGGGACCAGTGCAGGGCTGAGGTGTTCGAGCCCCTAGGTTCTCTGTGCTCCGACATTCTACAGTGGTGGGGGGGCGCTGACAGCTGATCACCACCTGAGGCAATGAGTCCCTAGACGCCAAGCTGGGGGACAGTGCTCCTGGTAGGGCTGACAGGCTGGGAGGCTTTGGAGAGCTTGGCCTTGGTGGAGCCAAGTTCAGGGTGAGTGGCGCGGAGGGCACAGGGTGGAGGAAGCAGCAGGGGAGGAGGCGGGCAGGCGGGCGGGGTGTGCCCCCCGAGCTGCCGGGCTGGGGGTGGAGTGTGGACTTTATCCTGGAGCAGTGGGGACCCACAGAAAGCTGTGATTGCCATCTGAGGGTCTGTGACAGGATCCCTCCGGCCACCGCAGGATGGGAAAGGGAGGCTGCTGTCGGGGCCGCAGAGCGGCGTGGGATGGCTTTCCTGAGGTTTTGTGCCTTGAGGGCCGGGTGGCCAGAGGGAGCCCCTTCCGCTGCACTCAGTCCTGGTCCTGGAGCGAGCTCTGGGGGCCCTGGCTGCCTGTCTCTGCTTATCCAGGAAGCTTGTCTCCTTGGATCTCTCCAGGCTGAGTCCCATTCTCACCCGGGGATTTGGTGACATGGGGCCTCTTGCGGCCCCTCAGACCACCCTGCCCTCCCAGGCTCCCCTCGGCTGTTCATTCAGTCGGTCAGTGGGACTTGCGGGCTGCTGTGTGCCGAGCCCCACGCTGTCCTGTGGGCACAGCAGGGGACAAAACAGGGTGCCTTCACATCACAGCATTCCCGGGACGCTTCCAGGGGAAGCAGGCAGTCGCCACCCTCAGAGCCTCCATGGGAGAACTTTTCGGCCCCTCACGTGAGCATGGAGGTCGTCCATGGGAGGAATCTGTGGCCCAGACGGAGGAGGGTGCTGTTTCTGGGTGACACAGCAAGATGATGGCAGAGACAGGACAGAGTCCAGCCTCCTGTCTCTGTCCAGGGTCCCCCGCGTCCCCGCTGGGCACAGGCCCTGAGGACAGCGGCAGCTGCGTCCCTGGAGTCGGCAGGCAGAGTGGGCAGGGGCCCGGAGCTCTGCCCAGGTGCCCAGCCTCCCCCGCCTCTGGCCTCGACATCTCTGCATCTTTCGGTACCGGTTAAGGGCAGTTTGGGCAGCTGCTGGGCTCAAGGGCAGATGTGAAAGTAGAATCTTCAACAGAAATGCTGACAGGCCTGTTCACCTCGTTTCCAAGCCCGGATCTGGGAGCTGCTGGGGGCTGTGTGCCGGCTGTGCTCCCCCGGGGGCCTGGGCTGCGCCCTCTCCGGGGCCTCTCTGGGGGGCGGTCCTTTGTCCTGTGAGCTGCGGCTCCTCATGCCTTTCTTGGCCCTTTACATCAGGCTTCTGTGCAAAGCTGCCCACCACGTGGTGGGCAGAACCCTAGGCCAAGGTGACAGACCAGAGGTTTGAGCCATGTGACTTGTCCTGAAGGCCCCTCCTAGTCAGGAACCTGCACCACCCCAGCCTCCTTGGCCCCGAGGACCCCAGTCCCTGGTTGGTGAAGGTTTCCTCGGCTCCCACCCTCGGGGTCACTCGGTTGCGGTCGCCTGGCCCTGTGGGCCCGTGACACAAGCAGGGGGCCACGATGGCCTCAGAAGGTCCTTCTTAGCGCTCAGTGTTTGATGGAGGGTCCCGCAGCGCCTCAGGCTTCTAGATATCATCTTCCTGTGTGAGTGTTAAATCTGTGATCTTGTTTGGTGAGGGGGTAGGCCGGTAGCGCTGCCCCACCTTACAGTCGCGTAAGCTGGGGTGCAGCGTCCTGACAAAGGTCACCTGGAGGCTGGTGGCGGGACGGTGCAGAAGGGTGGCTATGAGCACGTTCTGTGTGCCGGGCCAGCCCTGGGGGTCCCGCACGTGCACTGGGGGCCAGGCTGTGTGGCTGTTAACACCCCCATTTTTTTTTTTTTTTTTTTTGCAGTACGCGGGCCTCTCACTGCTTTGGCCTCTCCGTTGCGGAGCACAGGCTCCGGACGTGCAGGCTCAGCGGCCATGGCTCACGGGCCCAGCCGCTCCGTGGCATGTGGGATCTTCCCAGACCGGGGCATGAACCCGTGTCCCCTGCATCGGCAGGCGGACTCTCAACCACTGCGCCACCAGGGAAGCCCAAACACCCCCATTTGACAGGGGGAGATGGGCACAGTGAGCTTAAGCCCACGGCCCTCAGCCTTTGAGCCAGTAGGTGGGGAGCCGGGGTCTGAGACCCCTGAGCCTGGTTTCGGCTCACTGGCTGCTTTGTGCCCTCTGCCACTCCACCCCAGGGGGTGGGGACCGCGGGAACTGCTCTTCCTCTGGGCCCAGAGCCCGTGCCCCACCTGGGGCCCAGCCCTCGGGGGTCCTGCCCTGTGGGCGTGCACACACACGCTGCCGGGCAAGAGGCGTCTCGTTCCAGAGCCTTGGAAAGAATGCAGCCGGGTTCTTGCCTTGCTCCCAGTGGCCCTGTAGCGGGTGAGCGGCTCCCGAGCCCCCTCCTCACCCTACATGTCCCCTCCGCCCGCAGGTGCCGTGGCCAGGCGGGATCTGTGCTTGGACCAGGCTGTGGTCTTCATCGAAGACGCCATCCAGGTGGGCGGCTCCTGCTCCCGGCGGTTTGTCCCTGGGGCTCGTGGGGACTGCACGATGGCTGCCCCACTGGCCCCTTCACTCCTGCCATCCTGGGGCCAGGGCTGCGGTTGCTGGACCATGTGGCCATTGTAGCTGCGATGACTGGGCTTTGGGGCGTGGTCCCCTCAAGTCCCCCTTAAGGAGACATGTGCTGGGTGCTCTTCTGGGTCCCTCGTCCCTCATTTCACTGATTCACCACCTGCCGAGGGCCTGTCGTGTGCTGCCCTGATCTCGGTCCCGTGAAAGATGCCCAAAGGTGGCAAGACCTTCCCCTGCCTGCAGACGACACACAGGCTTAATTAGGGAAACAGACTGTAGAAGCCATCAGTGCCCCGCTTGGGGGATGAGGCCGGGGGCGTCCTGCATGGTGACACAGCTGAGGTGGGGTGGGGTCAGCCTTGCACAGAGGACGGGAGAGCCTCACAGACAGGGCACAGCTGTGCATCCAGCCAGCAAGTGTCTGTCCACCTGCCGGCCCTGGGGAAACCTTGCAGCTTGGGAGGGTCTGACGCTGCTGGGTCCCGACGAGCCCCTGGTCCTTGTACTGAGTGGAGGTGGACCCTGCGATCCCCAGCCTGTGTCCCTGCCTCGGGCCTGTCGTGGGTGAGAGGGGTGCCCTGCACGGGGCTGGCTGTGCTGTGTGGCACAGAGGGGACCCTCACGTGCCCCGCGTGACCTTCACTTCCAGTATCGCTCCATCAACCACCGCGTGGACGCCAGGTCTCTGTGGCTGTACCGATGGTACTACTCCAGCATGAGCCAGTGGTGAGAGTGCACGCGCGCCGCAGGGCTCCCGCAGCCGGGCCTGGGTGGGGGGCTGGTCTTGGGGGGCAGGCAGGCTCCCCTCCCCGCCGTCTCCTCTCCTTATCGGAGCAGAGCCCGGCCCCTCTGTGGTGAGGGTTCCTTTCTAGAACCTTCCGGCCAGCCACGGCAATTGAGTTTTGCACCGATACGAGTTATCTGACCACACACACGAGTGGCCACAGAGCAGGAAGTGTGGGCTCCGGCCTTTGGACCTGCGGAGTCTGCCCTGCTGCCTTCCAGGCCTCCCGCCTGCTCATCTGCCTTTTTTGGCCCCAGAGTGTGGGTGGTTCTTGCCTTCTGACCAGTTTTGGTCCCTTTCCAGGTTTCTGAGCTTCACCATTTTCTTGATCCTGGCTTTGGCTTTTATTGAGACCCCCTCCTCACTCACCAGCACCTCTGATGTGCGCTACCGCCCGGCCCCCTGGGAGCCGCCCTGCGGCCTGACCGAGGGCGTCGAGGCACTCTGCCTGCTGGTCTTCGCGGCCGACGTCTCCGTGAAGGTGAGGGGGCTGCACAGGTGCTGAGGTTGGGACCCGCGCCCTCCTGGCCCGGCTGCTGCTTCCTGGGTTTATTTTTCGTGCTCCTGGAGCAAGCTGCCTGTCCCACTGTGTGCTTCGACCCATAGAGCAGAGGCCTAGGCTGCCTCTTGGACGGCTCTCCCCCCTCCCAGACCACCGATGGGGGACGGCCGAGCCATCGGGGGCGCACAGCCTTGCGGGACCCCGGGAGAGAGTGGCCGAGGGTCCAGCAGTGCCGTTGTGGGGAGGGACCCCCGCTGAACAAGAGGGGACCGGGCGTTTCTCCATGGCCCACGTTCCTGCCCCGACAGAGGAGAAGCCCGGAGGGGAGGGGCTGCTGTCCCACCCCCGGCCGTGTGCAGCTCTGGCTTCCGTGATGCAGGTCCTTCTAGAAGCTGGAGGTGGGCCCTGCCTTGCTTGCGTGAGCTGAGCTGTGTCAGGGCTTCAGAGCTGTAGCGACTTCCCATTGGGACGCAGGTTGTACCACTGGCCACGCCTTCTGTCACTTCTAACAAACAACAGCGATTCCGTTGCTCCAGCCCCGGGCCTATGTGCACGTCCACACCGTGCCTGCAGGGCACCCCCTTGCAGGGTGGTTTGGCCTCTGTGGCCTGACCCCGAGGGACGTGGGTGAGCGTTGGTGCATGTGTGTGTGACTGAGGGCCCCGGCAGTTTCTTATTTCTTCTTTTTTAGCCTATAATGTGGTTAGGAGGTCTGGGGGTTTTTAAACTGGAACTGAAACTGGTTAGAAGTTCTCATTAGCCTGTTTGGAATGGTTGGTCCATTTGGGAAGTCTCGAAAGGTGAGAGAGAGCACATGTTTTTATCTGCAAGCTGTGACCTCTGGCGGGGGTCAGTGATGGGAAAGGGCAGTTAGGTGCGCTGAACAGGTGATAAACTCCCGCCTTCCCAAGGCACGTCCCCCGCGCATCTGGTCAGATTCCTAGTCTTTTCCGGAACGATTCCTAGGCACAAGCTACAGTGGTGGTTGGGTAGGTAGGACAGGCAGGGACCCCATTACCCGTGAGGACACGGGCTGGAGCCGGTCAGTGCGGAGCCCGGGGTCACGGGCTGCCCGGGGTCACGAGCTGCCCGGGGTCACGGGTTGCCCGGGGTCACGAGCAGGCTGGGCGAGGACCGTGGGCCTTCTGACCGTTGCTCAGCTTCCTGCTCTGAGTCACGTGGGGACTGTGCTCCTCGCTGAGGCTGCCTAGCCTCGCCTGCGTGCATCGCGGGCCTCAGACCGGCTGCCCGGCTGCGGTCTGTGTGGCCACCCCCCGGCTCAGCTGCGTCCCTCTTGCAGAGCTACCTGGTTGGGTGGGCCCAGTTTCGGAAGAACCCCTGGCTGCTGGCCTACCTCGTGGTGCTGCTCGTGTCTTTCGTGGACTGGATCGTGTCGCTGAGCCTCATGTGTCAGGAGGTAGGTGGCGAGGCGACTCTGAAGGGGGGAGGCGGGGCGCTCTGGGGGTTGGGGGGACGCAGCTGCCCAGGTGAACGGTGGGCGGGAGTCCCGAGGGCCTGCATCCGTCTGGCCCACCTGCCCGGCTCTGCCCGCCCTCCAGAGCCCGTCAGTCACCCACGGGCCAGGGAGCCTTGTCCCCATCTTGCAGATGAAGACACTGAGGCCTAGGGGAGGCGCGGGGCCCTGGGGGCGAGTTCCAGGGTTCCTGCCCTGCCTCAGCCGAGCTGGCAGCCCCCAGCCTTGCTGACGACAGCATCTTTGTTCCCCCCGAACACCCAGAAGCATCGCCCTGTGAATTGATAGAGCAGAGCTGGGAGCAGTTGGTTTGGAGACGTCCTGAGCCATCAGGGCTGGTCGGGGACACAGAAGCCCATCAGGTGCTTTAGTCGAGAGAATTTAACATAGGGCCTCAGACAGGGGTTGAGTAAGCAAGAAATCGAGAAGGGGGTCCGGTGAACACGGAACTGCAGGCAGCAACCCCGCTGCCCCCCTAACCTGGGGCTAGGGGAGGAAAGGAAGGAAATTGGGGTTATAGAGCCTGGAAGCTCAGGGGAGGGGCTCCGAGAGCTGGGACCCTGCCCTCTGGGGACGGGGTGCTGCCTCCTCCAGGAGGCGTGACCCTGATGCTGGTTCTGGGGGTGCTGGAGGAGGGGGACGCTGGACACCCTGGGTGCCGCCGGCGGGAGCAGCGAGATGACGGGAGCCAGCGGGGCCCCAGCCCATGCCTCCTGCCTCCCGCTAGGCAGGGCCGGCCGATGAAGGAGAGGTGTCAGTGGCGGGTCCTGGCCCAGCTCCCAGCAGGGCCGCAGGACGGGTGGAGGGCGCAGTGCCCCCTGCAGCCCCCATGCCTCCGCCGTGGCCGCGTAGGAGCGCGACAGCACGTGCTTCTCCCTGAGAAGGCGCTGCCTTCTTCGTACCAAGGAGGAGGCCCTCACCCGCCCCCAGAAAGGGGACAGACAGCAGCCTAACCACCGCCGGCTCTACTTCTGAGTGACCATCTCATGTCACCTGAGCATTTGTCACTTTAAGGCTGGATTGTGACCCTCAGCACCACCAAGGGGCCTTGCGTGAGGTCAGGAAGAGGGTGAGGGGAAGGAGGGCCATTGCTGTGTACAAACCTGTGTCTGTGTAACTGGCCATGAAGACCCGCAGGCCTTGTTTGGTTAGTGGCCCAGGAGCCCAGCTGCCCCCTGCCCCAGCCCCACATGCCTTGGGCCCTCTCATACGGGGACCCAAACTTTCCTTCCCAAGGGGCCTGGGTCCTCAGTGGTCCTGGCTTTTTAGTACTGGAGTCTTGTGATAATTTTTCATGTTGGACGCAGACCTCCCTGCCCCTCTGGGCAGCAACATCCCAATCTGTCCTTGGTAATTGGAACTTTTTTGCCCACACTGGCCCCCAACCCTTTTTTCATGAACAGTTGTGGTCCAGCCCAGTGGGCCCAGTGTGCGTCCCTGGTAGAAGCATCTCAGGAGTGGATGCTTCCAGACCAGCAGGGCCCGGGATTGTGGCGTGGGGAGTGGAGGTGTTGCTGCTCCCATTTTGTCCTAGTGCTCAGAGCCTCTGCTGGTTTTCCCACCCCACAAAGGGCTGTCCCCCTCACCCCCCTGCCCCGCCTCAGGGTCACCAGGCCCTCCCACAGGCCAGCTGCTTCGGGGTAGGGCCGTGGTAAGGCCAGTAGGAGCTGTGGGCCGTGCCCGGGTTGGATGTAGCATTGGTCCTGAGGCTCAGATGGTGGTCCTGGGAGAGGCATGGAGGGCAGGGCAGGCAGAGCCCATAACCCCCGCCTGCTTGTCCGCTGAGGACAGCTGAGGACCTTGCTTGGGGAGGGGCTGGTGGGTCCCCGTGGGGGCCGCCTGGGGGCCGGCTCTGGGCTCTGCTTCTGGCAGGGTGGGCCCCCAGTAGTGGCCTGGCTGGGGGGGGTCCATGTGGTTGGCCCCGGGAGTCACCCCCGTCCCTGCTCTGTGGCCACTTTGTGGCCTGTGGAGATCGGTGTGGGGTGGCCAGGGGAGGGGCTGAGGACGTCCACAGACGTGTCATCTGTCCAGAGAGCCTCTTCCTCCTGCCTCGTGGTGGGGGCACTCTCTGCCCACCCACACGTGTCCTCTCGGACGGTCTCGTCCCCAGACACCCAGACTGTTCTTTCCATGGCCCTGACCCCCTGGGAGTCATTACGTTTCTGGTCCGTACAGGGTGGACCCTGCCCTTTGTAAAGCTCCCACCGTGGGACTGTCGCTAGGGTACTTTCCCGTGGAGGTTGTAACGCCACACGCCATCCACTTCTGGCTGGGACTGGCCCATCACCCAGAACTGTCTGCACACCAAGCCCAAGGTGCTGCTCCGTGGCCAGCTGGCTTCAAGAGCTCCCCCGGCCTCGGGGCCTGCGGGAGGACTGGGGCCTCTGACCTGCTCCAGTCTTGTCTTTCCTGTCCTTTTGCACCTGATGGAGTCCTGCTTCCCCAGCCTTGTGGCTGGAGGGTCAGGTCACACATGGTCTGCTGGTCAGGTGATAGGCCGTAGTCATGACTGCCGTGGCTGTCTCTCATAAGAGACTAGTTCTCTGCAGATTAGTTGGTAGCTTCTTTCTAAAGGCTCAGAGGCCTAGGCTGTGATTCTCGGTGTGATTTAAGCCTCGTCAGGGGCTTAGCTGGCACTGGGCTGGCTCTCCTTGCAGGCAGGTCACGTGGGAACGTTTTCCCACCCTTCACATGTGTTCCCTGCATCCGTGGCAGTGATGTGGCCCCAGCCATTGGGAAGGCCCTCGGTGGCTTGGGTTGGGTGGGGTGATTGCATCTGGATGAAGCCGTGCTCTGGTCTGTGTCTGACTACAGGCGAGGGCTCAGCAGCCGGGGAGTGGGTGCGGCTGGACCTCTAGCTCCTGCTCGGCCTGGGGGACGGGCTGAAAGACTCTCGATATGGGCCCCGAGACTGGAGCTTTCGCCCAGGAGCAGCGAGCGGGTCGTGGGTGAGCTGGGGCACTGGTCCCTCAGCCTGGGAGTGGGGCAGACCCCTGAGCCGCGCCCGTTCACCGCTGTTTCCTTCTCCCTTCTCAGTCCTGTCTGCAGCCGGGGCCCCTTCTGAGGGCGAGTGCAGCCCAGGGAGGCCGAGTGAGTCCTTGGGACGCTCACGCTGCAGACATTCTGAGGGCCTACTGTGCGCTGCTGCTGGCGGGGCCTCGTTCTGTTGTGAGGGGGGCTGACGGTACCAGGAAGCACCAGATGTGTGCGGGGGGGAAAGAAATCGAGGCGAGTGGTGAGAAGGAAGGTCGGCCATGCAGCACCGGAGGCGGCATTGACGGCGGGCCGGGAGGGCCGGGTGCGAGCAGCCTGCTGAGCGGGGTGGTGGTGGGGGATGGCGGTGCTGAGCGCGGAGGCCAGTGAGCCAGTGGGATGGGGAGGGGTGGGTGCCCTGGGCCTCCAGGCAGCCCCAGAGGTCTGGGCCAGGAGGCGACTCCATCAGCCTTGCGTTTCTGAGACAAGATGCCCATTAGGATGTGTCTGGAGTTGAGAGCTTGGATTGGAGATGGAACGTGTTGTGACCCTTAAAATCCCAAGGACGGACATGTTCCCTGAGGCGTGAGGCCAGAGGGCGGGGAGGCGGGGGCTCAGGGCGTCCAGCACATGGTCGGGCACAGAGGAGGCGGCCAGGGCACCGGGCGGTGGGAGAGGCAGCTGCCAATCCAGGCAGGAGGACGGGAGGTGACCTTGGGCCCAGAGGCCTGGCGGTCACTGCAGGTGGGTCCCCTGCCCTTGGACAGGAGGACAGATTGGCTGGGGTGGGAGCGGAAAACGGGTGGACAAAGGGGCGAGTGTCGTTTTTGTTGCGAGTGGCAGGTTGTGGAAACACGTGGTGTTGGTGTCCACGTGGGGGAGGGAGGAAGGGCCCCTGAGGGGAGCCTCTGAGGGGCCGGGGTCCTGAGCGCGGGGAGGAGGGCTGTTTGGTTGTGATAGGAGGGAGGAGAGGAAGGAGTGTGTGTGTGTGTGTGTATGTGTGTGTGTGTGTGTGCACGTGTGTGTGTGAGTGGAGGTGTGGGGTTCCTGCTCGGTTTCTGTCCATCTGTGCTGGAGGCTGAGGCCCGGAGCTGAGCAGAGGGGCTGCGGGCTGCAGAGAGGAGCCCTGAAGAGCCCCCAGAGGGCAGGACAGCTGGCTTCACAGACAAGTGCAGGGCGCCCGGCCGCGGCCAGAGCAGGAGCGGGGTGCCGGAGAGGCACGCTGGTCGCCCCCCTTCCCTGGTGCTGGCAGGTCTGGGGGCTGGGGTTCCGAGCCGGGCCCCGGGAGGGAGCGGGGAGGGTGTTGAGCCTGCGAGGTCAAGGCTGGGCACGCCGGGAGCCTGCAGACAGCTGTGGCCGTGGCCGTTCTCGTGCAGAGCGCCGGGCCTCTGGGCCCACGTGCCGTCTGCCAGCCTGCAGTGGCTGTGCTCAGGGTCCCGGGTCCTGGTCTTTTCCAGCCCGTGCGGGTGCGTCGGCTCCTGCGCCCCTTTTTCCTGATGCAGAACTCCTCCATGATGAAGAAGACGCTCAAGTGCATCAGGTGGTCGCTGCCCGAGATGGCCAGGTGGGCTCTGGTGTCAGGTGGGCTGGCAGAGCGGGGCGGGGGGTCCCCTCCCCTGATCTGGGGAGGCCGGTGGGTGGGCGTTTGGGGGTCTCTGTCTCACACTCAGGGTGGCCCCCTACATGACCTTGCTTTGAGCCCCGCCCCCTGCTCCATCCTGCGGGCGCTTCCCACCTTGGCTCTGACCCCTGCCCTCCCCGCCCTCCCCCACCCCACCCCCATGACTCATGTGGATGACCCTTCCCCGTCTGGCCCAGGTTAATGGAAGTGGCCTTTCCCCTCTGAGAGTCCGGGGGTCCTGGGACGCTGCCTCTCCCAGGCCCCTGGGACACTCCCCTGGGGTTGCGCTTTTCCCCTGAGCAGGACCCCTGGGCGGGAGGGCGGCAGGTCTGGGGCGGAGGAGGGACCGGGCCCAGGGCCTCGGCTGTGGGGAGCTCCCTGCGCGGCCAGGTCAGCTGTCCTGGACCCCCGTCTGCCCGGCGCTGAGTGCCGCTCTCGCCCCCAGCGTTGGGCTGCTGCTGGCCATCCACCTGTGCCTCTTCACCATGTTTGGGATGCTGCTCTTCCCCGGCGAGAAGGTACCATGCTCTGCTCTCTGCCCTGTCCCCAGCCGGGCAGGCTCCCTGCAGGGTGATGGATGGCGCCGCCCCTAGTTAATCTGCCAGGTGGTTCTCGGGCCGGCAGAGATGGGGACCAGGTTAGGCTACCCGCCCGCCTCGTCACCAGGAGGTCAGTAGTGGCCCGCCTGGACTCCAGGCATCTTTCGTCAAGCGGCCGCACCTCCAGGGTGTCTGCCCCGGCCTTCTGGGCTCTGGCTACTCGGCTCTGCCTGGCTGCCTCTTTCTCCCCTTCACAAGGCCCCTCTCTCCTGGGCCGGTTGCTGACCCGCCTTCTCTGTACCTCACTTAGATGGAGGCCCCTCAGTCTGGCCATCAGGATGGCCCCTCCCACCGCCCCTGCCTGCCTCTCCAGAGGGCACCTCCCACCTCTTCCTCCCCTCCCAGCCCCTCACTACTGCCCGGCCCCCGGCAGCTTGTTGCTGTGCGGAGGTGTCACCCGTGGGGCCTGCCTTGCATCTGCCGTCCCGTGTTCTTCCCTCGTGTCCCGGCCGGGGTCACCGTCCTCCTTGGGGCGGGGCTGTCGTGCGCCTCTGTCCTAGGATCGTGCCCGGTGCTTGGCCAGGGCTGGTCTGCAGTGAGTTCGTGGCAACGCTTGGGGGTTGTGGCTGTGCTGCCCGTGAGGGAAGACGAAGACCATCCCTCAGACCCCCGGGGAGGAGTTCCGCTTCGCGCGCGTGTGTGTGTGTGTGTCTCTGTATATCTCTGTGGGTGCTGTGTGTGTGTGCATGTCTGGGTGTCGAGGGCACCTAGTCTGTGAGGTGTGGGACTGGCTAACAGACTCTCAGGCCCCGCGTGTCTGTCCAGCAACCCTGCTGTTCGCGGAGCCCAGGACAGGGCGGGTGGGTGCGCTGGGTGCGGGGGGCTGGGGTGGGCCTCTGGCCTGGGAACGCTGAGGGTTCCAGGGTGTCTGCTGGAGGGCTGGCCCTTGGGCGGCAGCTGGCAAAGTGGCTTTGCAAGGCTCCCTAAGTGATCAGGTGGTTCTGTGTGTCTGGGTGCCATGCCTTCCACCCACACTGGGTGTAAGTCACACAGCACCGCGTGTGGAGAGTCTGGCTGAGAGCGGGCTGGCTGGCCCCCCCGTGGGCCCTCTCTGTGTCTAGGCTGTGATGCTCTCTGCCAGGCTGGCCAAGAGCTGTTCACCTGCTGCAGTGGCTGGTGACCGTGTGGGTGTGTGGCATTCCCGGACGCTGGCCCTCGGGCCCGGAGGTCCTGAGTTAGGTCCTGTCCGGCCTCAAGCTCGGAGCCCGCTGGGAGGTGATGGGGAGGTGCGGGTCTGGGGCTGCTGAGCCTCGCTGGGTGGTCCTGGCTTGCTGGGTCCCGGGCCTGGGCTTCGGTGGCCTAGGGCCCGGGCCTCACCTCAGCGCTGCCACGTCTGCTTCCGCAGGACGACAGGCGGGACAGGGAGCGGCTGACCTACTTCCGCAACCTGCCCGAGGCTCTGACCTCCCTCCTGGTGTTGCTCACCACGGCCAACAACCCTGATGGTGCGTGACCAGGAGGGTGGGGCCGGGCTAGGGGCCCTGTTGGGCAGGGCGGGGGGTGGGGGCAGGGGGGCGGAGTCAGCGCTGAGCCTGAGAGCCCAGCTCAGGGGGTGGGAGCCCCTAAAGCCTTTTTGTCGAGAGCTGGGAAATCAAAGTGTGATGTTGGAGCCCTCCCTTCTACCTTCCTTTCCTTCTTGATTTTCTTTTTCTCTTTTTCTAGTTTCCCTTCTCTCCTACTTTTTCCCTTTTTCTTCCCTTTTCTTCCCAATTTTCTTTCTCTGTTCCGTTCTCCTCTTCCCCTTGTTGTCTGCGTCCTGAGAAGCTAGAGATGGACGGTGTTCTTTGTGTGGTGATGGATCAAGCTGTGCTCAGCGGGGGCCTTGGTGGTCTCCTCTTTGAGGCCCAGCTGTGGGGTGAGGCTTGGCCGCACCGCGTGTGAGAGGCCCTGGGGTCTCCGGTGGCTGTGACACTCACTGTGTCAGGGTTGCTGATGGGGCCTCAGTTCGCTCGGGCCGGGGATGTGGCCAGGGTGGGGTGGTCACGGTCCTCTGGGGCTCAGCTGTGGCCTGGCCGCCCTGGCTGAGGCCTTTCATCTTGGGCTCGGATGGTCACTGACCATAGAGACCCTCCCAGGAGGGTAGCCACTGGCTCTCATACCTGGGGAGATCTGCGCTTGGGACCCTGAGCACCGTCCCCACGTGTCCTGTGAGTCCTCGAGTCACCCAAGGGAGAGCTGAACTTTCAGTCTGGGAGGCGTGGTCATGGGGAAGCCTAGAGGATGAGCATCCTTGAACGGTAGTGAGTTCCCTGTCCCCGTGGGTGTGCAAGCAGAGGCATGAGGAGCAGAGTTGGACGAGAAGACCTCCCAGCTCTCCTAACACAGGGCCCTCCTTTCTGTTGAGAAGGCAGTGGTGTGAGACAATGAAGGGAATCAGACTGGACACTGGATCTGTGGGTGTGTTTTATTTCCTTTAATTTCTTTCAGTGATGATTCCTGCCTATTCCAAGAACCGGCTCTAT
This sequence comes from Mesoplodon mirus, assembly GCF_964341445.2. NCBI lineage: Eukaryota > Metazoa > Chordata > Mammalia > Artiodactyla > Ziphiidae > Mesoplodon > Mesoplodon mirus. Next base: position 4,602,669 of record NC_138983.1, on the reverse strand, counting down.
GCCATCTTCTTCATAGCCTTCACCCTGATAGGTGAGTCTGGGCAGGTCTGCAGGGCCACGTGGGGCAGACAAGATCCCGAAAACTCGGGGTTGGGTGTGCTCCCCAGACCCTGCAACTTCACCTCAGTGGACCCCCTAACCCTGAGACCGCACCTCGGCGTGGCCTCCCCGTCCGTGGTTTCCATTCTGTGACCACCGATGACTTGTCCTCCGTGCCCCTGCTGGGCAGGCCAGGTGGCGCCCCCATCCACAGACGAGGCCCCCAGGCCCTGTCTCTGCCCATCTGGGCCCTTCTCGCTGCTCACCTTCTTGCTATGCCCGTGTCGCCCCTCTGGGCCCCCAATGCCGGTGCTCCTTCCAGACTCTGCCCCTGCCCATGTGGTCCCCACGGACAGGGGTCCCCACTGACCATGGCCTTTTCCTCTCCAAGGGAGCTTGTTTTTGATGAACCTGCTGACGGCCATCATCTACAATCAGTTCCGGGGCTACCTGATGGTGAGCTGAGCTGCCCACCCTGCCCAGCTGTGAGGGGAGCTGTCCCTGGAGGCCTGGAGGGAAGCTGACCAGCGCGGGGGCTGGGGGGACAGGGTCCGCAGTGGCCTCAGCACTGCCCCAGCTCCCTCTTGTGGGTGAGGGGGACTGGGCCCATCCTCCCTCCCTGCCCCCCCAGGCAGTGCTGTCCCCAGCGCCACCCTGGGGTCCCTCCCCTGCCCCGCCTCCTCTAGAGGGAGCTGCAGTCTTCTTGCAGTGACCCAAAACCACCTTGCATGGGGTCCAGGGACCCCAAATTTGCCGAGAAGAAACGCATACCTTAGTGAATTACACAGCGAGTGGCTATCGGCAGGACCAGCCCTTGTTGTCAGGGATTGTCCCCCTGATGCCCGCAGGGCAAGGAGCTGCTCCCCAGGCTGCCGGCGGGCGGGGGCTGCCCAGGGACAAGGGGCTGGGCGGCTGGGGAGAGGGCTGAGCCGAGCCCCTCAGAGCCATACTCTTTGCAGAAGTCTCTGCAGACCTCACTGTTGCGGAGGCGCCTGGGGATCCGGGCTGCCTACAAGGTCCTCTCGTCCATGACGGCAGAGGGAGAAGCCCACCCTGAGGGGTGAGTGTGGGGCTGCAGCCCTCTTCCCCTGGGGCTGCTCTGGGAGGGGGTGTTCATGGGGGGGACGTTTCCTGAGCTCCCGCTCTGTGCCAAGCTCCCTGCTGGCAGCAGGTTGCAAGGCTCCTTTGGGGTCACGAAGACGTCCTTGGGCTCCAGGGTTTCTTTCCATGGTCCTTGTGTCTGAGTTAACTCGTGTGTCCTCGTGACCCGCTGGAGATCCCTGGCTGGTGAGGGGCCGTGTGCTCTGACCTGTCCCCCTCCAGGGGCACCCTTCCCACACGCTGGTGCTGTGACTCGTGTGTTGGGACCAGAGGGGCCTGGAACACACATCGACTCTGCCGCCTGGCTTGGAGGCCGTGTCACTGGGGAAGCTTCAGTGCCCCCTGCTTGTTAGCCATGGGGCCTGTCGGATTGCACCCCTTTCCCAGCTTCAGCTGCTCCTCTCTAAGGTGGAAGATGAAGTCTCTGGGTTTTGGAGACAGGAGGACCATGAAGCGCTCCTTCTTGGAGGCCCTGTCATCGCCCAGGGCTGCTCAGGCCAGAGGTTGGGGCGCCCGAGGGTGCTAAGTTGGCTGGGCTCACAGTGGGGCATTTTCCCCACAGAGTCGGGGTGAAGCCCCAGGACTTCCTGCAGGTGCTTCAGAAAGTCCAGCTGGACAGTGACCACAAACAGGCCATCACGGAGGTACCGGTCCCCCCGCCCCCCCGCCTTCCCCTGCCAGTGCCTCTGGGCTCCGGGCGTCAAGTGGGTGTCATTTCGGATCAGCCGGGCTGGCCCAGTCTGGGTGGAGCCAGGGGCAGCTCCCTCCTTCCCTCAGCCCAGCTGCTCCGTTGACCTGTGCTTTCCTGCTTTGCAGAAGCTGCATTCCCGCAGTGGGGACCTGCTGTCAGCTGACGAGTTTCAGAAGCTCTTCGATGAGTTTGACAAAAGGGTGATTAAAGAGGTAACGGGCCAGACTGGAGTCACCTGCCCAGTGCCAGGGCCACCCGGGGTTAGGGGGAAGTCCTCGGTGTCTGTTGGCATTGATCATCTGGGTCACGCTTAGTGACCATTGCCAGGACTTGCCTTCCCAGGGATTCTGGTCCTTAGGATGGTACGTGGGAACAGAGATGGTGTGGCTCTTGGGGAGATTTTGTTGACCTCATGAAATTCACAGACCACAGGGACTGTTGTCCTGACCCAGAGGAACTTTCCAAACAGTTTTCTCTGTCTCTGTGATAGACTTTTATCCTCTTCCCATGTGTCCTAACCTGGGAGGTTCCTGAGTTTGTCTAAAACCTTTGTTTGTTGTCCTTGGCACTGAGTTTTAAAGTTACCAAATGGGCCTCAGCATCCAGCTCAGTGCTGTGTCCACAAGACCCTGGACCGCCTGTATTTTATGTAGCAGGTTTCTGGGAGGCGGGGGCGTGGGGTGGGGTGGGTGAGGGGGGTGCAGAGGTGCTGAGAGACAGCCGAGCTGTTCACAGACAGACCGTGGGGGCAGCGGAGGGGGCTGCCACTGCAGCCACTTGGCCTTGAGAGGGCCAAGCCGGACTCGAACGGGGATTGGAGTGAAGAGGTGGAATCGGACATCTCCTGCTGATCGGACTCCTAGCAGCTCTGTGTCACCATTGAGTCAGTCAGCTCGGCTTCTGTAACAAATACCACAGCCTGGAGGTGCTTAAATAACAGGGCTTATTATCTCCCAGTCCCGGAGGCTGGAAGTCTGAGATCCCCGTGTGGGCAGGGCTGGTCCTCCTGAGGCCTCTCTCCCTGGCGTGTAGACGGCCGTCTTCTCCCTGTGTCCTCACAGGGTCGTCCCTCTGTGTGTGTCTGTGTCCCGGTCTCCTCCTCTTATAAGCACCCCAGTCACGTTGGACTAGGGCCCCACCCCAGTGACCTCATTTCCCCCTAATTTCCTCTTAGGAGACCCTGACTCCAAATACAGTTATATCTGAGGTTCTGGGAGTCAGGATGTCAAAATACAATTGTGGGGGATACATCTTAGCCCACAACAAATGTCAGCTTCTCCAGGTCTTGTGGTCAGCCTCTGTGGTCTCAGGCCCCGGTCAGAGGTGGTTTTCCTAGGAACGTGTTTTCCTGAGGTCTCTCCAGGTCACCTGGAGGCAGGCCCTGCTGGGCCTGGAGCTCTGGGTGGTGCGTACGTGGCATGTCTGTTGTCAGCAGCATCCTCATTGTGGCACCCTTGGGGCATGGGAGTTGGTTGTAGGGACACACAGGCGGACACTTTGTATGTTAGTGCACATCGCACCTCTCTTGGGAAGAAGCCAGGCAACAGTGTCTGCTTCCAGGTGACTTGAAGGAAGTAGTAAGTATGTGCCATCAGATGCAGATTTTGCAGAAACTGTGACAGTGGCCCTCAAACGTTAGAAAACCAGGAAGCACCTTTCTAGATGATGGTCCTCATCCTGGGGCAGGAGGTTTGCTGGACCCAGGACGCAGCTCTTGGCAGCTGTCATGTGGTCCAGCCCTTTTCTGGGTTCACGCTGACCTGGGCAGGAAGATGTCTGGGAAGGCGGGCTCCTTTCTCAGGGTTCGCGCAGTGGGGTCCACTGGGCCAGCCAGGCTCTCCCTGGGCACTTGCCTGCTGGCCTGTAGGATGCTGCCGGGTCCGGGTCTTCCAAAGCCGACTCTCCCTTCCTCTTCTGGCATCAGGATCTGATGATATCAAAAAGGAGGTGCTGTGGTTGTGACTGGTGGACTCAGGGATGGTCTAACACACAGGCCACGCCCCTGCCCTAACCACGCCCCTGCTCTGGCCACGCCTTTCCTAGTGTGGTCCATGGGACGTTCTCTCTTCCCACAGCTCCATGAGTCTAAAGTCCAGAATTGCGATTTGAGGTGGGAGTTTGGGTGCTAGAGGTTTGGGGACCTGTGGTGTTCTTGCCTTGGTTTTATGACAGCCTCTTACCCCAAAATGCTGATTGCAAGGAGGCAGGCAGGTGCTTCACGGATTGTTAACAGGTGGGGGCTTGTCCCAGGTGCCCTGGCAGCCTGTGAATTTGGGATCGCTGCTGAAGAGAGGCGTTCTCCAGGCAGGCTGATACCAGGAAAACAGCCTTCCACGAGAGCCTTCCCGTGTGTGGTCAACCCCTGTCCATCAGCCTAGCCTCCAGTACTGGTCAGTTCTTGCTAACTGGTTGTAGGGAAGGTACTGTGCCAGCTTCTGAAAGTCTGTTGTTCTTTTAATAAGAAGCTTTTTGGGTTAAAAGCATGGCAGTCCTTCGTTATAGGTAGTAGAGAAAAATAGAAAAACCCACCCAGCTGTGCCCCTTCCCAGAGACAACCACCGAAATCATCTCAAGGTTTGTTATTTCCTGATAACAAGGTAATCTATGAGTCCATACTTCTTGTAACCGTTTAAACATCATGGATAATGCTGAAATCTCTCTTGGCCAATATATCAGTCTGGGTCCAAGCAGGAGACAGAAACCACACAGTGGGTTTAGCAGGGGAAGTTTAACATTAAGAAGTGTCAACTGTGATAAAAAAGTAACCGTAAGATAGGAGGAAATTCTGTGGTACCTGAGGGGTGAGGGAGATGCCTGAGGAAGAGCAGAGCTGGGAGGGGGCGTCTTCCCCAAGGCCAGGGTTCACACTCCCTTGGAGAACTTGTGGTCCAGCTCACAGGGTGACAGAGACGTTTGCCGGTTTGCCCGGCCTGGAGCTGGTCTGCAGTCACTGGGCAAGCAGGAAGCCACCCTCTGGGGTGCAGCAGGGATGGGTGCGGGTGCAGAGGGAATTGGTACCTAATTCTCTCTGCACCCGCACCGTCCTAGTGTGGGCAGGTGCCTCTGGGCACCAGTTCCCACGTGAAGGACTGTGGGAAGATAGGGAACGTTCTTACCGGGTCAGGCTGTGGCTGTTTGGCACCGAGGGACTATGTGTCTGAGTGTGAGGCTGGGTCAGAGCTCCTTGGGTGTCCTCATCCCACTTGAGATGTGGCTATCATGACAGAGAAGCTGAGTGTTTAATTTGATCGGATTTAAATTTAAATCAAGTGGCCACGTGCAGTGAGCGGCCGCTGCGTGGGACAGCGCAGGCGCGGTCCATCTCATGCTGCGGTGACCGCCCTGCGCCTCTGTCCTGGCTCTGGGGGGTGCCGAGCATGGGAGTGCTGGGTCTGACGGGTGTCTTCACGTTAGTATTTGTTGCCTAATTGCCTTCCTTTGAGTTCCACTCCAGCCTGGTCACAGTGTGTGAGGTCCCTTCGTTCTGTGCTGAGTTTTCGTAGTTATTCGCTTGTAATTTATACATGTATTTTCACATGGCGCTTTGCATGCATTTAAGACGACTGTATGATAGTCCGTCACGGGTTACTTACAGCATCAATGGCCGTCTGGGTTATTTCCACCTCTCTTGGTGTTAGAAAGACTGATGAACATCTTTGCGCATAAAACCGTTACTGTGTTTGAGACGATTTCCTTAGGCTGGAGAGCCTGGGATAGGATGTAAGGTAGGAAGAGGTCAAATCCCAGGATAAGGGGGTACAGGCATCGTTGGGCCCCTGTGGCCATGGCCACCTCCGGCATGTTTCTGAGCCAGTGTGTCCCCCCAGCCCCCGCCGCGGCCCGAGTACCGGTCTCCGTTTCTGCAGAACGCCCAGTTCCTCTTCGGCCACCACTACTTTGACTACCTGGGCAACCTCATGGCCCTTGGAAACCTCGTGACCATCTGTGTGAGTGAAGATTTGCCCTGGCGTCTCCCGCCCCCTAGATCTCTCACTTGCCCTTCCTCCTGGCTTCGGGGCTGAGTTGCCATCCACTCTGGCTCCATAGGTGTTCCTGGTGTTGGATGCAGATGTGCTGCCCGAGGACCGTGATGACTTCGTGCTGGGGGTAAGCTTTCCAGCCGTGCAGGGTGATGGGGAGTTAGGGGGGTAGAGGGCACAGCCTCCCCACCTGGGGCCCCAGGTCCCTGGGTGGCTGGGCTGTTCTAGTGCATCACAGGGATGGCCCAGGGGTCGGGGTGCTGGCCATGGGAGGGCAGCCGGGAGCCCATGCAGAGCCCCGGGTGAACCGGCATGCGGGCCGGACGGCGGAGGGAGGGTTGTGTAGAGAGAATTCCTTTCCTAACATTCTGAGGTCTTGTCAAACTCCTTAGGAACTTAAAAACAATTTTTCCGTTTTGGATTTTAAGCAAAAAGCTGTACCTGCGCCCCCCGCCCCCCATATTACTTAATGCCAGACCTTCACAAAGCATGTATTTTAAAGTTTATTTTAATGAAAAATATTATGAATGATATTAAGTTGATGAAAACCATTGAATGTTCTCTAATTATATAAGAAAAGCTTGATTTGTCCAATTAAAAAATGACACATTAGGTCATGTATATTAAACATAGAGTTAAACTTACAGCATCAAAATGGAAGAAATGGCTTCTTGACCTGCTATTTGAAATCACTCTATTTTACACTTAAAATCAAATTTTCTACTTTCCTAATTTTTTTTTTCCTGGATTCGACAGGAATTGTTCAGTCTCCTCTGTGTGGATCACATGTCGCAGAGGTGGCTGGTTTTTATTCCTGACAAATGCAAGTTGGCTACAGTTGACCTGTATTTCATCCTTTTTAACAATAGTTTTTTTAAGCACTCGAGTCAGCTTGATTGCTTATGAGAGACTTCTGGTCAGATCAATGCCACGTAGGGTTCTTGAGGTGACTTTGCAGAATTCCATCATTTTATGCCCCTCGATAACTGCTCATAATGCAGGGTCAGAGATGTTTATTCTTCTGCCTTTAACGGTGATCTCTGTGTAGGTGTGAATGAGACAGCATTGGCTAAGAATATAGAATTTAGACTGGACACCGGGCAAGGTGACTGCAGTGCTCAGCTGACCCCATGCCCCCCCTCACCCCACCCCGACGTAGCCCCCTTTAAGGGAAGAGCTACTTGATACTTTACTTACTGGCTTCAAAAAAGACAGTGACCCCGTAGCCTGAGACCAGCTTTGATGATGAGGCCTCCTAAACACATCCCCCCAGCGACTGGGAGGATGCTGCTGAGAGCCAGGAGTTTCCGTTAGGGAGGGACACTGCCCAGTGTCCCTAGGAGATTGGACCAGAGGGGCCAGGTTGGAGGCGGAGACCCCCGAGGAGGCCAGGGGACAGAGGCCTGGGGGTGGGGCTCCGGCTGTGGCCATGGGGAGGGAGCCATGGGGCAGAACAGGACGGGGCAGGTGTGGGTGATCCAGGCCCTGCCAGCATAGAAATGATGTGGGGTTGGGAGACACCGGGCCTGGGGGGTTGAGGGCCCGTCGGATGGTGGGGGGGAGTCTGGGTCGGGGGATGCAGACGTGCGAATTGTTGTTGAAGCTGTGCACGGGGTGCAGGTCACCCGAGGAGAGGGTATGGAGCAAGAAGGGGGCTCTGAAGATGCCCGTGTCTGGGGGTGCGGGGGCGTCGGGAAGAGCAGCCCAGAGGGGCAGGGGAGCAGCAGAGAAGTGGGAGGAGAGGGTCACGTGGCTCGGGGGGGGCGGGGCTGTCTGCTTCCCGGCCAGCCCCCGTGCTGGGTTTCGCCGTGTGCAGCAGGGGAACAGGGCGGCATCCAAGGGGCCCTGTGGCGTCCAAGCCGCGTGGATCCCTCCTGGGCCCCATTGCGGTGGGGGGCGGGGCGCAGGGGTCAGGGACGGTTGGGGAGCCAGGCGGCACCGGGACTGAACCCCGGGTCCCGCTTCTCCCTTTTCAGATTCTCAACTGCGTCTTCATCCTGTACTACCTGCTGGAGATGCTGCTCAAGGTGTTCGCTCTGGGCCTGCAGGGGTACCTCGTCTCCTCCAGCAACGTGTTCGACGGGCTACTCACCGTCGTCCTGCTGGTAAAGTCTGAGACGGGCCGAGGCGCGCTCTCGGGCGGGCGGTGAGCGCTCGGCGTCTGGCCGGGCCCGGGGGCCGCGGGCACTGGGGCTCCCGCCTCCGGTGACACAGGGCCCGGCTTCCCCCGGCTGAGCTGCTTGGCGGGCGGCTACAGGAGGCTGGTTTCTGCTGCATCTGCGCATCGTGGGTGGAGGTGTGCAGCGGTGGCAGGCTGCCTCTCCTGACCCCTGAGGGAGGCCTGGAGGGAACCCGCAGTCCCCGCTGGCCAGTGGGGACTCGACGTGGGTGCGGGAGGGGCAGGGGTTCTCAGGCACCGCGGGTCTCGGGACACCCTTGCCCAGGGCCTGGGGGAGTGAGGGGCCACGCCTGGTGTGCGTGTCACGGCAGCGATATTGGCGTGACATGTATTCGTATTTGATGGATTCGAGCCGTGGGCCCCTGGGAGCAGGAGGGAGACAGCTGACCGAGTAGCTTCTCCCGTGCCCGGGACTCGGCCGGCCCTTCCCGAGCCCCGCCCTTCGTGTGTGCAGCCCGACGCCTGAGGCCAGGTGTCTTTCTCAGCTGCAGGATGTCCCCACGTGGCACCCACTGTGGGGATAGGACCCCCCTGGTCCTGTTCTCCCCGGAACCCCCTTTGGGGACAGCGTGTTAGAGCTGCCAGTGAGCCTTGAGCGAGCTTCTTTTCTTTTGTGATTAAAGGTTTTGGAGATCTCAACTCTGGCTGTGTACCGCTTCCCACACCCGGGCTGGTATGTGACTGTGGAGGGCCCAGGGAGGCCTGGCGGCCTGGCTAGCGCCCTGGGGAAGGGTGTGCACCCGGCTTCCGGCCGCTGGCCCGGGCAGTTCTAGAGCCAAACGCCCGACTGTCATGGGGGGCGGCCGCGGCTCCTGCCCTGCTGAGGCCTATGGGGACAGGCCCCTTCTCATCGCTCTTGGGGACTCTGCTGGTGCTTTGTCGCCGCCTTCAGAAGGGTAGCGTTCCCAGAGCCGGGACGGGAAGCTGTGGAGGTGCCGCCTGCGGTGCTGGCTCAGCGCCCCCGACCCCCACCCCAGGATGGGACACGGGCCCCAGGTGTGCTGGGGGCCAGAAGCAGGGAGGTCCTGGGGGCACTGGAATCGGGCTGGGGCCCTCCTCTGGTTGGAGGCCCTGTGACCCGGGGTCGTCACCTCCCACTCTGGGTGTCAGTTCACCTCCCTGTAGATGGCAGGGATGGCCCGGGGCTTGCTGAACTCACGCTGCCACCAGTTCTAGCCGCGCAGAGCGATGGACCTCTGGCCAGGGGTCCCAGGGCACCTCGCAGTGTGGCTTGTGGCAGCCTTGGGGTCTCGCTGCCCAGAGTACAGCCGCCAGCAAGCACGCGTGCCGACCTCGGGCCCTCGGGCAGCCCTGGTGTCTTGGTCCCTCTCCTGGGCTGCTTCCGTCTCAGTGGAGCAGCTGGGAGTTGCCCGAGACGGGGATGGGGCCCCGGGAAGGGTCTGTGTCGGGAAGACGGGGGCCGTGCGGTCCTCAGCGGGGACCTGCGCCCTGGGAGCTGTGGGGCTGCTGCCCCGCCCGGCACCTTGGGGCCGGCTCACCTTGTTTCTCAAGTGCGCTAAAACCTGCGCTGGGGAGGCGGGTGGGCTGGTGTTGGGGGGTAACATCTTGGGTGAGAATGGGTTTAAATTTAAATAGAAATGAGAGGCCCGTAAGGCCGTGAGGGACGCCAAGGGGACAGGGTTAGGGCTTGGGATGGCTCAGAGGTTAGGGGACGGGGTCACAGGATAGGGGATGGGTCAGGGCCCCGTCTCTCCCAGCTCTGCTGGGACCTGAGCTGGGTGTCCGGAACCTCAGTGTTCTCCCGTGTAGGACGGGGGTCGGGTAGCCCTGCAGCACTGCACGGGGCTGTGCCCTGGAAGGTGTTGCCGTGACCACCCTGGGGCTGCAGACGTGGGCGGCTCAGGCTCTGCCCTCTAGTCACGATGGAGCTTTTCCGGTTGGTGTTGGCTACGGGGCGCGTTCCCGGCACTTCTGTGGCTCTCTCTGAGTCTCTGCATCTCTGTCTCTGGACCATGTGTCTCCCGTGTGCTCCTCTCTGGCCTCCCGGCCTCCCCCAACCCGTCTCCGTGTGTCTCCGCAGGAAGCCAGAGATGCTGGGCCTGCTGTCGCTGTGGGACATGACCCGGCTCGTGAACACGCTCATAGCCTTCCGCTTCCTGCGCATCATTCCCAGCGTGGAGGTACCGCCCCCGCCTGCACATGCTGTGGCCTTGCTCTGGGAGTGGGTGTGCCTGGCGGGCAGGGACCGGGGCCGGGCACTGTCCACCCTACCCACCTGCCCCCACCACCTGGGGCCCTTCGGGCTGCGGCCCCGCCCTGCACTGTGGCTGGGCCATGCTGGCAGCGGTTGGAAGTATGAGTGTCCAGCCCTGCTTTGTGGGTGAGGACAGCGAGGGGGTGCAGGCGAGACCCATGTGAGGCCCGTCGGCCAGTTGCAGGGGTGGCCTCGTGCTCCTTGGGGTCCCTGACCTTTGCGAGGAACTGGTGTGCTCCCAGGCATCCTGCGTTTCTGAAAGGCCTTTGGCACGGGCTGCTGCTGGCTACTGGTGCTCATTTCCAGGACCCCCAGAGCAGGAGTGGGGCGGGCTGTGACAGTCTCTGAGCCTCGGTTTCTCTTAATGTTCCCACCGGAGTAACACCCACCTTGAGGGGAGGGGAGGCGGGAGTCGGGTGCTCAGACCCAGCTCCCGCCTGGCACGGAGGCTCCCGTCTGCTTTCCTGAGCAGTTTTCAGGAGAAAAGAAACGGAGGACATCTGACCCCTTTCTGAGTGTCCAGGTCCTTCCCCTGTGCACGTCTGTCCTTCCTACCAAGCTGCGCTCCTGGCCTGTCAGGGGAGTGACCTGTCACCCAGGGGTATTTCCCATCTGAAGGTGGCTCGGGGGTCCTGGGTGCAGAGGGGGGCTGCTGCCCTGAGGCCTTCATACACACACACACACACACACACACCTGTGCGATGATACACACGCATACACATAGTGTACGCAGGCATGTGATCACACACAGACCCAGAAGCACACACAGTTATACACACGCACACATAATCACATCCACACAATCACACGCGTCATCTCACACATACACAGGACTATACACGTGCATACACTGACACGTGTATATGTGTAACCACGATTGTACACACACGTGCATGTAATCACACATAATCACACGCTAGAGCACACACAATATATGCTTATACAAGCACAACTGTATATACATAAATAATCACACGTGTGCACTCATACACACATGCGTGATCACCTGTACACACCTGTACACACATGCACACACACATGCACATACGTGCGCATAGATCACATGTGCACACATGTACAGCATGGTCCCCGCCTGCTACCATCCAGCGCTGTGTTCTCCTAACTTACCAGGTCGGGGAACCAGGCTGCTTGGAAAGCCCTTCTTCAGGGCTCAGGGTGGCCTGTAGCCGGGGTTCCTGATGGGGTCTCTGAGGCCCCATCTCAAACCCTATCACCCGGGGCTGACTGGCCGTCTCCAGGTCGGCATTCCTCAGGAGCCTCCGGACCAGGGAGGAGCTGACCCAGCCTTAGTGGGTTGGTGGGCAGTGTGGGCCGAGGCCCTGCATACCATGGCTTCACCAAGGGTCTTGGACTTAGACCCATCTGAGGCTGGATGGGTGGAGGTATCTGCAGGGAAGGGGGTATATGCATCTGCATGGGTGGGTGTATACAAGTGTGAGTATGTTTGGGTGGGCATGGAGGTATGAGCATGTGTGTGTACAGGTATGGGTATACAGGTGTGTATGGGGCCTGTGGGTGTGTACAGGTGCGTGTACAGGTGAGGTGTGTATGGGTGTGTGTACAGGTGCGTGTATGGGGGCCTGTGGGTGTGTGTACAGGTATGTGTACAGGTGAGGCGTGTATGGGTGGCTGTGGGTATTTGTACAGGTGTGTGTGTGAGGCCTTGGGTGTGTGTGTACAGGTGTGTATGGGGGCTGTGGGTGTGTACAGGTGTATGTACAGGTGAGGTGTGTCTGGATGCCTGAGGGGTTTGTGTACAGGTGTGTGGGTTGGGAAGTCACCAGTCTCCTCCTGCCTTTCCAGGTCAGCGTTGGGTGGTGGGCGGGTTGGTGTCACCTCAGTGGGACCAGGAGGAACCGGGTCTGTGCTTCCTCCCTGTCTCAGCTGATGGCTGTGGTGGCCAGTACCATCCTGGACCTGATCAAAAACATGCGGGCTTTCGGCGGGATACTGGCGGTGAGTCTGGCCGCCTGCGCTGGCCCCTCGGGGCAGTGGAGCTGGACTGTTGGATGGGGAGCCGGAGCTCAACAGGAAGCTCTGGTGGCCTTCGGAAGGAGGGTCCCTGTGTTCAGGGATCGAGTGACCAGGGCCCAGGAAGCTCAGGGCGGGGCAGGAAGCCAGAGAGAGGAGCTCAGGGCTGGTCCGCCTGGCGGCGCCGCCTGACCACACGCCTTCCCGTGCCAGAGATCCTCTTGGTCACTTCTGAATCCCTCCTGTGTCCTGGGCCAGGGGCCACACTGAGAAGATGTAAGATGTAAGAGGCACCAGGGGCCCCTCAGGGCCCACAGAGCCCCCAGTGGGGTTTGGTCAACCGTCCTTGCTCAGAAGGATTTTGGGAACTCACAGTCACTTTTGCTGACAGAGCCGTGATGTCCCCCCAACCCCGGGGTCAGCCCTTCCCCCGCCACCACTGTTGACTCTACCCTGTGGCCCAGGCGGGGCTGCCCTGGGTGCTGCTCCAGGCACGAGGCCTGGAGGGCAGGAGGGAAGGTGACAAAGCCCTGCTGCTTCTTGTTTTGGACAATGAGGGGGCTCCTGTGGTGCTCTGGGCTGTCATGGGATGCTAGAGGTGGTACCTTGCTTCGGGCACTGCCCCGCATACCCCTATCTGCACAGTGGAGGAAACTGAGGCTCAGAGGGGGGCTGGGTTAGCCTGGGGTGTATGCCTCTTCCCTGCACCCCTCCCCCCCCATCGGGCATGCTGGGGACAGGTCTGGGGCAGCCAGCAGCCCCTTCTCTGACTGTGGCACAAGGCTGCCCAGTGGTGCCCTCAGATGTCTCCTGATGGACGTGGGGAGAGTGGTGGGACTCCTCCGGAGGGACCCGGCCAGCCCCCGGCCACCCTTCCATGGCACGCCATCCCCTGGCCCTCGCTGCCCTGTTCTCAGTGGCACCCTCTTCCTGTCATACCAGTCCTGGAGGAGGGGTGGACAGCCTCGTTCTTACTCCTGGGCCCCCGGTTTATCTTGGGGCTCCCCACAGTGGCTCCTCCCCGCTTCCCTCTGGCGCAGGTGCCTGGGAACCCCAGTGTTCCCGGGGAGGCCGGCAGTGCCCGCAGTTGGGAATCCCTGCTGGCATGCTGCCCTCGCAGGCTTCAGCCTGGCTTTGCGGGGGTCCCTCTGGGGGGTGCTGACAGGCCCCGCCTGCCTCCCTAGGTGGTCTACTACGTCTTTGCCGTCATCGGCATCATCCTGTTCCGAGGTGTCATCGTGGCTCCTGGAAACAGCAGGTGAGGGGGGCTCCGAGGTGCAGAGAGCGCCTCGCTTCTGGGGGCGCTGGAGCCGCGGGTGACGGGCCGGGCGGGGGGTGGAGGGGTGAGGCGCAGCTCTCCAGGAGAGATCCAGGAGGCCCCTTTCTTCCTTGGCCTCTCCACCCGCCTGCCCCTCACTGAAGCCCTCCCTCCAGCCTGTACTGAGGGTGTTTCCCGTGCCGGCTCAGAGCCCCCAGCCGTGCCCCTTTCTGGGCCTGCAGGCCAGGCCGCGTGCCGGCGTCAGGGGGTGCGTCCAGGGCCAGGCCTGAACTGTAGGGCCGAGGGCCCCTCCGGGCCGACCGCTGGCCGTGTGTGTCCACAGTGCTGGCCTCCTCGCCGCCCTCAGCACCTCCGAGGTCGGGGGCCGTCTCCTCTTTCCCCCGCTTCCTCAGGGGCCCAGCTGGGTCCACGCCGAGCAGGGGCCACGGCGGTGCCAGAGCGCCTGGCTGTGTGTCCTGCCCCCGCCTCCCACCGACCCGGCTTGTGCCCCCCCAGCCTGGCCCCTGACAACGGCTCTGCGCCCTGCGGGAGCTTCGAGCAGCTGGAGTACTGGACCAACAACTTTGACGACTTTGCCGTGAGTCCTGCGCCCTCCGCCCCTCGGGACCCCCGCCTCCACCTCCCGCGGCCTCCTGGACCCTGCGTCTGCCGCCCCACAGGCCGCCCTGGTCACTCTGTGGGACGTGATGGTCGTGAACAACTGGCAGGTGTTCCTGGACGCCTTCCGGCGCTATGCGGGCCCGTGAGTGACCCGTCCTGGCGGCCCAGGCTGTGGCTCTGCGCGGGGTGCGCGTCTGGGTCTGCGCCTCCCGGGGATGGCGGGGCACGTGCAGGAGCAGGTGGCTTCTGGGGGCCGTGACAGCGGGGCTCGTGGGGTGACGGGGCTCAGCCTGCAGCTTGCAGAGCTCAGACCGGCTCCCGCTCTCGCCGGCCGTGCCACCTGGCCGCTGGCCGAGCGCCCCTGAAGGCCAAGCTGGGCCAGCTCGAGGGTGGGAACGGCGATGTCGCAGGCGGGGCAGCAGGGTCGGGGGAGCAGCTGCGCTCGGTTCACGGGCGGCCCCGGTGGCCTCCTTGTTCTCCGCAGGTGGTCCAAGATCTATTTTGTGCTGTGGTGGCTGGTGTCGTCTGTCATCTGGGTCAACCTGTTCCTGGCTCTGATTCTGGAGGTATCGGCGACCCTGCCTGGGCTCTTCTCAGTCGGAGTTGCTAACTTGCTGATGGGGGCCCACCCGGAGCTTGGTCCAAAGAGGCCGTGCTGGGTTCGGGCAGCCCTGGTGGGTTCAGGCTCAGTCCTCCCTTGGGGCTGCTCGCCCTGGCTGCTGGGGGCCTCTTGGAGTGCTCCTGACCTTTGACCTGTGGGAGGGGGGCTGGAGGAGGGCTCTCAGGCATCTGCTCCCGTAGGAGCTGGTGGCCTTGGATCCTGGTGTCCGGGGTGGGCTTCTCAGCCAGGCCGACACTGAGGTTGAGGTGGGGGGACAAGGCTGGTTCCACGCAGGGCCCACGCCTACTGGCCACCCGTCCCTCCCTCCCTCTTGCCAGAACTTCCTTCACAAGTGGGACCGCCGCAGTCACCTGCAGTCCCTCACAGGGGACCTAGAGGCCACCTCTGAGGTGACCGTGGAGCTCCTGTTCAGGTGCGTGGAGGGTGGAGGGGCAGTGGGTGGGCGGTTGGTCCCCACGAGCCTGGGGTCTGCCTCTCTCCTGCTCTCCGGTGAGCAATTTTAGGGAAGCACCCTCAGGTTCCGTTGGCCTCCAGGTGATTCTGTTGGTGGGTGTAGATAGGTGGCCCGAGTAAGCCTCGCCCATCTCTTCTCCATGGTAACCTGGAGATTGTCCCTCTGCTGGTGCAGAGAAGTGACAGTCGTCCCAGAGTCAGCCCCGGGTGGTCAAACTGCCGTCTCTGAGCGTTTGCTGTGTTGTTACAGCCACGTGGAGAGGTGTCCTCCCAGGCTTTGGGGGACACCACGTAAGCATCCCAGAGGTGGACCGGAGTCCCCGGGGGTGGTTCCGAGGGGCCCCTCGTCCCGAGCACTGACGGGCCTTCTGCATCAGCTCTGCTCACCTGCTCGTCTGGGGGTGCCCAGGCTCCCCATCCATGCTGTCCCCCATCCCGCAGGGATGTCCTGGAGGAGCCCACGGAGGAAGAGCTGACAGAGAAGCTGAGCCACCACCCGCACCTGCAGCTGTGCAGGTGACGTCCAGACGCCTTCCTGGCTGGGGTGGCGGCAGGTGATGCGGCCTCGGGATGGGCACCGGCTGGGGGAGGAGGCGGCCGCGGCCCACCGGAGAGGCTTCTCCCTTGGGCAGAACCACCGTGCGCGCCGACGCTGGGACACACGCAGGCCCTGGTTGGGAGCCGAGCTGGACCACCTCCGCGGCCCCTCGGGCGCTGTCCACGCCACTTTCTTTTTTTTTTTTGGGTACGCGGGCCTCTCATTGTTGTGGCCTCTCCCATTGCGGAGCACAGGCTCCGGACGCACAGGCTCAGCGGACATGGCTCACAGGCCCAGCCGCTCTGCGGCGCGTGGGATCTTCCCGGACTGGGGCACGAACCCGCGTCCCCTGCATCAGCAGGCGGACTCTCAACCGCTGCGCCACCAGGGAAGCCCCACGCCACTTTCTTTTATAAGCTGCTTCCCTGAGACTTATTTTTCTAAATGTGGAAAGAGGGTGACTCCACAGAGACCTTTGAGACAGTGTGAAAGGGAGATGCAGCAGCCCTCCCCCTGTGCCCTGTGATTTCCGTGGTGCCTTCACTGCTGGTGGCCTTCAGGGACCAGAGGCCCACGTGAGGCCCGCACAGGCCAACCAGCAGCTTTCCAGGGCATTAAGCTTGGGATCCTGGTTTTACATGATAAGAATCTGGACTGTGTTTTATTATTTTATGTCTCGTGTGAGTGTGATTGGGTGCGTGTCTTTATGGGTGAGGATGCCAGTCATCTTCATCAATAAGTCTTGCAAAGAAGGAGGTGGTCCTTATTCCGACACGACTGTGCTTCTCTGGAACGGGGCCACCAGGTCTCAGCCTGTCAGAAGCCAGTGCTGTGGTTGGACCAGCCTTTGTGGTTTGTACTGTGTTAGCAAGATGCCTTTCAGCAACCACCATCAGGAAACTTTGAAAAAATAAAGGTTTATTACTTACAAGACCTGGAAATTACATAGTACACCTGGGGCCACACAGTGAGGTCTCGGGTAGAGAGAGAGAGAGTGTGGGCCTGGGGTTATGCTTTTGTTGGGATCGAGGGTTTCAGGGGCTCACTCTTTATTGGTGAATTGAAAACATAAGAGCAGGAATTTAAAGCCAAGGAAGAAAAAAAAAGTGGTCCAAATGGTCAGTTATCAAAATCAACCAAGATTTCTAAAATAAAGGAGCCTCAGAGGAGGAAGGTGGCCTGGCTCTTTATCTCATCGAGCGGCTGCCAATGTGTTTATTTGAGAAAGCCATGTTTGAAGTGGACGCCTATGCAATCAAAGCTTAAGACAGGTACTTGCATTACAGAAAAGAAGACAACAACTGTCGGGGCTTAACACTACCCTGGGTATGGTTGTGGAGGTTCTGAACTGCACAAGGGTACCTGGCTGTGTCCTGGCATTGACTGTCTACCTCAGGAGGGGACACCTTTTTCTAATTTGCATAAAGACATGTATAAGTCAGTGGTGGCCCTACTTTGTGTGTCCTCAGAGTGTGTGACAGATGAGGCTGGGGTGGGGAGGGGAGGAGGGGAAAGTGAGCAGTGCATGGCCACGTTGCCACTTGGTCTGCCATCGATCCAGGTTGATAAATTTTCTCATTTCAAGGGCCAGTTCGAGCGGTTGGTGGTAGCTCCTGGCGGTTCTGTTGAGAAGGATTGGAATCTTCATGGGGAGGGGTGCTGGGATCTATTAGTGATGTCTGCTGTGGGCACTGAAGGGGAGATCAGGGTACAGATGCTGACTCCACTGCAGGAAGTGATTTCAATCTTCCCCAGCTTGTCTGGGAAATGGGATGAGAGGAAAGCTTAACTAAAAAACGGCACTTCTAAAATGTCACGAAATCCAACTGCTTGAGGTTTTCTAACTGCTGGTAATGTTTTGTGTATCCAAGCACATTGAGTTTCTAATCCCGGAGTTTTTCTGAAATTGTGGGCATTCACCCAATATTCCTCAGGTTTTGGGGACTTTTGGAGGTAGACAGGACTCTCCCAGACCTGCCCCCCTGTGTAAGCTGCCTTCCTGGAGGGCTGGTTTTGGGTGGGGAGGCTCTCATGGAGCATGGTTTAGAAGTCGATACCCAGCGTGCCTCAGCAAGGCCCTGCTCTTCTGGGGACAAAGGTGAGGCCTGTCTGGTCAGCTGCTGTGCCTTTTGGCTGTATGTCCACCCCCCACCCAGATCTGAGCGCCATCTAGTGGTGGATTCAGGTTCAGTTGACCTGACTTAGTGTAAGCTGGACCCCGTGATCCCCAGGGGATAGCTCCTTGCTTTTCCCAGGCCCCCTGGAGGCCTGCTTCCCCTGTGACCCGCCTGTGATCCGAGGCTGAGAGCCCGGCCTCACTGGGCTTCAAGCTTGTCCACCCAGAGTGAGCCTGGTTCTCGTGGGCGATGTGCCCTCTGCCCTGTCCTTGTGCCGGTCCCAGCTGAGGGTCCACCTCAGAGGGTCCACGTTCCATGTCTTGTGTGCAAAGAGGCCCCCTCTGATTATGCTGTCCTGTGGCAGATAATTCCGGACAGCCCACGCTGGGCTCTGGGAGACGCGGGCTCTGCCCTCGGGGGGTGGGGGGCACGACTGAAGCCGGTGCTGGTGCCTGCTGTGCCTTCTGAACACAAGCTGGGGCACCCGTCCCTGCGTCAGTTCCCTGTGTCAAGTGATGTCAGCCTCTGAGCCTTTGTCTGAAGGAGAAGGCTGAGCCAGGGCTCGGCTGCTCGTTAAGGGGGGCAGGGCTGGTGGGGGTCCCCCGGTTTGCAGTGCTCCCAGTGTCCTCTGTCCCCAGCCAGGCGCTCCGTGGAGCTCAGGAAGATATCACGGCCGCACCAAAGATGCGTTTGACAAAGAACACGTGCTCGCATGTCTCACTACACCCTTGAGGCCCTGGTGAGGTCTCCTGTTGTTTCCTGTGCTGCAGCGGCTCTGGTCACCCCCCAGCACTCTGGCTGAGTGCCAGGTGCAGGGGGCTCAGCCCTGTAGGACCCTGGGATTGCCCAGCACAGTGGCAGGAGTTGAGGACACCGGGAGCTGCTGTGTCTGCCCTGATGAAGACAGAAGGAAGCAGGCTGGGAGGTGGCTGTGGCTGGAGGAGCCCTGGGGCCTGGGGTTAGGGTGTGAGGTGGGGCCTGTGTCTCCAGGGACTTGGGGAGCCCTGGGCTGGGTGTTGGCAGGAAGTAGGTTGGAGACAGATGGCCTGGTGGGGGGGGGGCAGGCCCGGGGGGAGGGGGAAGGGGTTGGCACCCACCTGGGAGCATGGCTGGAGCAGGAGGGCAGGGCTGTGGGGCAGCACAGGGGCACCGATGGAGCAGGGTGGTGTGGGTGCCCATGGCCTGTACCTTGGGCCCGGGGCTGCCCACACCAGAGAGAAGCAGCTAAGATCGCGCATGCTGAAACTAAAACCGCGTGCCGCAACTAAGACCTGACGCAGCCAAATAAATAAAAAGAAAAGATGCCATAAGGTAGGCAAGGCACAACCTGGGAGAAGATATTTGTAACAGATATAACTGATGAAGGACTTGTATCTAGACCACATATAGAGCGCCTACAAATTAGCAAGGAAAAGACAAACAAACGAATGAAAAAAAAATGGGCTTGAACTGGCTTTTCACAGAAAAGCAAACTCCCAAGTCCAGCAAGTATGTGAAAAGATACTCGATCTCACTAGTAATTAGGGACACGCAGGGTAAAACCACGTGGCAATAATTTCACTGTTACCACAAGGTCAGAAATGAAGAAGTCTAACCAACTGAATGATTAGAACTTTTATATATACTTGGAGGAAATTTAAATGGACTCAATCTCTCTGGAAAACAATTTGGCTTTATTTATTGTAGTTGAATATGACATACCTTCTTCTCCTGCAAGGTACACACTCAAGAGAACCCCCTGCCCACGTGTGCCAGGTGGTAAAATATCTAAAAGAGCAAAGTGAGCCCTGCAGAGGGATGTCCCCAACAGAATGCACATACACTGAGGTTTATTCATGCAGTGGAATATTATGCAGCAGTGAACATGGATGATCTCCAGCCACAAACAACTACGTGACCAAGTCTTAGAAACACAATGTCGAGTGAACAAAGCAAGTTCCAGAAGACTCCGTGTGGCACCATATTATTTATAAAATTCAAAACCACAGTTAAGCCCTATAGTGTGGGCATGTACACATTGGCAGTAGGATTACTTAAAAGTGAAACACAGGGGCAGCCTGTAATCCAGCAGAGGGGTCAGCGCTGGGGAGACGGAGGCAGAGTGAGAAGGACCATCTGGGTGACACGGGTGTGTCATTAACTTTCTAATGGACACACATTTACATACAGTAAGTCCCCTACTAGTGAACCTCCAAGTTGCGAACTTTCGAAGATGCGAATGTGCGTTCACATGTCCAATCACGTGTTAGTTCACGTGTCTGGTGTACGTTGTCACGTGCATGCATCCTCTACAAGTGGCTATGCTTTTGTGTACTTTATAGAGTACAGTAGTACAGTATTTTTATTTCAAGCCCAGGGTGTCCAGAAGCAAGGGTAAAAGCAGCGGTATATAGTCGACTGTGTTAGTTGGGTACCTAGGCTAACTTCGTTGGACTTAACGAACAAATTGGACTTACGAACGCGCTCTCGTAATGGAACTCGTTCGCATGTAGGGGACTTAACCGTATATTCTTTTGTACATACCAAAATGTAATATATTAAAATATACTAACGGAAGAGCACAAGAGGAGGGGAATTGAAGACACAGGATATGGGCAGCTCCCCCTGGGAGTTTTGTTGCCCAGGGGAGCAGAGACATGGGACCGATGGTTGGAAGGCAGGGGGGTCCAGACAACGTCGGTTATTTACGTGGGAGAAATTGTGTGGACTATGGGGAAGATCCAGGGACGCAGGGGTGAGAAGGGGAGTGGCTGTAGCCTTGGCTTTGAGTGGGGGACAGGCGTGGCCCCCTGGACGAGGGCAGTGGGCAGCAGCGGGGGCATGGGGCAGGCTGGGGGGTTCTGTGCGCCCTAGAGGCAGCCAGCAGCATCTATGTGTGGGGTTTCTACCAGCCCCGCAGGCCCAGGTTCCTCGTGGGAGCAACAGCGGCCACCGAGGTCCCTTCCCGGGCCCCCTCCCACGTGCTGTCCCCCAGCCCTGGCAGCCGGGCAGGGTCCAGGCCCGGGGCCCGATCTGTCGGTTGAACCTCGGAGCAGAGTCCCAGCAGGCGGGTGTGGGTCTTTCACGTGGTCTCCTCCGAACCTTGTCTTTCACCAAAACAGCCAGGGTTTGGTTTCCTGCCTTGCTGATAATTGGTGGTTCTTATTAAAACGTGAGAACAATTCCTCGCTTAAAACAAAAAAGTGGAAGGCAGGCACGCTGTGCCACTCTTGAAAACCAACGAAGGGGGCGTGGGGCTCACAACGCCCCTCACATCAAAGTGACCGGCAGATGCTGCGTCCTCCCGGCCCTCTGCTCACGTTTGGCTGAGCTATTCTCCTGGGAAACAATCGGAGCCGCCCCAGGGCGGCCGGCCCACACCTGCGGGACCTGGGTGGCCCAGCTGCTGCCCTGGGTCCAACAGCAGTTGGCTAATCCGTGCCTGGGCCCCTGGGTCCAACAGCAGTTGGCTAATCCGTGCCTGGGCCCTGCAATACCTGTCGACAGGTGAGCCAGACCTGCCTGGCCTTTGCTTTTTCATCTCAGTTAATGGTCAGGAAGATGTGTGGGGATATGGGGGCTGCTGACACCAGAATCCACGGCCGAGGCCATTCTACAGCCGCACCCATTGGTGAAGCCTGGTGCCGGCTGAGGGCTGAGCGTCCAGCAGGAGTCTCTGCCATTGGCTCTGACCTGCGGGAGCCTCAGAATCCCCTGGAGGAGGGCTTGTTAACACCAGTCCTGGGCCCCAACCACACAGCATCTTGGGGCCTGGGAACCTGCTTTCCTAATAGTTCCCAGGTGATGCTGCTGCTGGTCCAGAGGCCACAGGTAGAGAACTTACCACCCCTTCCCTTGTTTGCTTTCTTTTAGCACGTATGTAACGAGCACACATAGCTGCTGTTGGTAAATTTTTAAAAAGCACCGTTTTGGGAGGGGGCTATGACAGAAAGGACCCCTTTCTGGGGGGTCAGAATTGCCCAAACTGTCCACTCTGGGAAGAGGATTCAGGGAAAGATGTCAGCTCAGCAGGACGCACGTCTTGGTCAGCAGGGTCCAGGCAGACGGTGCCGCCCATCCTCGGCTCAGGGTCTGTGCCCTAACTGCGTGACTGGCCGTGGAGAGCCGGCTGGACCCTGAGGGCCCCCCCCAGTCTCGGGTGGGCTGGGTGTAGTGTGCTGGGACAGCACCAAGGGCCCCTGGGCTAGAAGTGGGGAGAGATGGGGGTCCAGCCACCTGCTCCCAGGTCCACAGTCCTGTGTTCTCACGCTGCCCCCCTGCACTCCCCCTGCCCACAGTGGGGTGTTTCCCTCCTCTGTCCCCACGGCCTGCCGTGCTTAGTGTGTAGCTGGCGTGCAGCCAACATCTGTGAGTGAAAGAATCCGCAGCTATTCACACCATCTAATGCAGGAGAGGACACGAGGAGTCCCGCGTCAAACACTAGCATTTGCTCTACAAATATGTCCTGGGGGCCACTATATACCAGAACACAAACGGAGCAGCAGGGAGCCTGGGCAGCCACACTCAAGCTGGCAGCCAACAAGAGAAGTGGGAGAGAGAAGTGAAAGGGGGTGAACACAGAAGAGGCGGGGCCAGGAGGAAGAGAAGGGACTGCAAACACACCTGAGGACCTGCTGCTGCTGCAGGCCAGCTCCGAGCTTCCTGGCAGCCTCTGGGAAAAGGGAAATGAGCCCCTACCCACAGCAGCCTCCCTAGCCTTGGTTTTGTCATCTGCATGTTTCAGGGCTCATCGTGGGGGCCCCACAAGGTAAGGATGTGAAAACACCTCCTTTCAAGTCTGTGAAGCAGCGCACACAGAAGGTGTCAGCATTTTATTTCCCTTAAGGGAACCCTCGGGAGAATAATAGTTACAGTGATAATTAGTCACAATAAAAACCACGGTTTGAGTGCTTGCTCTCTGCGGGTGCTTTTCTGAGCACTTTACACTGGCTAGTTTAATCCTGAGAGGTCCCCAGCTGTGGCACCCCTGACAGGTGGGGAAACTGAGGCAACAGAGAGGTTGGGTAACTTGCTCATGGCCACACAGCTGGTGATGGCGTTGCCTCCTCTCCTGGCCCAGGCTTGTCTGTTTCCGTCCCCCTGTGCATCAGTGGGAGAATTCACAGAGCACGTGCTGGAGTGTCAGGTGTAACTTGCGGGACTGGCAGAGTCACTGAGGCCCTGGTGGGCTCCGTGTGTCACCACAGGAGGTGGGAGGTGGCACGCACGATGAGGTGACCTTCAGGGTGCAGGCTGGGCTTCTTGTGACTTTCTCCCAGCCACTATCCAAAGTAGCCCAGGGCACCCGAAATCTAGGTCTGGGTCTGCACCCTGCCTTCTGCACGCCGGGATGCGTGGCTGGCCTTCCTGGGCACTGGTTCCCTCACTGGAAAAGGAGCTGGGTAGGCGGCTGGAGAAATGACGTCTAGGAAGCCCTTGTGCTGGCTCAGGTACAGTATTTGCACTTCAGACGTGCAAATAGCACTTCTGAGCTCTTTGTAGGTGGGGGTCGTTGTCCTCGTCTTGCAAGTGGGGAAACTGAGGCACAAGAGATTCAGGGGCCCAAGCCCACAGGCGGCAAGGCAGAGTATGAGCTCAGGGCTGTCTGGGAGGCCAGGTGCTCTCTCAGCCTGCTGTCCCCATCGCTGTGGCCATGAATTCCCCATGTGTTGGCTCCTGGGTTTCCAGCCCTTGGCTCCACCACAATGACTGTGGGTCTTAGTGGACCACTGGCTTCTCTGTACTCATGTCCTCAGCTGTCAACGGGCCACTCGGTGAGCACCTTGTCACCCTGAGCTTGGCAGTGGCTGAGGCAGGGAGGGTCTCTGGGTGGGCCCCACCTGGAAGGGCTGAACCTTCCGTTGGGGATCCCCCTCCCTTCCCCCCGCCCAGTGCCGGGTACCCGGTGATACCTAGTGTATCACCTGTACTTGGCTGCTTAGGAGCATCCTCAGAGGCCCCGTCAGCCCCACCTCCTCCACCTGGGGACAGAGTCCAGGCCCCTGGGCTGGGTCACTGAGGCCAGTGGGCTCCCTCTGTCTGGGAGTTTCACCCGCCCCATCTGTGAGCTTTCACGAGCTCCCTTTCTCACTTAGGAGAAAGACAGGGTCCAGCCCTGGACACAGATGGGGTTGTGAGGCACACCCAGGGCACACGGTCAATTTAGCCTCTCCAAAATTTCACAGGTTCTTAACGTAAAACAAAAAAGAAATAGGACTTCCCTGGCGGTCCAGTGGTTCAGACTCTGTGCTTCCATTGCAGGGGGCACGGGTTTGATCCCTGGTCGGGGAAGATCCCGCATGCCGCGTGGTACGGCCAAAAAAAAAGAAAAAGAAAAAACCAACCAACCAACCAACCAGGAAAAAAAACCAAAAAGAAAGTAAAACTCTGGCTCTGATAGTTTCCGAAGTCCACACAGGTGTCCCACCGTTCAAGGGAGGGAGGCACGGAGGACCTTGTGTCCGAGGATGTGGACGAGCACAGGCTCGCGTGCTCTGCTTTCTCCTGCCCCACAGCATCGCCTGGAGAAGTGCACAGCAGAGGGAAGGGGGAGGGAGGAGGCTGGGGTGCTCCCAGCTCCACTGGCCACGTCCCGCGGTCCGTGCTGGAGCTCCGGTACGTGGTCACTGCTTTCTCCCGCCCCGGCTCTTCCTCCCTGATTTGCGGACGGAGGCCCCGCCCTGCAGTGGGGCTCAGGGGAGAGGAGGCTCCAGGTGAAGGACACGGTTTCCCGGGTGGATGAAGGTGCTACAAGTTCAGAGCTGACTCCTTGGGGCTCTGCTGGGTCCCTCCTACCCGTCCAGTGCCTCTTGTGACAGGTGCCATGCCTGTCCCTGGGGGTGACACTCGCCGCTGGAGACCCTTGTCCTCCCAGAGGTCCCTTTGGACAGGTCTTCAAACGGCTCCATCCCAGCATCCTCTCCCCTTCCCGCATCACCCACACCTGGCCCCGGGAAGCCTCAGGTGGTCCTGGCCCCGCTGACTGGAGTCTGCGGGTGCTGCCATGCTGCTTTGGCCTCGGTGCTTGGTCCCCAGTTGTGGGGTGCAGCCCTCCAGGGGACCCTGAGCCCAGTACAGGTGTGGTGGTGTCAGATATGGGGAAGGGGTGCAGCACAGCGGTGCACATCCTACCTACTCCCCACTCTGGGCGCTTTCTAGTCTCAAGTGGACAAGGGGGCTTAAGAATCGAGCTGGTTTTTATCCCTCTCCTCTGTCGATACTTTTTACGTCCAAAGGGCTCCGACCTTGGGATGTCACGCCTTTCGGGTGCAGGTGGAAACATCATCTGTAGCATCCCCCGCTGGTGTGTCTGCACAGAGGCAAACCCAGAAAGTCTCGGGCTGGTGGGTCTTTCCTCTGGATGGCGGCAACGTGAGAGATGTTTAAAGAAAGGACTGAATGCCCACCCTTCCCTCCATACTATGTCCTGATTGTGGAAAAAGGAGGGGCAAACTGCTTTAAAATGAACTAGAAAGTTCTAGATTGGACAGAGGGTTAAAGCCTATAGCCCTCGTGATGCCAGTGGCCCTTGGGCACCTGCCAAAAACATAACCTAAAAAACACGGTGCAAGGAAATCATATTGAAAAGTTGTCAACAAAACAGCAACAGACCCACACGTGGGACAGAGCAGACCCACAGCCTGTTTTGGGACATGGGCAACAGTGGCCACAGTCAGGAATGTGCCTGTGATTTCTGCTGATGACAGGTCGGTGGTCCTACCGTCACCCTGGCCTGTGGCCTGTGTTCATATAGAAGGGAATGACACAATGGGGTTTGATTTTTTTTTAATAGAGTTATTTATTTGTCTTTGTTGCTGCGCACGGGTTTTCTCCAGTTGCGGTGAGTGGGGGCTACTCTTTGTTGCACTGCGCGGGCTTCTCATTGTGGTGGCTTCTCTTGTTGCGGAGCACGGGCTCTAGGCACGCGGGCTTCAGTAGCTGTGGCACGTGGGCTCAGTAGTTGTGGCTCACGGGCTTAGTTGCTCCGCGGCATGTGGGATCTTCCCGGACCAGGGATTGAACCCGTGTCCCCTGCATTGGCAGGAGGATTCTTAACCACTGCGCCACCAGGGAAGCCCTCAGAGTTTGATTTTTCCCACTCACGCTCACAGGCGGAACCGTGGCAGGATTCTTCCCCGTGGTCGCTGAATTAGGATGGTGAAAGTAGCTCAGTTCTGATGTCGGCCGTGGCTGGGGGGGGCTGTCCCAGCCCCCTCTGCCAGGAGGCCTCTCTGGTCCCCCCCACAGGAATGAACCCCCTCCCCAGTTCCTAGTGCCCTGTCTCTCTGTTCCACCACTGACCCCACCCCTAAGTCACAGGTGGGTGTGGGCCTGGGAACGAGATGTCTCATGTCTCCTCAATCCCAATAAGTAAAATGAGTCCCAGTAAACGTGGCACCCAGTGCAACCCCAAGCAGGACTCTTGTGCGGATGGGTTAGTGAGGCAGGAAGGGATGTTTTCTGGTATCATTTAGGTGGTACCCAAACTTGAGCACATCTCAGGATGCCTGGAGGGCTTACGGAACACAGCCTGCTGGGCTCCACCCTGGAGTTTCTGATTCAGCAGGCCTGGGGAGATCGGCCTGGGAATTTGCATTTCTAACCAGTTCCTAGGGGATGCTCTTGCTGCTGGCTAGGGGCAGGACTCTGGGAGCCACTGGGGGTGTTCCCTTCCCTGGCACCACTGTAGGGAAATCAATGGTGACCCCTCCCAAAATATATGTCCAAGTCCTTACCCCTGGTACCTGGTAAGGTGTGCTTATATGGAAATGGTCTTTGCAGATGTGATTGTATTAAGGATCTTGAGATGAAGTCACCCTGGATTGAAGGTGGACCCTGAACAGGATGAGGTGTCTGTACAAGAAGAGGAGAGGACGCAGTGACACACGGAGGAGAGGCCACGTGGCCACGTGGTCACGGAAGCAAGGCTGGAGGGACGTGGCCACAAGCACAGGGATGCCTGGAGCCCCTGGAGGAAGGACCCTCCCCTAGAGCCTTTGGTAAGAGCCCCCAAAGCGCCGCTCGTGATACCTCGTCACGGCCACCCCAGGTCACTGACACAGCCCCTGACAGTGTGCGAAGCGGCTGCAGCTTTTCTTTTTTGCTAAGCTCGTTGAGACCTCAGATCACAGGCTCCAGGTGGCCCAGACCCATCCAGTGGGGCCAGTGCTCAAGGGAAAAAAGGCAAAACAGATGATGCACTGTCCTGTTCCCTGCTGTTCTTAGTGAGGTGACCCAAAGAAGCTTCTGGGACACATCTAGGCCCAAGCAGCCTGGGTCTGGCCCCAAGGGTGAGCCTGGGTGAGCCGGGAAGAAGATGCACGTTGTGACTTTTGGGGTCCAGGTACCACGGGAATAATCCAAACAGCCTGCCCTGGGCTCTAAGGCATGGGTCCACGTGTCAGGCCTGCGGCTGCGCGATGGAGGTGGGCGTTCCAGCCACCCGTGGGCTACCAGCCATCCTAGTGTGGCCCCATAAGCCACAGGGTCTAGGGGACCTCCCAGGAGGCCCACTGACTGAGTGGGAGATTTGCTGACCCACGGCAGAGCACAGGTGACCATCTGGCTTGGAGGTCACACAGGCCAGGGCTTGACCCCAGCCCAGTAGGACCCTGCTCTGTGATGGGGCCCCTTCTCTCCTCTGGCCTTAGTTGCCCGGTGTGCGAGATAGGATGGAAGGGCTGCCTGTGAGCCTGGAGCGGGCACCTTGTCAATCCACCAGACACTTGGGTGACAGGAAATGCAGGTTCTTCCTGCTGCCCCTGCTGGCAGTGGGCTGGGGGTCCCACAGGTGATTTGCATACAGGTGGGGGCTGGAGACAGAGGCCCTGGGCATCCAGAGGCAAGGCCCGGTAGAGGGCCAGGTAGGACACGCCCGGAGACGCTCCCTGGCATGTACGCAGTACCAGAGTTGGCCAGCAGAGGGCAGCAGAGCTCCAGCGACGGGGGTCCCCGGAGGCCTGGCCTAGACCACCCCCAGCCCCACCCCAACTCCAGCGCTGCCCCACTCAGCCCGGGGCCAGGTGCCCCAGTCTGGAACTTTCCCTCTTTCCTTCTCTGCAAAGGGTCTCCTCCTCCTGCAGCCTTCCTGGCTCCCAGGCCCGTGCTGGGAACATCCTCTGGCGGGCATTACCTCCTTTAGGGCTCACTTGTCACTGCTTTAGCTGGTCTGAGGGACGCCAGGGGACCTGGGTGGTGGCAGTGATGTGTCTGGGCCGACAGTAAACACCTGCTGAATTGCAGGCTATGCGACGGAGGGCAATCTGGCCTGAAAGTGGGGGCATGGCGTGACCACACTCGGCGGGTGGTGCCGTCTGGCCGCAGGGTGGTGGCCCAGGCCTCTCTGGCCGCAGGAACCCCTCTGGGTGGGTCTGGAGTGACCCCGGTGCCGGGCCCGCCTGCCGGCCGCTGCGGTGGCACCGTGGAGCCCCGTCTCCCCCGCAGGGGCAGCGGAGGTGTCCGCCTCAGCTGCCTGCAGGGAGAGTCTGGGTGCTGGAGGTGGGCAGTGAGGGGCCCTCTGTCGTGGCTGGAAAGACCTCGCGCTTCTATGGATGCTTGGTTCGTGCAGCCATATTTCCCAGGATCCTGGGTCTTGGGTGGGCTCCCCCCGCCTCCCCAGGTCTCTTCGGTGGGACCCTTGCCCACAGTGTCTTGAGTGTGGTATCTGTCTGTTGTTTGCCTTCCTTACCGGAATGTAAACTCCACAAGGGCGAGGACTTTACTGTATCCTCTGCCAAGTCCCCGGTGCCCAGAATACTGCTAGGCACGTAGTGGGTGCTGTGTAAGCATCTGTTGACTGAATGAATGAATGGCGGCCTGACCCCGTGCCCCACCCTCAGCGCTGCCCCATCCCACTTCTGAGCAGCCGCGGGGCTGGGTGGAGGGGGGCGAGGTGAGGTGAGAGGACGAAGCCCCCTCCTTGCACCCCGTTGTCCTGCCCGGGTCCCCCACTGTGGGAGGTGTGGCCACCTGGCCCGGGTGGGATCAGGCGGGGACAGGCGGGGTCAGGCGGGGGGAGGTCCCTGGTCGTCTGCCAGGGCTGTGTGTCCTGTGCTCACGTGTGGGATCTGCTGTGCCTCTCGCTGGAGAGGCTTGTTGTCACCTGCACCGGGGCCGAGTCACACCTGGTTGGCAGAGGGACTCAAGTCTGTCTACTCTGGGCCCAGAGACCCCTGGGGGCTGACTGTCTCTGGCCCAACTCCTGTTCCTGCCCCCTGGAGCGAAAGACGGGGCTCCGTGAGGTGGGCCCAGGCCCTGGAGGCGTGGCTCCGTGGTGCCTGGGAGGTACCAGGATGTAGCTAGGACGATGGACCACGAGGAAACAAGGGGACAGATCCCAACTCTTCTCTGTCCAGCCCCAGAGGCTGGAAGAGGTTCTGGCTTGCCATCTGTGCTCCAGGGAAATCAACACGGAGGGGAGTGAAAGGGACCCGAGCTCACATCCTTGGAAAAACGGTTAAATAAACCTCTGGGGGCTCGGCCAGCATCAGGGCACACGGGTGCCTGCCAAGGGCATCTCTCTTTGCCCCCAGAGGCTCATGCGTCCTCATTTCTGTCTTATAGAGGAGGGAACTGGGGCTGAGAACATTCCAGAACACCTCCCCCCAACATCCATACCCCACCCACTGTGTGTGCCTGGCTGGCTGCTTCCGGAAACCAAAGTGTTGGCCGCTTATGTTGGGGATTGTCCAGGGTTAGAGGTCATCCCAGTGAGACTGATTTTAGCTCAGAAGGAGGGGGGTAGTGTTACCGTCAGAGGTGTCCAGAGGTGTCGTGGGGTGAGGGGCTTGAGGGAAATGGGCCGAGTCCCTTCCAGAGCCCGACGCGCGCTGGCAGGGGCAGGAGACCGGCCGGCACTGGGGCCTCGAGGAGGGTTTCGCAGGGCTGGGAGACCCCGCTCTGGGACGGCTCTCACCCTGATCAGATGCCTTTGACACTGTTTTGAGACATGAGGAACGTGTTTGGGGGTGCTTGGGACCGGATGGCCCCGCTTTCCACCGGGTATGTAATTCTGCCGCATAACTAAAGGGCAGTGACTGCTTGAACACATGGCCGCGAAGGTGTGCAGGACGGATCTCTGCCCCTGCCTGTCGGGTGGACCGCAGCGGAGGAGGGGGGCTGGGTGCGGGGGTGAGGCCACCCAGGCTGGAGAAGGGCCCCTCCTGGGTCCTGGTGGGAGGATCGGCCATCCTTCGTGGCCTGGGACCTGTGCTCCTTAGGGGAGAGTTCTGGCACCTGTTTCTCTTTTTCCAGAACCAAGCTCACCCACATCGCCAGTCAACTGGTAACGTGGCAGGAAGAGAAAGGTCACGTGGCAGCGCGGAAGTTGACCTGCATGACTCCTCCTCCCAGAACACAGGGCGCTGGGGTGAAGTACTACCTTCCTGGGAGGCTGGAGCAAAGCACCACAACTGGGTGGCTTTAAACAACAGAGGTTTCTCCTCTCACAGCCTGGAGGCCGGAAGTCCGAGGGCGCTGAGGGATGATCTTTCCTGCCTTCTCTAGCTTCTGGGGCCCCACCAGCAATCCTTGGCTTGTGGCTGTATCCCTCTAACCTCTGCCTTGTCTTCACGTGGCTGTCCCTCTGTCTGTGTTCTCTCTTCTTCTTCTTCTTTTTTTTTTTTTGTTTGCGGTATGTGGGCCTCTCACTGCTGTGGCCTCTCCCGTTGCGGAGCACAGGCTCCGGACATGCAGGCTCAGTGGCCATGGCTCACGGGCCCAGCCGCTCTGCGGCATGTAGGATCTTCCCGGACCGGGGCACGAACCAGTGTCCCCTGCATTGGCAGGCGGGCTCTCAACCACTGCGCCACCAGGGAAGCCCTGTGTTCTCTCTTCTGATAAGGATGCTACTCATTGGCTTTAGGGCCCACCCTAACCCAGCTGAGCTCATCTTAGTTACATCCACCAAGGCCCTGTTTTCAAATAAGGTCACGTGCTGAGGTTCTGGGGTTGGGGGATGTGAATGAACCCAACAG
Organism: Mesoplodon mirus; assembly: GCF_964341445.2. Classification (NCBI taxonomy): domain Eukaryota; kingdom Metazoa; phylum Chordata; class Mammalia; order Artiodactyla; family Ziphiidae; genus Mesoplodon; species Mesoplodon mirus. The sequence continues at coordinate 4,571,910 of NC_138983.1, read as the reverse complement.
AACTTCCAGTGGCTGCATGCTGGGCACAAGGGGACTCAACGTGGAGGGGCTGCAGGAATCAGGGCTGGAGTTTGGTGCCCAGTTTGGGTTCCAATGCCGGCCTTGCTGTTTGGTAGCTGTTTGGTCTTGGTGAGTTACTGAGCCTGCTTGGCCTCAGTGTCTGTATCTGTAAAATGGGTTTGCTGACGTCACCACCACACTGACGTCAGTGCCTGATTCTCTGAAGGAAATGGAGAGGACAGAGAAGAGACGGTTACTGTGGGACCAGGAACAGCGTCCTCTGGAACGGCCACGGGTCCTGTCCTGCCGCCCAGTGGCTGCACAAACCCCTTGTACCTCGGTTGTCTTATCTGCAGGATGGGATAACGATCGTGCCCACCTGGCCGGCCTGCAGTGAGGACGGACCAGAGACCAGCAGGAAGCCCCCTCCTCACCACGGCCCCCAGTGCCTGGCCCAGGGCCGGCGCTCAGCACAGACCAGCCTCGCTGAGTGTGTGGCTTGGGTCCCGGCCCCTGGAAGTGGTCGAGGGGAGTCTCGCGTACCTTGTCTCTCTCCTGAATGCTTTGGTCCAGCATAGGTTTTATTGGCATTATTAATGGTGAGTGCCAACAGGATGAACCTGGGAAACTATTATAATTATCAGACACCTTTAGAGATGAGTTGTCCTAGAAGGGTGGCACAGGTGACGTTGGGAGTGGGAAATGCAGGCTTTCTCAGAATCAGCGACATCCCAGAGTCTTTCCTCGGATGCTGGGCTGCTAGGACACTGGGCTGTGCGGTGTCCACCAGCAGAAGACAAATGTGGGCAGTGTGACCACCAGGCTGCCAGCGCCCCTGCCGCATGGCGAAAAGCATGCATCTGTTTGCACCTAGTCTCCTTGTTCAGAAACGGGGCCCCATGGAGAGGAGTTCACTTTTTGTTGGTTTTACGGTACCCCTCGTGCCTGCATGACCGTCTTTCCTTCTCGATGCCGACGCCACGTCAGCCGGCAGGGTCTCCCTTCCCTCTGGCTTCACACCCCCTCGCTCCGGGCCTCTCTGCCAAATAGCTAATGATCCCACCCAGAGTGGGGTGCTGGGAAAGCTCCTGTTTGAGGGGGCCCCGCCGTGGAGCTTGTGTGACGGGGGGTTGCATGGGTCCGGGGGACCCCACCCCCGTGTGGTCATCTGGGTCAGACAACCCTGGCCTCACCGGCCCCTGGTGCCCTGCAGCTCGCTCACCTGGCCCAGAGAAGCAGGGACAAGCAGGAGAGGGGCTTTGGATCTCAGGACGGCTGGTACTCTTGCCAAGAGCCCCAGACGGCTCTGCCTGGCTTGAGCCCAAGCCAGCCTCTCAAAGGGCAGCTCCTTCGAGAGACGTTTGGGAAACACCTTTGACAAATGGCTTTGTGCAGAGGCCTGGAGGGCTGTGGACCCAGCCCCAGGGCTCCTCCTTGGCTACCAGCCTGGGTCCCAGGATGCAGGGCCATCTGGCAGGTTCAGAACCTGCGCCAGGCCCCGACATTCCTGTGTGGCGGCCCCAAGGCCCCCCACCGTGTGCAGCCACTGCCCATCTATGCCAGCCAGAGCCCTCTGGAGCTTTAGTGCACTTGGGGTGGGAGGGGGCTGGGCTTCCCTGGCGGTAACCTGGAAACGTGTGTGAAAACCAAAAGAAATATCACCACCTGCTCCAGGGCAGCGAGGCTCCATTGGGCCACTTACGGGCTCTCAGAGTCTGGGCCGCGGATGGAGCCTTAATTTATTTGTGTCCCGTTCAGCCAGGCTGGCAGTGGTTAATAAGGCCATCGCAAATGTTTCCTTGTAAGCTGGCTTTAAGGAAACGTTTGCGCACAGAGCACTTTCCCACAGCCCGGGGACAATGTGCTGTCCCTTGCCAAGGATCCCTTTTGCCATCCTCAACTTTCCTGTGGCTGGAGGTGGGCCTGGAGCCCTGCCAGAGCCGCTCTGCCAAGCTGCCTGCATCGATCATTATCAGGAAGTGTTTGATTAATATCTGACGTTGAGAGAGGCCGGCGCTCGGCTGTCAGGAGCGTCCCACGGCCGATGAGCTGGCGCTCGGAGGCCCCGCCCTGTGTGCAGGGTCTGGGGGGACCACCGGCTGGCAGGTGGCATGAGTGACCATGGGTGTGTGAACTGGCCGCCCGGCCCAGCTCCCAGCCCTTTGAAGCATTTCCAGGTCGCCCGGCTCGGTACACCCCGTGCGGAGCTGTGCATTTCCAGTGCATCCAGATCCACAAAGCAAACCAAACTGTCCAGTTCCCCCGAGGCCGGCTGGCCTGGCCTCCAAGGGAGGCCTCTGTGGGAAGGTGCCCCTGGGCGGTTCTCTGAGCCTGTGTAAGCCTCCTGCCCGCCCTGCCCGTGGACACAGGCATCCTTCTCACCATCATCCTGCCTGGGGCCACTCGGAGGCCACAGCTACCGGGCCAGCCCTTGCTCACCAATGGGACAGCGACAGCATCTGGCTATGAGGGGCCCGGCCACAGAAAGACGGGGGGACGGCAGCCAGCGGTGATGGGATTTTCAAGGACCGCAGCCCCTGGGCGGCAGAAGGGGGACCCCATGGATGGTTCAAAGGGCGGGTCCAGGCGGAGGGGAAGGAGGGGACGTGTGGCTGGGGAGGGGGTACAGGGAGGCCTGGCGGCTGATGCCCAGGGGATGAGCTGTCTGCTCAGTGAAGCTGATGAGTGGTGGGTGGTGTCTCAGGTGAGTGGGTTTCCAGACAGGCAAGCCCTGCACGTTCTTGGAACAGGAGAACTTTAACGTAGGAAGGGCCTTTGGGGACCTCTGCCTCAGATCTCCCATATTGGGGAAGCCAAGACCCGGGGACGCAGGGAGCAGCCCAGGGCACACCACCTGGGGGGCACCCCTGGCCCCCATGCCAAGAGCTCATTTGGGAGGGTCCTGAGGCCCCTTACAGTGGGTGCCTCAGGGCCTGGGATACTGTGTTTGTGCTGGAACTTCAAGGAAGGCCCTGCCATTGACACTGCAAGTGTTTGCTGAGCCCGGGGTTGGCTAAGCACCACATCAGCACCGCACCCTCCTGGGATGCTGTGGTGAACATGACAGGTGCGACCCCTGCCCGGATGCTGCTCTGGGCAACTCGGCTTCTTCCACATCAGGTCACATCCAGGGGACAGGGTTCCTGCGGTCCCCACCCCTCAGCCCTGTGGGAGGGTCACACCTGGTCAAGCTCACCTTCCCCATTGGGGCTTTTTTTTTGTGATACGTGGGCCTCTCACTGTTGTGGCCTCTCCCGTTGCGGAGCACAGGCTCCGGACGCGCAGACTCAGCAGCCATGGCTCACGGGCCCAGCTGCTCCGCGGCACATGGGATCTTCCCGGACCGGGGCACGAACCCGTGTCCCCTGCATCGGCAGGCGGACTCTCAACCACTGCGCCACCAGGGAAGCCCCCCATTGGGGCTTTTGTCCAGGATGTTTGTAGTGACCCCAGAAAGATGTACCTGAGTCCCCCTGCCCCCCAGGAACCTGTGAATGTGACCTTATTTGGAAAAGTGTCTCTGCAGATGTAACCAAGTTAGGGGACCTCAAGCATCCTCAGAGGAGACAGAAGAGGGGAGGATGCAGGGAGAGGAGCCCCGTGGGGCTCCAGAGGCTGGAGGGACGCGGCCACAGCCCAGCGATGCCCGGAGCCTCCAGAAGCCCCCAGAAGCTGGAAGAGGCAGGAAGGATCCTCCCCTAGGGGGCGGAGCATGGCCCTGCCCACACCTTGATCTCAGACTCTGGCCTCCAGACTGGGAGGGAATTGGTTTCTGATGTTCTGAGCCCCCGCTTTGTGGTCCCTTGGGACTGCCGCCCCAGGACACGGCATACACTCCCTCTGGCTGACACGCACTCTCTCGTGCACCTCTTGGGTCTCAGCCTCGCCCCACTTCCGGAGAGAGGGGCGCCCTGCTGCCCTCCGACCGCCCACCTAGGAACCCCACACCAACCCGTGACCAGGCACTTCCCTATCGCCGATGGATCCATGTGGAGTCACTTACTCACCACTATTATTAGTTTGATTATTATTCAATGAGTGAGTGAATGAATAACTCCTCATCCATCTATCCATCCCTCCACCCACCCATCCATCCACCTGGGTACCAGGGCTGCGGGTACAGCTGACAACGGGACAGACAGGAGCACCTGCCTCTGCAGGTATTCTAGTAGGGGTGAGTGGGCAGAGAGAAGCAGAGGAAGTGTCTGCTGTGTCCGACAGTGTTGAGGATTCAGGCCAGGCCAGGGATGCTGCCGTTTTCAGTGGGTCAGGGAAAGCCTCTCTGATGAAGGGCCATCTCAGCAGAGGCCTGTAGGAAGGAAAGGTGGAGATCTGGGGGAAGAGCCAGAGCGAGCAGCATATGCAAAGGCCCTGGGGTTGGGGGAGCTTGCCTGGTGTGTGCAGCCTCACCAAGGAGGCTACGTGGGGGGCAGAGATACTCTGGGATGTGAGGGGTCACGGGCTGACACAGGGACTTTGTGGGAAAGGGAGACAGGGAGCCCCTGCAGCGTTTGAGCGGAGGAGGGATGGGGGCCGATGCACATTTTTAATGCTCTCCCTGATGGTTGGGACATCGTTGCCTGTGAGCTGGGCAGTCTGAAGGTGAGTGTCCGCAGGGGCCGCTCGTGACCCTGGGCTCCAGAATGTTTCTGAGGTGTCAGGACAATCCCCTTAACCAGGCACCAGAAATGACTGAAACCAAAGCTGGGAGGGGTGGCCGTTTCCTTGTTTACTGAAAGGCAGAGTCAGGCTCAGCACAGACCGGGAGCCGAGAGGCAGTGCTGGGACCAGGGTGGTTCTGTTTACAGGGCTCTGCCATGTTTAAAGGAATCTCTGGCCGGGCTTCCCTGAAGAACATCAGTCCCTTCAGAGTCTCAGCTCAATCCATCCATCTCCTGTGTACCAGGCACTGCACGGGCACTGCACGCTTCCAAACTTAATCCTTGCCACTTCCCCTTCGTACAGATGAGGAAATGGAGGCTCAGAGAGGACCATCCACTCATTCATCTGTCATCCATCCAGTCATCCATCCAACACCCAGTCATTACGTCCATCCATCCGTCCATGCATCCAACTGTCCATTCAGTTAATCATCCATCCATCTATCCCCCCCTCTCTCCCTCCCTCTGCTTTCTATGGCAAACAACCTTCTAGACCCTGGGGATACACGACAGACCTGGTCCCTTCTCTCACCGCTGAATGGTAACCAAAGACACCGAACAAATTATTACACAAATAAGAATTGCACTAGAATTGTGAGGATCACAAGTGTGAGGGAAGATGCAGCTCTCACTGAGCGTATAACCACGGACTTGCCTCCTCTGGTGGTCAGGGTGGGCTTCTCTGAGGAAGAGACCTGAAAGTGGGATGAGTCGCGGAAACTGGTCAAGAGAGTGGAGCAGGGGGAAGAGAACGTGCACAGCCTCTGAAGCAGGAAGGCCTTGGGGAGGTGGGAAGAACAGAGAGGAAAGCAGTGTGCAGCGGGGAGGGGAGTGGGGGGCCGGCCCTGCCTCGGATCGGGGGGTCCCTCTCCTGCACCTCCTGAATGCCACTGACTTCCTCGGAGTCCGTCAAGCTCTCTGGTGGCGCGGGCTGTTCCAGGTCTGTTTCGCAGTCTTTGCTTTCTCAGAAAGTTGCTTTGAAAGGGGACCTCAAGGTCAAGATGGGCACTTGGATGCTTTAGATGCCGAAGCAGTTTCGTTTGGGCCAAGTCAGCTGAAGGAGCACGTGGGCCTAAATTTAGGCAAGTCTGTGCTGAACTGGGGTCACACGCGCAACGCTCCCCTGTTTGTTAATGGTACAATCTGTTCAGACCTTTGGAACATTCCTCAGCTTTTATTTAATGTAGGAAGAATCATTTCTGGAATTAGCATATAAACTGGCACAGGTCAGCAGCTCTGCAGAAAGCCCTTTCCCCAGGTGTCAGCTGCAGAACCGGAGGCCCGAGAGGATGCCCAGCTGTCCAAGCCCCCAACTCCCACCGCTTCCCTTTGAGGGACTGACACACGCTCGGTTTAAATGACTCCAGGCTGTCTCCCCAAATGACAGCCTGGGAAAGAATACCTGTCCCCCGAGCAGGGCCGCAGGGGACAGGGGTCTCGGCCAGCGAGGGGAGGTGTGAGCTGAGGACGTGGGAATCTTCTCCAGATAAGTGGTCTGCCCGCAGGGATGGTTCCCCATGGGCTGCTTCTAGAACAACGTTACCAAAAAGGGGAGACCAAGAAATGTCCACTCCCTCGCTGTCATGTCTAGTCTGGTCGGGGGCAGATATTTTACACATTTTATGGCCCTATTCTCGGTCTTTTGGAGAGGGGTGACCGGTTGATCATTAACCATTTGCTACGTGTGGCATTCCAAATTCTGGTCCAAGATAGCTCAGTCCAGCGTGCTGATTCCGCCTACCCATTGGGCCATGGCTGGGCGGACCTGCCTTCCTGCAGCGGGCGGGGCAAATTCCCCTGATGCCAGGGGCCGGGGCCCTGGCTGTGCCCTTCCCAGCTCCCTCGGGCTCTGGCATAAATGCGTAATTGTGCTTTTTGGCAGTCCCGCTGCCCCATGAACCCTCCACCCGCCATTGTCTGCCCAAGGCTGCGAACACCCACCCCGGGAAAGCACAAACGATCTGGTTCCAGAGGTCCCCACTTCTGCTCATTGCGTCTTGGACCACGATGGGGCTGGTGCTCTCTTTTCAAAAGCTCAGCCTCCAGGCCTGGCCTGGGACATTGCTTTATCTTCCCTGTAGACCCTTTTCGACGTTCTCTCCCTGCAAAAAATTCCTGCCAAAGGGCAGCTTTTGTCGTGTTGAAAGTCTCCCAAATCGGCTTCTTGCATACCAAGAGTCGGGCAGCCTGGGGGGGGCAGTGGGTGTTAGCGGACCACACTTGTAATTAGATGCTCATTTCTTGCATTCACTGAATTTTCTAACCACCTTCCAGAGATGTCCTTTCCTCGCAGAATCCAAAGGCATTGCAAGACGTTAAAAAACGCGCTCCGGTGAGCGAGGTCGTGAGCCACGCCAGCTCATCTGCCAACCGTACCTCCTAAGACGAGCGCCCCCGTTCAGCACCCTGCTCCGCCTCCCTTCCCGGCCTTGGGCCCCCATCCCCACCTCTTCTTCTGGGGCACCGTGGCCGCCAGGGACACTTCTAAAGGGTGGATTTCATCACTTACCCTGTGCTTAAAACTTTTTATGTTTCCACAGAATGAAAGTCTAAGAAAAGTCTCAACTCCTGGTTTGATCCTAAACAGTCCTTCGCAGCCTGCCCCTCCTTTCCCTGCCCTGTCCCCAGCATGGCTCCGAGGACACCCCTGGACGTGGCATCACCGTCCTTCCTCTGTTCCCACCTTGCTGAGCCAGACGCCCCATCCTGGGGAAGCCTGCTCGGATGCCTCGCCCTTCACACCTGCAGCCCTGCGCTCACCACGCCTGAGGCTCTTTCCATGGACCTTCCTGTTATATGGGGGTCCCTGACGTCCTTCCACTTTTCTGTGAGTTTCAGGGCCAGAGTTGGCTCTGAGCACTGCTGTTGAGAAAGGGTGAGCGCATGCATGGGAGGGGGCGTGCAGGGCCCCGTCCTCAGGCTCATGGCGCCAATGGTGTGGACAGCACACACACCCCCTCCCATGGGAAGACGACTCCAAAGGCAGTGGTGCCAGGAGCCGGGGGCGCATAGGCAGAGGTGGGCTGGGGCGGCCGAGAGCAAGGGCAAGGGAGTAGCCAGACCTGGGCTGTGTGACCTCAAGCAAGTTACCTAACCTCTCTGCCCAGCTTTTTCCTTGTGGAAGCAGGAGATACAGTGGCACTCCCGGAGGGGCGTGCAAGTCACTAGCCTGCCCGGCACCTGGTGAGTGCTCAGAGAATGGGGTTTGAAAGTGGTGGCCCAGACGGTGGAGGGGGTGCCCAGATCAGGAGTAAAAAGACAAACCTGACACCCAGCAGGGGTGTTATAGGAAAACGCTGTTTTGCTCTTCCTTGGCCCTTATACAGGACAGGGAGGGACCTGTGTCAGGTGTGGGGTTCCCGTTTGGCTCTCCTCGCCTCTTGCTGGGTGACTTGGGGCCAGAACCTGGCCCCTCTGGGCCTCTGTCCTCACTTTTCATGTGTATGAGGGGGCTGCCTCTGAGCTCTTGGGGAGGTTCCCTAGGAGATGCCCTTGGTAATGCACTGGGGCCTTCTATGGCCCTGGGCTGGGCAGTCCCTCGGGCCACTTGGTGACCACAGCAAAATCTGCAGGCGTCACTCATGACTGCCAGCTCCTCTGGAACCAATGGCCCTGATTACTGAAGCTTCCCTACCCGGAAACATGGTCTCCATCAAGAATCAACAGTGCCAGGACAGACCCAAAACATCATTTCCTTTTGTCGGCACCAAACTGTGGTTAAGAGCTAAAACACCCTAAACAAAAAGGCTCAGATCAGAAGGGCCCTCAAACAGGATTTGAGGGCCCTTCCTGGTTTCCAACCTCAAAACATTACTTTCAGTTAGAAACACATGTTAATTACACAGACCAAAATTCATATCTTAATGATTTATTTTCTTCACATTCACGCTGACGGGTGGAGTGGATTTGTAACTGAGGACTCGTGTTAAAGGACAATCCTGTCAATATTCACATATTCGGCTCTCTTCGGGGCTGATTCAACTTGGGGATCCCCAGCCGCAAGACCCTACAAGACTATGGCATTAAAAAAAAAAAAGCAAAATCAGAGCAGAGCAAAGTACTCTGTGCAAGACCTGGCCATAGGACGCTCACCTCCAGGTGACACTGGACGAAGCCGGGACCAGCCCCGCTCTCCACAGACTGGGCCGAGGGACAGCTGGGCAGGTAGCCACGATTTGGAGAAAATAAGAGTGCCGATCGCCTGTGTTTGTGGAGTGCTCTTACCAGGAGGCCAAGCCAAGGGCGTTATCTTATTCACGTACGTTATCTTATTGAATTTAGAGGCTGCCAAACATCCAGTCTGCCCCACAGGCCTGCTTGACGCCTGTCACCTGGCGTCAGAGTGAACTGTCCCCCTGAAAAGTGAAAACTCGGAAGTGTCCCTGTGTGAATGATAAAGACCGTGGTTTCATGTGTGCAGTTTCACCCATTTGGTGAACGAGCACCCCGAGGGTTGGCGGGTGGGTGAATTGGCCCGAGGTCATCGGTTGACTTCCAGTCTCAGAGGTGGGCTCTGAACCAGTGGGGGCTGACTCTCCAGCCTGCCCTGTAACCTCGGCCCACAAGTCCTTCCCAAACGAGGGGGGCCTCCGAGGGCCCTGCTGTGGGAACACCTTGGGGTGGGGTCCCCGCAGAGGCCCCGCCTGCCCGGGATCCCATCCACCAGCCAGAAGCCTGGGTCTCAGGAAGAATTCTGCCTAGAGAGAGCTTTTTCCCCTTGAAGGAATAAAAAGCACACACACACACACATTCCTGCGAATCAGAGGTATGCCAAGGGGAGAGGGAGGGCAGGGCCCCTTGACCGGCTGGCCGCCAGCAGCCCAGGCACATGACAGCCCCGAAAGCCGCTGGCACCAACTCAGACCGGGCGTTTGCAGTGGGCGGCGGTGCCAGGGGCAGGAGGGTGGCCTTTCACCAGCTTAGTCCCTCGGTCACGTGACAGCCCCTCCTTCGGGGCAGGTCGGTGCAGCCTAAGGCCCCGGTGCCCACACACTTGCCATTTCTGGCCGAGGGACCTGGGGGGAGGTGGCGTGAGAGAGTGAGCTGCATCACACTTAGACAGGTACCCAAGGGCCTTTCAATGCCTCCGCGTAACGGGAAAGGCACTTTACAGCTTCCCGAGCTGGGCCGTTTCTAGCCGCCCCAAAGCGGCCCCACGGAGGAGGCTCAGTTACTGTCTCCATAAAGTGGATACAAGGCCGCAGCCAAGGCTTTGGGCTTGAGTTACCTCTCGGGATCGCACAGTTTCCTGGGTGGGCTCCCCTCCGGGGCTGCGGTTTGGAGTTCTGCCTTGATGCCCGGGCTTCCAGGGCCTGGGGCTGCCGAGGTGTGTGCTTTGGTCTTTTGGAAATAATAGAAGAAAAGCAGTGAGCCTGCACATATATATATGTATATATAAAAGTTGGGAGACATAGGGCTGTCCTGGGCTGCAGCTCCTGATGGCTGCAGGCATCCTGGGCCTTGCGGCCTCGTCCCTCTAATCCCTGCCACCGTCGTCACGTGGCCTCCCTTGCTTCTGTCTCTCATAAGGACACATGCCAGCAGATTCAGGGCCTTCCAGGGTGGTCTCATCTCAAGACCCTTAACTTCATTACATCTGCTGAGACCTCTTTTCCAAATAAGGTCACGTTTACAGGTTCTGGGGTTAAGACTCAGACATACCTTTTGGGGGGGGGGCACCGTTCAATCACCGCTGGAGATTTTACAAATTGGTCTAGATTTCTATTTTTATTGAAAAGGATCGGAGGACCTGGCCGATACTCCTTCACAGTGGGCGGTTGCCGGACCGCAGAAGTGCATGCCCTTTAGATGGGGCTCCTCCCCTCCGACCCTGCCTGGGGCCCCTGATCTGATCTAACCATCCCACTTCATACCCAGGTAAACTGAGGTGGAGAAGGGGACACAGAGGGGCCCTGGCTCAGGGGCGGGTTGCTGCCGGGCCCTGGGACAAACAGCTTGTCCAGACCCAGGATGCCGACTCCTAACCACGGAAGGTGGGTGAGCTGCAGGGGTCTTTCCTGTCCTATGGAGCCACCGCAGGGCTCCTGTGGTGCTGTCTCTTCCCCCCATCCCCAAGGCCAGCTGGCGTTAGGCTGGTAACCCCTCAGAATGACCAAATATGGGCCCATGTCTTTTGGGACAAGCAGCTGTTTACACTTACACTTTTTGCCTACAGAGCTGAGCGATGCTCGCCTGCAGTGTTTCTTAGCTGCCTTAATTTGAGGGCTACGGAAGAGCATGTAGAAACATTTCATAAACTGGAGAGCAGCACACGGGGAAGAAACTGCTATGACTGTTAATAATGATGAAATGTCTTCTTCCTCTTAAGTTGTTTGAAGCATCCTGAGAAGCTTCCATTGAGTTTACCCGGTTTTTGTGCACCTGTCATGCTCGACCTTGAGCTGGGCAACGGGTCGGGGGAGAGAGGAGTCAGGAGGGTCTCTGCCTCTGGGCCTCTGTGGCATTAGGGGACCCTGGAGCTGGTTGGCATGCGCTGCCCGAGAGGCAGAGGCTGCATGGGTGGGCGTGCAGGGCAGGCAGGGGCGGGGGCTCAGGGCATCGGGGGCAACGTGTGTACAGGGGCTGGGTGGGCGCTCTCACCACCCAGAAGGCTAGCCTGGGCCTGTTTGTGTGGCAGAGGGTTCCCAGCACCAAGAGAGCAGGGCTGATGCACAGGCACTTTTTAAGCCTCTGCTTGCATCCTTGCCCGTGTCCCATTGGACAAAGCAAGTCCCAGGGCCAAGCCCAGGCTCAAGAGTGGAGAAATAGAAAAAGTCAAATTGCTGTGCATACAGGGAAACTTGAACAAATTAGAGGTCATTACTGCCGTGATCTATCAATGAGTATGTGACTCAGTTCTGGCCAAGGAGGTCTAAGCAGAATCAGTCTTCCAGCAAGTGTCCTTAAAGGGAGCAGGCATACCTCCCTTCCTCCCTTTCTCCATCCTACTGCTTGGAATGTGGATGTGAGAGCTGGAGCTCCTGCAGCCATCTTAGACTATGAGGATGAGAGCCACACCCTGGGGGTGGTGAATCAGTAAGCTGGAAGGAAGCTGGGATCCTGCTGACTCCTTGGAGCCTTGGACTGCCTGTCCCTGGACTTCTTTTACATGATAGGAAAGTTCTGTGTCGTCAGATTTCATCCAAATTGTTACATTTGGCAAAGGCTCCTGTCTCAGAATGTGAGGATCTGGGCAGGCTCTCAACACCCTGTGGGTGGGATAGGGATGAGCTTGAAGCAAACGAAGAGAGCAGGTCAGGTGTTTCTAAGAGGCCTGGAAGAGCTAACCAAGGGCCTCCTGGGGCAGACGATCTGGGGGCACGCCTGGGTCTGTGCACTCGGGGCAGGACCTAGGGAAGAGTGGTGTTGAAGGCTGAGAGTCAGATGGGGAGGGTGCAGCCAGTGCCGCTGTGCCCACATGGGTCTCGCCCATTTCGCACCCCAGCAGCCCTCTGCAGTAGCTCTGTCATTATCCCGACTTTACTGCTGGGATCGCTGGGGCCTTAGGACACTCATACAAGGTCATGCCACCCAGCCGTGGAGCTAAGATTCAAAGCACAGAGCAAGACTGCAGAACCCTGGCTCGGAGCCTCCAGGACTTGGCTGCAGGTTGTGCGGGGCTGGGGCAGCCAGTCTGGAGCCACTGAACCGGCCCATTCATGCATTCATTCATTCAATCGTTCAACAACTTGCACATTCATTCATTCATTTGAACGTCTCCCATGGGCCAGGCACTGCTTCTCATGCTGGGGAGTTCTGTCCTTGGGGCTACATTCTCATGGGACGGGGACACATCCATTAGCAAAACCCTCATAGAAGCACTCATCCCAGAAGCCGGGCCAGGGGAGGACAGCCTAGCTGGGAGGGTCTGGGGGTTCCCCAGGGGCAGTGTGTCCCCAGGGAAAGCACGCAGGCTGGGTTTGCAACCCAGGAGCAACCTGATAGCTATGTACTCTTGAGCAGGGGTGCTGGGCCCTCCAGGCCTCAGTTTCCTCATTTGTAAAGTGGGGACACTGATGCCTGGCTCAGTGCCGGTGTGAGGATGGGCTGGCCCTCAGGGGGGTCCCCAGTCTTGGCCTGGCTTTCTCCTTAGGGTGACACTAATTGGCTTCCAGCTGAGGGAAGAGACCAGGAAGCGGCTCTGTCTGAGTCCCTGTCACTTTCCCAGGGCCTATGAATGCCTGGTCAGTGGGCAGGGGTGAGAAAGAACAAGGCCAGGTGGGAAACAGGCTGGGTGCACTGGCCAGGCCCCTGAGGCCGGCCACGAGGACAGCTCAGGGTCCAGCAGACACCCTCAAGGCCCCTCTGCCACAGGGCCCTCGGTCAGGTGGCCACACCCTCCCGGCCACTAGGTCCCTGGCACGCCAGGTGGGGTGGGAGGGCAAGGTGGGAGCCACCTGAGCTGGTAGGGCGGCCGGGCCACTTGGGGTTTTCCGATGGCCAAGGCCTGGGTGGCTGGCTGGCATGGGGCTGCGGGGACTAGGCTGCTCATTGGAGGGCAGCTGGCAGGAGTCCCCTTATGGCCGGAATAGCACCATGGAAGGGGGTTTGCCTCACGTGCCCTGTGTTAGTCTCCTCGGCTGCTCTCACCAAGTTCCAACAGACATTCACTGTCTCCCAGTCCTGGAGGCTGGAATCTGAGATCCAGGTGCCGGTGGGGCTGGTCCTCCTGAGGCCTGTCTCCTCGGCGTGTAGATGGCCGTCTTCTCCCTGTGTCTTCCTGGATGTGTCTGTGTCCTGATCTCCTCTTCTTATAAGGACACTAGTGACATAGGTTTAGGGCCCCACCCTTGTGACCCTGTTTTACCTTAATTACCTCTTTAAAAGCCCCATCTCCAAATGCAGTCACATTCTGAGGTCCTGGGGGTTAGATTCTAGCACACTCATTTGGTGGGGGGAACCCAATTCAGCCCAGAATGTGCGTTTTTGGGGGGAAGGTGTCAGGATGCAGAAAGGGAGACACGTGCTCTGGAAACGTGGTCTGGAAGGCCTCCACTGGCCGCTCGCAGAGTGGGAGGTGAGCTGTGTGCGGCCCCTACCACCTCCACGTGCCCAGGAAGAAAAGTGCCGGCACAAGCTGGAGCCCCTCTGGGGTTGTGGGTGCCGTTTAGGGAAGTAACGGGGCTAAAGCTAAGAGCAGAGGATTTCTCAAGTAGCATTATTCACACTTGTAGACTCACCAGATATTCCTTGAATCCCTGCCACATACTTCTGCCACGTGCTGGGGGTGCACTCAGTGACCCTGTGGGGATCAGACCCGAGAGTGGGGCAGGACCTGCCTGCAGGCCGGAGGATGCACAGTGGTCCAGGCGGGGCCTCGGGAGCCATAACTCCAGGTTCAGGTCTGGGCAGCTGCTTGTGGGCTCTGCATGAATGATAAATTCCTTAAGTCCCTTTGCCTTGGTTTTCTCATCTGTCCAGAGAGTTACGGTAAAGCCTCGCAGGGTTGCATGAGGGGACGTATCAAGGTCTCAGGACGTGGCCTGCCCTCAGGGAGCTCAGTGGTGAGTGAAGTGGCGGTTATCCAGTCTCCAGACCCCTGTGTAATTACTTCGGGTTTTACCCAGCAAAGACATATTTCACATTTATCTTCCTGACCCTCAAAGGAACACTGTAGATGGACCGGAGGGTCTGCTCTTCCCACTGCTTAATTGTTGGGGAGACTGAGGTCTGGACAGGTGACGCGGCTGGTCCAAGGCTGTGAGGCCTCTTCTCTGGGCAGCCAGGGGCTCGGCTGGTCTCCCTGGCACCGGCCTCCGCCTCCTCCTCCCTTGGCCTCCAAGGCCTCCATGTGGCCCCACTGGGAGCACATGTGACAAGTGAAACTCAGGGTTCAGACCACAGGCACACAGGTGGCGTGTCAGTGTGCGAGCGTGTGCATGTGTGCGTGAGCATGGTAGGGCGTGTGGTGCACATGTGTGCATGCGTGTTCGTGCTTGTGTGTATGCACAAGACTGAGTGTGAGTTTGTACAGGTGTCTCGTGCATGTGTGAGCATGTGTGTGAGTCTCTTCGTGTGCATGCATGTGGGTGAGCGTGTGTGCGCTGCTCACGTAAGAACGTCCTGTAAATTGTAACAAGCCTTGGTGTGTGTCACGTCTACTGTTGCCACAATAATGACGGCGGTTACTCTGCGTGCCTTGTGTGTGCCAGGTGCGTGTCAGCTCTCCTTTGGAAGCCTCATCACAACCCTGTGCCGTGGACACCATCCCCACTTTTCAGATGGGGACACTGAGGCTTGAGGAGGTGAAGGACCCCAGCTGGGATTCAGAGCCCTGACTCCAGAATCTGCAGGTACTTCATCTCAACACCTGCCTCCCCTTTGGAACGTGGCTCTCTGGTTCAGCTGTTTCCTGCGCCCCCTCTCCCAACTCGATGGAGGAGACCTAACCCTCTCTGCAGATTTACTCTCCCACACCCTCCGCTGGCTCCGAGGGGCTCCGAGGGGCTCCGAAGTGGGTTGGTGGTCAGGTGGGTCCACCTGCCCGGCGGGTCCAGCCTGCAGGCTCTGGCTGCGTCACTTCTTCCTGCTGTGGCCTTGGGCGAGCTGGCCAGTTTCCACATCCATCACCTGGATCTTAAATCAGGTGACACAAAGCCCCTACGTGGTGCCGGGCACACAGAGGGCACTATAATTCTCATCTCCCTTGACTGTGGGCCCAGGGAGGTAGGAATTACTCTCCCTTTTTCCAGATGGGGATGCTGAGGCTCAGACAGGTAAGCGGCTGCCCTTGATCACAGAGCCAGGTCTTGAAGTGGGTTTCTCTGACCCCACGTTTGGTGGGCCTCGTTCTGCGGACCGACGCTGCCTCTGAGCAGCTGGGCCTCCTGGGCAGTTACAACGCTGTGTAATGAACAAAGTTCAGTTTACGTTCGAGGATGGCCGAGCCCAGGTGACGCTGGCTGCCGAGAGTACTGTGCAGGGTGTTGATCCCCGGCCTGCGCCCCTAGTTACCTTGGGCAGTGCCTTCCTCTCCTGGAGGGCGCGCGTCCTCCGTTGTGGCAGCTCAGACGATGGGCCCGGACGATGATGCCCGAGGGCTGGTTCCGGGCTTCTGTTTACCCCGGTTCTGCATGGAGGGTTTGACCTCACGCCCGCTCCCCACCCACTGGCCTGCTGATGCCACCTCCTCTTGGCTCCGGCTGACTCATGGCTCTGCTATGCGTCCTGCAAACATTCCGGAACCCTCATCCTGCAGCAGGGCTCTCTGAGTTGGCAGATGACAGGGCAGTGCTCTGTACCCTGAGCAGGAGGCATTTGGGTCCCCCGAGAAGCATCCATCACTCTCCCTGTGTCTTTCCATGGCAACAGCAGGCTCCTCTGTCTGTGACCTCAAAAATGCTGCTGACGCATCTCTGGGTGTCCAGAGGAAGCTCTCCTTCGATCTTCTCCAGACCCTTGGTGGGACTGAGACACCTGATGCAGCCTGGGTCCCGTCTGCCCTCTGCTCCTGCTGCCTCAGTGACCTGGGGCGAATCGAGTCACCTTAACATCAGTGGTTGACAGAAATGATGGCCACAGAGCCCTGCCTGCCGACAAACCCTTCTGTGGGGCCCCGACCTAGACAGGCAGAGGAGGGATGCTCTGGTGAATCTGTGGGGGGCGGAGAGCAGAGCAGGGGCCCCAGAATCATCACCAGTGGGAAACTCCCAGAGTTCCCCATGATCTTCGAGATCACGCCCCCTGCTGACCACCTGCACCCCCATCTAGCCCAGGTTCAAGGTTGGGCTCCAGTGGGGATTTGAACTCTGGATTCCCTGATCCCAGATTCTGCAAGCATTCCACCTGAAACATGAAGTTGGATTAGAGGTCTTGGCTGCTTGCTGTGTGACCCAGGGCAAGTTACTTAATCTCTCTGGGCCCTGAGAGGGGAACAAAGGGACCTATTTGGTCAGGGTGCTGGGAGCGTTCAGGAGACCTGGTCAGAACTCTGCAATGAACCTCGTACTGTGCGAGGGTTCTACTCTTATTCAATATTACTGCCTTTATAAGTGTCCTCCAAAGGGGCAGACCAGTAAATGCTGGAAAGGCTGTGCTGAGCCCAGCAGCGGGCTGCCTGCCTCCTTTTACCTGCACCCTTGTGGGTCCAGCGGGTTCCTTTTCTTCTCTCTGGACCAGACTTGCCTGATAGAAATAGAGTACGAACCTCGCAGGTAGGTAACTTAAACATTTTTAGTCGCCTCATTAAAGGAGTAGGACAAAACAGGTGAACTACGTTTGAAAAACAATTTATTTAACCCAATCTATCCAAAATATTATCTTAGCGTATAATCAATATCAAAATTATTAATAAGATATTTTGCATTCTTTTGCACGTGCTTAATTCTCCAAAATCCCTTGTTATTTTTACGCTGACAGTACAGTTGAATTCAGATGCTCCATGTTTAATATTCTGCCAAAGCCATAAAGTTGTGTTTAACAGAAAACCACGTTACGTTGCTTCAGTTTTTAAATTTAAATTAATGAAAGTGAAATAAAATTTAAAAATGCATTTTGTCGGCCTCAACAGTGACATGCCAAGTGTCCAATGGCCACATGTGACCAGAGGCTGCTGTATTGCTGGCGCTGGTCTGGACAGCGTCTGTGTCCTCCCCTTATCTGTCTGGGTCTCCTTCCCTACGACCTGGGTGGCCGCCGGCTCACCTGAGATGCTCATCTATTGGAGGACAGGGCTCAGGGGACATTCAGGGGGTGATAAGACAGGTCTTAAACTTCATGGGAGGCAGGCGGAGGGAGGGAACTTTGCCCTTTGGAGCCTGACCCACCCGCTGTGGTGTTGAGGACTTGTGGCTGGGTTGGGGTCCGGGTCCTTGAGCTGGCTGCATCTCCTCTCTGGGGCTCAATGTCCCCTCAAGCTCTGCCATTCCATCGCCGGTGCCTACGAGTCAGGAACTGCAGCCCTTCCCGGGATGCTTGGATACAGATGGCACTTAATAGTGGCTTGGCGCATGAACAATGCAGGTGCTGGTGTCACTGGCTGAGCCGCCCTGGCATTGCCTTTTCTTTTCCCTGCCACAGGGGCTGACTGGCCTTCCTCAGGGGCCCCCTACATCCAGGGTTCCACGTCCCACTCGTGGGTGACACTGACCAGGCGGTGGGGCCTGCCTCTCTTCACGCACAGATTGACTCCATTACCCTGATGGCTGCCCTGGGAAACGGGTGCTGCATGACACACGCTTCATGGGTGGGAAGACCAGCGCACAGAGAGGTGAAGCAACTTGCCCGGAGTTGCAGAGTTAGCAAGCGACAGAGATGGGATTTGAGCCCAGCCTGGCTGGCTCCCACCCTCCTGAGAACCACTGAGTTGGTGTCTTCTTCAGCAGCCCAAATCCCAGTTCCAGTCCTGGCTCTGCAGTCTCCTGGTTCTGGCCTCGGTTTCCCCACGTGTATCATGCGTGAGTGGGACCTTCTGATGGCCAAGTTCCTTCCAGCCCCCAGAGTCTCTGCCTCACTTCTTATTTGTAATTTCTTAAGCCATTTGGCTTGGTGGTGGGGCTGAGGGAGGGTGAGACCAGGTGGGTGGGAAGCCATAACCCACAGCCCAGCCCCCGCCGGGGGAGAGGCCGTGCACACGGCCTCTTGAAGGCCAGGCCAGGAGGCCTGCCCTGCTGGATCCTGGAGCCGGAGCAGCACGCTCTGGGTCTTGGCACCGAGGCCTTGCAGCTGCCGGGGGCTGGCCGCGTGCAGTCACTGGGCTGGCATGGGTGGCCGGGCGGACCGGGGCAGGCGGGGCGGGGGGGGCCCGAGGGGCCCTGCATCTATCACTGCCAGTAGCTCTCGTGGGTCCTGCCAAGTCGTGGTGGAACCAGGCCCAAGTGCCAATGTGCTTGGTAACTGGATTGCTATTTGAAAAATTAAAGCGGTGTCAAGACAATCTCACCTCCGCGTTCATATCGGGAGCCTGGAGCCGGGCGGGTGGCGGCCCAAGCGAGGCTGTTTGTGCAGGGCGGCCAGTGGGAAGGCGCCCTGGGACGGAACAGATTACAGCAAAGAATAGTATCCACCCACCGCTTGGGAGCAGGGAGAGGCAAATAGCCGGCGAGAACAGAAAGCTCGGGCCGGGCCTGACCCCGCACCAGCTGCTGAGACCAGGCGGCCCGGGTAGAGTGCTGGTCCGGGACCTACTATGTGCCAGGTGCTGGGCGGGGAGAGGCGGGGGGAGATACTAGGGTGATGTCTCCAGGGGGCACAGTGCCAGGGGGCATGAAAAAGTTTCAATTTCTTTTAAAATCAGAATTTAAAAAATGAGCCTCTAAGCTGAAGAAAATGTTTTAATATATGTGCTGGGTTGAATAGTGTCTTTGCAAAATTCATGTCTGTCCAGAACTTCAGAATAGGATGTTATTTGGAAACAGGGTCTTTGCAGAGGTGATGAGTGAAGATGAGTTTGTACTGGAGTGGGGTGGACCCTGATCCAATGACCGGTGTCTTTCTAAGAGGAGAAAACACACAGACACACAGAAGCCCACGTGAGGCAGATTGGAGGGATGTAGCCACAAGCCCAGGGACAGCTGGAGCCCCCAGAAGCTGGAAGAGACAGGAAGGGTCCTCCCCCGGAGCCTTTAGAGGGAGAGAGGCCCTGCGGACACCTCGATTTTGGACTTCGGGCCTCCAGACTGTGAGAGAATAAATCTCTGGCTTGCAGTAATTCACTGTGGCAGCCCTAGAAAAGTAATGCAGTGTATAATATTAATTTGCTTTTAGTCCAGTGAAGTTGTAAACATAAATTATTACTAATTTTGTAATGAAAGAAGGAACCCTTGAAAGCAAACGTCCCTAAGGCCCATGAAAGTCTTAAGTCCCTTCTTGCAGGAGCTGGGTGCCGTGCTGGGTGGCCATGGGGGATCTTTGATGGAATGGACAGGCACAGAGCAGGGGTGAGGTTGGGGGCGGGGGTGGAGCCCTGGAGGGAGAATCTTGGGCTCCGCTCTGGCTCTGACTGTGTGACCTTGAGGAGGGGCGTGACTTCCTTAAGCCTGTGCCTTTGTCTGTTACCACCTCCTTCAGAGGGTAAGGTGCCATCTGACCCCCGTTACTTACCCATGGTCATCCTTCTGCAGAAGCAGGGGTTTCAGAGCCCGGGGGCTGGGGCCTGTGGCCGTGGACACCACCTGACCATGGCAGAGGAGCCGGGGTAGTCAGAAGAGGCACATTCCAGCCTGGGGGAGGAAAGAGCTGGCCCTCCGTCCACTGTGGGTCTCAATGCGTGTCCTTCCATCGAGCCCGGGGTCTTTGTCTCTGTAGGTTCTCATCCTCATGGTCAGCCCAGCACCAGGCCAGTCCTCGATGGAGGCCCAGGAGGCCACCCCTTGCTTCTCCCACCCAGAGGGCCTTCCTTTAGAGTGCTGTGAGTTCAGGTCTGAGGCCCCCCAAACTGCTAGCAGTGGGGCCCGAGCAAACAGTGCGGGCAAAGGCCGGTTGGACCACAGCATGAGCTGGATGAGGCCCCAGGACCGTCCCAGCCGCCAGAGTGCTTCAGGAAGTCTCCTACCCTGGGATAACTTGGTGTCTTGGCACGGGCTGCCTGGCCTTCCAAGGGAGATGCCCGGCCAGTCCCAGAACCTCCAGGTGCCCAGGCGGTGGGGTCCGGGCACTGGTGCACTTGCCACCTGCCAGGCCTACATCGCCGCACTTTGCATATATCGTTGCCATTAAGCCACTTGGAGAGACTGGGGTGTAGAGAGGATTTCAATCCTCACCTTACAGAGTGGGAAACCGAGGCACAGCACGGGTGGCTACAGGTGGCACAGCTAGGATGTGAAGCCCGGGCACAGGCCACTCAGAGGGAGCAGGGAAGGAGCAGCCCTCTCCCCCAGGTGTCCGGACCTGTCTGGACACTGCAGAGCCTGCAGTGGCCCCGGGGCTCAGGGTTGCATTCCTGCCTCTAGGTGGGGCGTGCTGCACGTGCTGCTCCCACAGCGTGGAACCTGAGCTGGGTGTTCATGGGCTGAGGTGTCTGCGCCCGAGCTCCCTCACTGCCAGAACGGTGGGTCAGGACGGGGTGGGTGCGAGGCTTTAGCCCCTCCTTGCAGACCCCTCCCTCACCCTGCGAAACGCAGTGTGGACGCACCGATTCTCCAGCTTGGGAACACAGCATCCCTCTCCTCCATCTCTCCCTGGGACCAGATCCCTCCTGGATGGGCCTGAGATGAGGTCCTGAGTCCCCTCCTTCCTTCCCTCCTCTAAACCTTAGCCCCCTTGGGACAGGGGGAATGCTGGCCTCCATCACCTCTGGGCCCTGATGGGTGGTTCTCAGAAGGAACCAGGCAGCCACATGCACTGGTCTAGGACATGACCTTGGGGCCAGGTGAAGCTGTGAGCTTCCTGAGGGCAGGGCCCTGTTCAGGGCATCTGGTGCCCCACCCCTTGTTTGTGCTCATGTCTTGGGGCCTTTTCTATTCTCAACGTTGTTGTAGGAGGGGTGAGTGTTTGTTGATCAATGAGACCTGGTTCCCTCCTGATTCTACTCCTCTCCTTGTGAGCCTGGGTGGGTCAGTTCCCCAGAGGCCTCCCTCTGGAAAGCAGGTGAAGGTGACAGCTGGCTTGGCCAATCCCTGGGGTCGGCCCCAGGTCAGCCTTGGTGGTCCAGGGTGTGGATGATGGAGTCAGGCCTGCATAGAAGTTTAGACTCCATCACATCCTTGCTGGGTGATGCTGGGTGACTTCAATTCTCTAGGCCTCAGTTTGCTCATCTGTAAAATGGAGAGAACACAGGACCCATTGGATACCTGGGCAGAGGGGACACTGCATATCGATGGTAGCATCTGCTACACAGGACATGCTTGTCCTCTTCTTCCTGCTTTATTAATTTCAGTGAGAAGACATTTATTTTGGGAGGGGAAGTTATTGAGGTATAATTACCATGCAGGAAGTGTTGACAGTTTGATGCCTTTTGATAAAGGTATTCAGGGCATGCAACCAGTACCACAATCAAGGCATAGAACTGTTCCATCACCCCCAAAAGTCCTTCCTGCTGGCTCTTGGCAGGCAACACCTTCTCCCACCCCAGCTTCTGGAAACCACAGATCTTGTTTTTGTCCCCATAGTTTTGCCTTTTCCAAAATGTTTAAGTGGAATCATGCAGCATGCAGCCTCTTGTGTCTGGCTCTATCACTTAGCCTAATGCATTTGAGATTCACCCATGTTGACTCATGTGTCTGTAATTAGTTCCTTCTTATTGCTGAATAGTACATGATTAGAGCATGACTGTCAAGTTGTATGAATAGACTACAATGTGCTTTTCCATCCACCAGGTAATGGACATGCGAGTTGTTTCCATTTGTGGCTAATATGAATAAAGCTGCTATAACATCTGGATCCAGGTTTTGTGTGGACATGCTTTCATTTCTCTTGGATACATACTAGAAGTGGGATTGCTGGGTTGTATGTTAAGTGTATATTTAACTTTAAAAGAAACTAGTGGACTCTTTCCAACATGGCGACACCATATTTCATTCCCACCAACAATGTATGAGACTGCTGGCTGCTCTGCATCTTTGTCAACACTTGGTGTTGTCAGTTTAAAATTTTAGCCATTTTTCTAAGTGTATAGTCCTGTCTAAGGATGCCGACCCTCTTTTCATTCACCATTCACTTGCTTATCTGAGGCCTAGTTTTCTTTTCTGGTGAAGCATCTGTTCAAATTTTGCATTAAAAAATTTGGGCTGTTTTGCCTGATCATTGAGCTGTAAGAGTTCTTTCTGTGTTCTGACATAACACCTTTATCAGTTATACACTTTTCCAATACTTTCTCCCAGACTGTGGCTTGTGTTTTCATTTTATTAACAGTGCCGTTGGAGGAGCCGGAGTTTTTATTTCCATGAAGTCCAATGTATAACTTTCAAAATTAGCTTTGCGGTTTTTTGCATCTTAAGAAGTCTTTGCCCAACCCAAAGTCACAAAGAGTTTCTTCTAGACGTTTTATAGTTGTAGGTTTTACATTTAAGTCTATGATCCATTTTGAGTTGACCTTTGCCTGAGTTGACCTTTGTCTGTGGTGTCTCCCAGTGCCCACCTCACATGGCTACCCAGCAGCTGGCCTGTCCTGTCCTGTCCTGATTACTTTTGTCCACCTGGGTGGCTGCTGGCCAAGGCTGCTCTGCCACCTTGGTCACTGGATGAAAAGCCCCTTGAGCTGCCCTGGGGCTGGCAGGGCTGGTGCCAACATCTGCCCAGCCTGTTTGTCCTCTGGACTGGGGGTGGCCTCCTCCAAGAGGACCCCAAGCTGGACTCCTGCCCACTGCTCAGAAGATGTAACGGCTAGGACTCTGTCTTCCTTTGCCACTCGGGGCAGCTGCTGCCTCTGGGGGCCCCAGAGTACCTCTACCCTCCTCCTTGTGACACCAGGGCACCTTTCTCATCAGCGTGGTAAACTCAGCCACCTGACCCAGAAATCGGCATCTTTATTATACTCCACCCACTCCCTTCACCCTCGAGGAGTTACTGGCCCCATTTCTCAGAGGGAGAAACTGAGTTTAAGGGGATTAATCTATTTGTCCACGTTAGTGAGCGGCAGAGGTGGGAACTGAACCAGAACTTGGTAGTTTCCCTTGACACCACGTTGCTTCCCTGGTCCGTCTTCTCTACTTGGGGCTGTTGTGAACTCATCCACGTGGACACCTGGGAATGATTTATCCAGGGAGGGTTGGCACACGTTTTTTTCAGGGTGAGGGTGCTTCCTCCCCCTCTAGTGTAAGCACCTTCTTCTGCTCAAGGATTTCTCACATTCTGAGTCTCTTCCCACAAAATGCGGCCTCGTAGGCCCAGGAGAATTTCACAAAGAGACACCTACATGTGAGGATCAACCTGTGCGTGAGTCTTTTTTTTTTTTTTTTGCGATACTCGGGCCTCTCACTGTTGCGGCCCCCCCCACCGCGGAGCACAGGCTCCGGACGCGCAGGCTCAGCGGCCATGGCCCACGGTCCCAGCCGCTCCGCGGCATGTGGGATCCCCCCGGACCGGGGCACGAACCCGCGTCCCCCGCATCGGCAGGCGGACCCCCAACCACTGCGCCACCAGGGAAGCCCGCGTGAGTCTTTTAAACACGGCGTCAGCTCCCCACAAAGATGCTCAGGGTGGTGGGTAGACTGGCCAGGCCACTGATGGATTTGGGAATCACAGCATCCCAGTGCACAGTGTTTAGTATACAGTAGGCACTCAGTAAATGTTTGTAGTGTGAATGAATGAACTTGGAGTCATCTACCCGGTGAATATCATCAATTATAACAAAACCCAATGGGTCATGAAAATCAAGGTCAAGACTGAGTATCTAAGCCCAGTCAAGACTGAGTATCTAAGCCCAGTCAAGACTGGAGTGATGTGTTTTCTGGGCTGTCCAGGTTCTTGGGTTGGCATCTAGAGGGGACAAGACAAGAGCCTTTGGGGCTGGGCCTGGAACTTGGGAACCTGCTGCTCACAGAAACGTCTTGGAACCCAGGTTGGCTTGGCCAACCCCTCTGCTTCATGGGAAATGACCCTAGGATGAGCGGGGGCTAGCTGGCTCAGGGCCCTGGCCAAGGCTCTCTGCAATTGAGAGGTTTAGTTGCCAATAAAGATGGGATTGCGCTGGGGTGGGGCCTGGTGGAGCTCAAGACTTCTGTCCATCGCAGGCTCTTGGAGGTGACAAGGGGCCTCCAGCAGGAGCTGCCTGGGGGCAGACTTCCATCTTGGGGATGGGGCTGAAACAGGCAGGGACCTGGACCCTTGGCTGCAGCGCTGGCACCTGGACAAACATCTCCTTGAGCAACAAAATACAAAGAAACTCTAAGGGACTAAAAATAACTGCGTGCATGCGCAGTTGGGGCAAATTATGGACAAGAAGATACAAAAAGACCAAAAACCCGACTGCCACTTCTGAAGAGCCGGGAGCAAAAGCAGGGTACTGCGCAGGCCCCCTGCACACACCACCACCAGAGGGGTGGGCAGACCCCCTAAGCCACCCCTGGACACACCCCTACCCGCCCCCCATAGAAGGAACCAGCTCGCTCCGCACTCGGGAAGTGAGTGAGGGAACCTGTTACTTGTTCTCGCTCCTCCTGCTGCAGCGGGAGCCCCAGTACAGCCCTGCCTGAATTTCTTGTCTGGCCTCTGATCCATTTCTACTGATTAAGGGGGCAACAGGGCAGGAGACAAGAGCTCAGAGCAGACTCTTGGCCTCAGGTCCATGCGCAGGTGTCCTGCTGGGCCCGCTGTGTCTGACACTCACAGCGATCTCTCTGCAGAAAGCTCACGTTGATCACCCATTTTGTTTTTTCCAGGGTTGGGATCACGCGAAGTTCCAGAGTTGGGTTTCCTGGCTTTGAGCTGGGGTGCCCCTCTCCTGTGTCCCTGTTCCCCCCCCCCCCAACACCACAAACATGGTCAGTGACCCAAGTCAGGGCTGGAGTTGTTATAGATCCTGGAGTAAGGGGAACCCTGTCCTGGAAAGGAGGACCTTTGCCTCGGGCCACCCAACCCCCCAGGGCAGACCCTGCCGTCAGCGGGGAAGGCCAGGGAGGCGAGGGTGGGCAGTGACAGGAGCGCAGTAGACGCCGGCTGAGTGCCACATCGGTGCGACCTGGCTGAGGAGAGACCTGTGGACCCCGGGCCGGCGCGGCTAAGGAGAGGCTCAGGCTGCTCCCTTCCTGCTCTGTGAACTGGTTGTATGTCCAGCAGTGACGTGTTCCTCCCGGGGCACTTGGGTGGCAGGCAGGAGGCTGTGCACACATCGGCTGGGCCAACTGCTGGGGGCCCTGGAGGGTTTGGGGACCCCTGGTCTCAGCAGGAACCCCAAGAAGGGGAAGATTAGGGGACCCCCCCGTGCACAGGCTGTCCACATGCCTGGCTGCGTGCTGGGACCTCTCCATGGGCAGTCTCGCCGAATCTTTGAAATTAGGGTTTCTCCACTGTGACCCTGTGGACATTTGGGGTGAATTATTCTTTGCAGGTTGGGGGCGATGGGAGATGTCCTGTACATATAGGGTACTGAGCCGCATCCCTGGATGCCAGTTACCAACCCCCAACTCAATGTGACAACCCAGAATGTCTTCAGATAGCACCAAGTGGCCTTTGGTGGGCAGGTCACCCCAGGGTGAGACCCACTGCTTCAAATCACCCTCACTTCACAGAGGAGAACACTGAAGCCCAAGAGCAGCCAAAGGCTGCCTCAAGGGCGACAGAAAGGCGACGGGAGAGCTGGGCTTGATTGGCTCCAAGCCCCTCCCAGCTGGACCTTAGGCCCCCAAGAGCTTGTTGCATCCCCTGCCGGGTTTCAGGGCTCAGCTGTGCCTGGCACAGTGGGTGCTCGGGGACCATTAGCGTGTGAAGGGTGAACAAAGGGACAGATTCTGGGCTGTGGCCTCACTTCCCCAGCTCCACCCTGTTTCCTCCTACCGTAGCCTTCCTGGTGGCTTAGGATCCAGTGTGGATACCATGGCCCTTGTCTGTGGCAGGTTGCTGGCGGACATGGTATCTCTTCCTGGCCCTGGGGGCCTGGTGACTTCTGAGTTCCGACGTGGGGGCCGTTGCGTGTGCCGAGTGTGTGCTGGCAGTGTGCGAGAGGCCGGCTTCGGATGCACGGAGTGAAGGCGTGAGGGGCAGTGGGGCGTGGAGGGAGGGTCAGGCTGGGCTGGGAGGACGGGGGTGCTGGACAGAGGGTTGAATCCTGCCTCAGACACGTCCCAGCTGTGTGACAGGGCAGTTCATCTGCACCATGGGAATGATAATGACACTCCCTCCAAGAGCTGCCAAGGTCAGTCTGTGCCGTGGACCTACCTCCATCCAACAGGTGCCTGATCCGAGGGGGACTCAGAGTCACTCGAAAAGTTAGTCGCCTCCTGCCAATGAATCATAATTCTACCTGCACTCCAGAATTTCTCTTGACAGCTGAAATACTTTTCTCATTAACATCATGTCCATACCTGGACATGATATGGTCCAGGTGTGGGGCACTGGGGAGTAAGCAGGGTCTCATCCTCAGGGCTCCCGTCTGGCTGTGGAGACCCTTGCATGGACATCAAAGTGTAGGTCTAGGTTTTCTGGGTGGGGCACAGGGGAGGGTAAAATCCATGGGCAGAATGCCAGGGTAGGCTTCCCAGCATGGGAACAAGAGCAGGCTTGACCCCAGTGAGAGGGACTCAGAAAAACAGAGGAGTGGCAGTTACCTCTCATGGCACAACAAACTTTCCTAAAACTTAATGGCTTAAAACAACAATAAACTTTATTATCTCAGCGTTTCTGTGGGTCAGGATTTTGGGAGCGGGTTAGCCAGGTGGTCCTGGCTCAGGATCTCTCATGGTGTTGCAGGCAAGGCGTTGGCTAAGGCTGCATCATCCGAAGGCTCGACTGAGGCTGGAGGACTTTCTCCCAAGGCAGCTCCTCGTGTATTTGGCAACTGGTGCTGCTGTTGGCTGGAAGCCTCAGCTCCTCACCATGTGGGCCTTTCCACAGGCTGCTCGAGTCCTCACAGTGTGGTGGCCTCCATGGTAGGTAATCCCCAAGCAAGCCACGGTGTCTTTTATGACCCAGCCTCAGAAATCACACACTGTCATTTCTGCACATCCTATTGGCTCACAGTCCGCTCTGGAGTGCAGCATAAAAAAGGACAAAGTATAGAATGCCAGATACAGAGAGACCTCGAAGGTCAGCCTTGATCCTGTGGGCCCGAGGGAGACAGAGTGGCCAAGACGTGTTGCACAGACCTGTGGTTTCCTCCTACCTTCACTGATTAGGGAGATGGTGCCACTCTCCAGCTGTGGAGGGTCTGGGGAGTTCCTTAATCTCTCTAAGCCTCAATTTTCTCATCTGCAAAATGGGGATAGCAATGCTTTATGAGGTTGTTGGGAAGATTCAGTGCAATAATGTGAGTAAGGTGCTTTGCAAAAGACCTTATAAAATGGACAGTGCTCAGGGTTAGTCTTGAAGGGTTTGGAGACAGGAACTGTGTGTGTGTGTGT
Organism: Mesoplodon mirus; assembly: GCF_964341445.2. Classification (NCBI taxonomy): domain Eukaryota; kingdom Metazoa; phylum Chordata; class Mammalia; order Artiodactyla; family Ziphiidae; genus Mesoplodon; species Mesoplodon mirus. Next base: position 4,544,318 of record NC_138983.1, on the reverse strand, counting down.
GTGTGTGTGTGTGTGTGTGTGTGTGTGTGTGTGTCTGGGTGGGTGGTTCGCGTGCATGGTGCTTTGGGAAGATTAGCGTGGCAGCGTCATGCAAAGAGCCTGTGGTGGTGGGGAATTTCCTGGTGGCACAGTGGTTAAGAATCCACCTGCCAATGCAGGGGACACAGGTTTGATCCCTGGTCCAGGAAGATCCCACATGCCGTGGAGCAACTGAGTCCGTGCGCCACAACTACTGAGCCCGCGTGCCACAACTACTGAAGCCTGCCTGCCTAGAGCCCATGCTCTGTAACAAGAGAAGCCACTGCAATGAGAAACCCGTGCACCACAACGAAGAGTAGCCCCCGCTCGCCACAACTAGAGAAAGCCCACGCGCAGCAACAAAGACCCAACGCAGCCAAAAATAAATAAATTAATTAAAGAAAAAAAAAGAGAGAGAGATTGTAGGGCGAAGACCCACCCACCAGGTGCCCGGGTTTCAAGGGTTGGGAAGGAAGAAGAATCAGACGTGTTTGGTGATCTTTTAAAAATCACCGGTGGTAGCAGCACCTCTGCCTGTGTGAGGCTGTCCAGCACAGCGTTTCTCAACAAGCGCATCCAAAGGACAAGGGGACGGATGACGAGCCCAGTTGGTGGTTCTTGGCGTGGTGTGGCGGGTCCCAAGTGCATGGGACCTCAAGGGGGAAGGAAGCACTCCTGGTGGTCCTGCCATCCCTCCACTGGGACCTGCAGGTCTAAGCCTTGGCTTGTCCTCAGCCGGCATGTCCTCCGAAGAGGTAGCTGGGGACCGAGGGTCACTGCTCTGCCCAGCCCTCTCCCCACCTGCTGTTGGTGCCTCCAGCTTTGGGGGCATGGTGTTGCCCAGGCTCTTCAGGCCCCTGTGACCTCCTGCCCACTCTTCCTCAGGCCCAGTGCCCAGGTGGGCCACGAGTCCTGGTAGGTTTAGGGCTGATGCACTTGTGGGTAAGAGCTGCTCAGGGTTGGGTTGGAACCCCGGTGTTTGCTCGGCAGGAAATATCACTGGAGAGATGGGCTGCCCTGTCGAGGGTTATCTTAATCCCTGGTTTCCTTTGCTTCTCCTCCTGGCTGCCCTCCTGATCCTGAAATAAATCTTAGAATACACGCCCACCCCCAAACACACATACACAAACAAAGAGATTTTTGGACCCGGAAGCACCCTGGGCTTCATAAACTTTCCATTGTGACCAAAGAGGTTCATTTCCTGAGAGAGGAAAACAATCCTTTGGGCCTTATGCAATGTGGCTTGGCTGGGGGGCCCTCGTTGTCCCATGCCCCTAGCCACGGACCAGCATCTTAATGCACCGATTTACTGGGAAACACTAGACGCCTCACCCAGGCTTAGCCTTACTGACAACATGTGAGTTCAGATTACGTGGTGAGAAATGTCGGAAGTGAGGTGGGGGCTTGCGGGAGGTGGGTGGGTAGGGAAGCACAACTCCCCTTGGCCGGCGTCCTCGCCAGCGATGGCCAGATTCTCAAACTATCGCTGTGACTTGTCTCACACAGTGTTTGCTCATATGTGTGACTGTATTTGTGTGAGCACTCTTCCTGCCACATCGCCTGCAGTCACACTATGTTCACTGGGGAAAGGGACAGCCCATGACAATGTGTGACTCGTCCTCGAGGTTGCACAGGGCCATGACTCGTGGTGCCCAAGCCCGTGTGCTGGACCGGGAGGGGGCTTCTTCCGGGCAGTGATTTAACTCCCTTGAAGCGGTTGCTCTCAGGTCAGTGGGCTCCCCCAAGGTCAGCTGGGGACAGACAGGGCGGCCGTTTTGCTGGATGATTTAAGAGGAAACTTAAAAGCAACATCAAACCCCTCCTTGGAGAAGTTGCCAGAGCAGGGGCCAGTGGTTTCGAGAAAGAGTGTGGAGACCCCTTGGGTGGGTTCAGATGGGCTTCTGTGTGCTGTAGTTTGTTAAAAATACCCGCCTCATAGGAATCAAAATGCCATTTGTAAAGTGCTGATCACGGCCGGCTGCCGACCTCTCTTTCTAAGAAAACCCCAGAGGTAGATTCGATGGAGATGTGCCTAGCCAGGATTCCCGACCTCCTGGCTATCTTGGAATCCAGGGCCATGTGACACTATTCTTGCCAAAGGGATGTAAACAGGAGTCAGCTAGGGATTTCCCGGTCAGCTTTTGCTTTCTTCGTACAGGCATCACCGCCTCCTCCTGTGCTCTTTTCTTCTTCTTGGAGTTTGTATTAAGGGCTGGAGGTGCAGCAGCCATCTTGGGCCATGAGGATGAGACTACATCCTCGGGATGTTGGAGTCAGAGGCATTTGGACATTGATGGCATGCTGTCCCAGCTCTTGTTAGTGGAGAAAATTAAACCCCATGGGTTAAGCCTCTGTAGGCAGTTTCAGACTCCCCCTGACCGATACATACAGTGTTTGGCATATAGTAGATTCTCAATAAAAGCCAAAACCACTCTTACCCTTTTTCAGGCCACTGAGGCCCAGAGAGAGGAAGTCACTTGCAGTAACATGTCCAGTAAGGGAGTGACTGATTCTTAAACCCAGCACACTGGGTGCTCAGATCAGTGCCCTTTCCAATGCTCCCTACCTGAAACGGGACCTAGATTCCTGCGTCCAGGTTATAGAAACTTGAGGGTTTGAATGTGGGTTCAGGAGCCCTTTTACTCATTCTTTAGCAGGTGTCACTGAGTGGTAGTTCTGTGATATAAACTCACTGTAGACACCGAATGCGTGGATACTGAACCGCTGATCCTGGGAGAGACACAGGGTTGCATTCCCGAGAGCTTCTGCTCATAACATTTACATCCACCGATCAATACACAACCTTGTTTGTTGTGTGCTTCTGTTTAAAGGCACCTGTTTTAATATATACCCTATCATTGATTTGTTAGCATGAAACTCATGGCCAAACAGGGCTGTAAGTCCTGCCTGAACAAGTGTTACCTACTGTATTGTTTTCTCCCTAAGGCACCTTGCAGCTTCCCTGTGCTCAGCCATCTCAGCACCAAGCCCTGGGGGCATTTTTTTTCTGTTTTTTTGTTTTTTAATATTTATTTATTTGGCTGCGCTGGGTCTTAGTTGCGGCATGCGGGATCTTTAGTTGCTGCATGTGAGATTTAGCTCCCTGACCAGGGATCGAACCTAGGTTCCCTGCATTGGGAGCGTGGAGTCTTAGCCACTGGACCACCAGGGAAGTCCCTAGGGGGACCGTTTTAAACAGTGACATCACCAACAAAAAGCACAAAAATGGGCCACTAAGTAGACCACAAAAGGATGTTCATTTACAGTGTGAGAGTGGGAACCAGAAGGCGGATCGTGGCTTTGCTGGACCTCGGCTGGGAACATGTGCATTGGGCGACTCAGATGCTTCATCACTCTGCACATGTCTGCAGGCATCCATGAAAGAACTGGTTTTGTTGAGCATCGATTTTGGGGACACGAGGAAATTTCAGCAAGTAGGTGAATTCGCAAATATGGAATCCGTGGATCATGAGGATGGGCTGTACTTACCAAACGGGACCTCAACTGCAAAAAAGGACAAAGGGGCAGCTTGGAGACCAACCCTGGACAGGGCAGTCAGTGGAGGCCTCTCTGAGAAGGAGAAATTAAAGCCAGAACCTGAAGGTGGAGGAGGGGATGGCCATGAAAGCTGCACAGGGTTCAGTGGCGTCTTTTTTCGAGGTCAAGTTCAGAGTGGACACTGTTTCATTCAACATAACCTCAGGGTGGTGAGATTTATCTCTGCCCTTTATTTTGAGCTGCCACATGGCTGGTCTTTTTTCTCTTTTTGTAGCTTCCTTTAGGTTGTTTATTTTTCTTCTCATTTTATTCTGTCTTCCTCGACTACTTTGGAACTTATAGATTCAATGTCTATTCATTTAGCAGTGACCCTGGAGACTTTTACCAGGTGTAGTAAACTTTGCAGTACCTAAGTTAATCAACATTTTATACTCCTTCCAAATAAAACAAGACCTCAGAATACATCACCTCCCTTCTGACTTACATGCGATTGTGTCATATATTTTATTCTAATTTTAAATTCCCCAAGTTAGACACAGTTTTTCTTGTTTTATGCAGTCGACTTTGTTTGTTTAGATTTACCCAAATATTCCCCATACGATTTACTCATGATTTTTTCTTGCATTTTGAATCTCCCTTTAGCGATTATTTTCCTTTGGCTAGAATATATCCTCTGGGATCATTTTTTACTGGCAGTCTATTCGTGGCAAACATCTACATTTTTACTTGTCTAAAAATAAATTGATTAACCTTTTCTTTCATGGTTTGTACTTTTTGTGTGTTTTTAAGATGGCCCTGCCCTAAGGCTATGAAAATGTTATTCTATATTGTTCTCTGAAAATTTTATAGATTTGCGTCTCGCATTGAATTGTCAATCCACCTGGAGCTGATTTTTGTGTGAGGTGTGAGGTAGGGGTCTGTGGTGATCATTAGTGTTCTTTAGGGGTCTAACTATTTCAGGCACATGGTGGGACTGCAAGTCCCCACCGAGATGTGTATCAGATATCTATGCTGTGTAACAAATCACTACCAACATGGCTTGAAGCAGCTTCTGCTTATAAACTCATGGTTCTTTTAAGCAGAAGTCCAGGTGGGTTTGGGTGCATTCTCTGCTCACGTTCGCATAAGAGAACGTGTTATGGTTTCACCTGGAGGCTCTGGGGAGGAATCCACTTCCCAGCTCATGTGGTTGCTGATAGAATTCAGTTCTTTGCAGCTGTAGGACTGAATTTTCCCTGTTTTCTTACGGGCCATCAGCCAGGGGCCACTGTCTTTCTCGGCTTCTAGAGGCTGCCCTCAGGTCCTAGCCATGTGCCCCCCTCTTACTCCCCACAACATGGCAGCTCACTTCTTCAAAGCCAACAGGAGCATCTCACTGTTCCCTGCTCCAACAGTCTTGTAGGGCACAACCTACCTATCTGTGGGAGTGGCTACCCCGTCACATTTGTGTTGGCCACAAACATGTGACTTGCTTTGGCTAGTGATGTGTGGGGAGTGGGGCATCTCTCCCATCACATGCCACTTCCTGAGAGAAGCTTTAAGAGCCATTTGTGACGTGTCACGTGGTCCTCCCGCTGCCTCTGTAACTGGGGAGTACTGACAGCCTTATGTCTTCTTTTCCAATCTTTATGTGTTTAACTTATTTTTTCTTGCCTCACTGTCCCAGTTAGGGCCTTTAGTATAATTGATCAATTTGACCTCATTACATTTAGAACTTATATTCATCAAAACACCATAAAAATCACATAAGGACAAACTGAAAACTTAGAGGAGATATTGCAATGCATGGAATTGACAAAGAATTTCTATGAAGAAAAGGAATGTTTTAATGTAGGTTTTATTACAACTTAGGTATGGCAAGGCCAACAGACCAGGAGATGACTGCCATTGGAAAGAGAGTTTGTTGCTCACAGATCCCAAGAGAAGGCCACCACCCCATGGGTGCCACACGAGGAAGCCCCAGTGCTAGTCAGGAGGGGAGAACAGGGGTAAGAATCTTTATTGTGGGTTTCGTGGGAAGGAACAGGTGAAACAGGGGAAGCAGGCTGAGGATTGGCTAAGTGGAATGATTTCAGTGGACTCTGGGGCACAAGGGCTGTCCCCAGTTGCCTGGTACATGCTCTGGGATGATTAGGGCAGGGGATAGTGGCCCTGAGAGTGAGAGACCAGTCAAGAAGGTGGTCAGGTTTTAGGCTCTGCATGGTTGGTCTGTATTTCAGAAGCGTGTTCACGGGTGAGTTATTTGTCTTCCCTAGGAATTGGTAACCCTGGGAGTGGCAGTCCCTCTAGGGTCAGAAAGACCCAAATGTCAAAACATCAGAATACAGAAACCAAAGGACATGGTTAATACAATGAAGAACACCTGAAAAATCAATAAGAAAGAGAAACAGCCCAGTAGGCAAAAGACTCAACTGTAACTTCATAGGAGAGGAAACACAGTATGAGAAATAAAAACACAGGTGCAAATTAAAACTACAGTAAGACAAAAAAATACAATAAGACACCACTTCTCATCTATCAGATGGGCAAACGTTAAAAAGCAGCTGCTGCGGGTGGAACCTGGTGCCACCACTTTGGAAAACAAATAGGCATTTTTATCCTGAAGTTAAAGATACATGTTCCCTTTAACCAAGCACATGCATTCACAGATATAGTCCCCATAGAAAACTCTAGCATATGTCTTTATTTAAACATTTTTCGTTGAATACATAACTTTAGGTAGTCATTTTACTCCAATACCTTGGAGACGTGATTCCACCACATTCTGCTTCCTCACTATTGTTGGGAAGTCAGCTGTGGGTCTCATGTCTCTTCAACCCCACCTTGCCTCTCCAGCAGCTTCTAAGACGTTCTCTTCTGGAATAACCATTCCTGATGTTCTGTAATTGATGGTTTGGATACTTGAAATCATGAGCCAAACTCATGGCCAAAGTTGCTTTCATCCATACCATCCCTGTGTTATCAGGGGTGAGTGAAAGTCACATTACAAACCCTCCACAAAGCCCAACCTCTGTGTTCTGCTTCCTACCCAATAGGGACCCCCTCCCGCCAGAACTTCCCATCACTATAGTAATGAAGGCTCTCACCCATGCTTTCCCCTCCCTCCTCCTGCCTCCTCATGTGGCCCTGCCTGGTGTGCTATGCCCTCCTCTCCTCCTTTTTGGGAACTATAAATCATAAACTCTTCTATGAGGCAGTAGTCTCTGTGTTTGCCATTTTTTTACAAATTAATTTTTATTGGAGTATAGTTGCTTTACAACGTTGTGTTAGTTTTTGCTGTACAGCAAAGTGAATGAGCTATACATATACATATATCCCCTCTTTTTTTGATTTCCTTCCTATTAAGTTCACTACAGAGCACTGAGTAGAGTTCCCTGTGCTATACAGTAGGTTCTCATTACTTTTTTATTTTATACATATTATCAAATGTGTATATATGTCAATCCCCATCTCCCAATTCATCCGAACCCCCATTTCCCTTGGCATCCTTACGTTTGTTCTCTATGTCTGTGTCTCTGTTTCTTTTTCCTTTTCTTTTTTTTTTTTTTTTTTTTTTTTGCGGTACGCGGGCCTCTCACTGTTGTGGCCTCTCCCGTTGTGGAGCACAGGCTCCGGACGCGCAGGCTCAGCGGCCATGGCTCACGGGCCCAACCGCTCCGCAGCATGTGGGATCTTCCCAGAGCGGGGCACGAACCCGTGTCCCCTGCATCGGCAGGCCGACTCTCAACCACTGCACCACCAGGGAAGCCCTGTGTCTCTATTTCTGCTTTGCAAATAAGATCATCTATCTTAACATACCTGATTAAAACAAAATCCAGGTACACTTGAATTCACTGGTCCTACCTTGGACTCTTTAGGACACCTGGATCTGTGGATTGACGTCTTTCATCAGATCTGATCTTTCTCAGCTATTTTCCCTTCAGATACAGCCTTTATTCTGTCTTCTCATTCTATGGCCTGCATTTTACCTCCGACTCTCTTCCTCTGTTATCACGGGGCAGACCAAGCAGAGCAGAGGAGGCCAGTGAGCAGGGAGAGGATGTGCAAGAAGCTGGACACACCTCGCTTTGGAGGATGTATGACCTTAGGTGGAGGTGAGACCCAGCAGCTGTGCTTCCTGACAGAGTTCCAGTCCATCTTCCATGAGCCAGCCCACAGCCCAGGGACACACCTGAGCTGGCCCATGGCCAGGGGACACTCCTGAGCCAGCCCACAGCCAGGGGACATGCTGGGCCAGCCCATGGCCAGGGAACACACCTGAGTAGCCCATGGCCTGATGATACACCTGGGCCAGCCCATGGCCAGGGGACACACTGGGCCAGCCCACAGCCAGGGAACGCACCTGAGCTAGCCCATGGCCTGATGATACACCTGAACTAGCCCAAGGCCAGAGAACACACCTGAGCTAGCTCATGGCCAGGGGACATGACTGAGCAGCCTCCTGTCCCTGATCACTGACACTGTCACCCACAGGTGACAATGGAGATGTGGGAGGTGTGTGGACACAAGCCCCTCCGATGGTTGTGAGAATGTGGTGTTTCTGAGGGGACAGGCGATCTTCCCTGAGGCCACACACTGGGTGCCAATGGGGCACTATCTTGTGGCTCAATCCAACTTCGAGAGCCCATGACCGTCCCCAAGTCCCCACGCCTGCTGCCCCCAGCACAAGGCCTGTTGTGAGGGACACACACTCACATCAAAAAATCATTTTGTGCAGTGGACCTCCCTGATCCTTGTCCCCCAACATTTCCCCTTTTTTTCTTAAATTTAGAAATCAAGAGAGAGAATCTAGGCCAGGTCACGCTTGGGAAACTGCTGAGATTTTTTTTCCCCCTTCTACTCAATACATTTCTTTTATCTTAAAAAAAAATTAATACCATTAGGTCATTTCCACCCCCCCACCCCACTCTCCTTTTTTTCTATTTCTGGGAAAAATATTCATTTTGTGTATTTCTCAAGCATCTTGACATTCCGTCTAAGACTAATGGCCGGATCACTTCCTTCCAGCCCCTCTCAAAATTCCTGCTGGTTTTATCTCTTGCAGATGCCTTAGTGCTGCAAAGCAAATCCCACTGCCCCCCCCCCCGTGAAAAAGAAAAGGCCCCCGGCTCTCAGTGAGGTCCTCAGGCAACCCAGATACATCCCCCAGTGCCTTCAAATGTGCCTCATCTGGGCCACACCAACCTCTGCCTGTTAACTCTTTCAAAGAACGTCTGTCGGTGTGTGAAAGCTGTCTGGGTTCATTGATAAAAAAGGTATTGTTCTTTTTTTATCAAAAAAGGTATTGTATATATTCTTTTCCATTATGGTTTATCACAGGATATTGAATATAGTTCCCTGTGCTATACGTTAGGGCCTTGTTGTTTATCCATTCTAAATGTAATAGTTTGCATCTACCAAAAAATGAATGTCTCTATGTGTATAACCGAGTCACTTTGCTGTACAGCAGAGACTGGCACAACGTTGTAAATCAACTACACTTCAATAAAAAAAGAAAAAAAGACAAAAAAGTTATTGTTTTTAGGGCTGTTTTGTATTAACAGGTTGTATCAGGGGATGGTCAGTATTTGCAGAGGGCTGAGTTCCCTTTCACCTACTTGTTGCCTTAAAAGATGAAATGCTTGGGTAGAGGCCCCCCCCGTCCCCCCCTTGTCAGAACATACTTCATTGAAGAGGCCGCCAGGCAGGACGCTACTTCTCCCCAAACCCCAAAGAGTTAAGCCCCGACGTTAATACTCCTCTCTTTGGCCCCCTCGTCCCTTATTCTAATGTATGAACTCTCATTCAGAAGTGAGCGAGCCGTATGTGCGTCTGGGGCTTGGTGACAGCTTGCCTCCTCTGGGCGACATGGATGGTCTCTGCTGAAATGTTTGTGAAAGCACAATTTTATAAACACTCAGGGCTCACCCAGACGTAAGCATCTATCATGCAGGCATGTCTCTGCAGCCCCAGGATCCAAGAGGGGGGTTCACTTTGTCCCTTCCTGACCGGGGACTCTGGGCCCGAGGTGAGAAAAACGAAGGAAGGTTATTAAGAATTCTGACAAGGTAGGCTGAATAAATTGTGTTTTCTTTGTGAGCCTTAATCCGGTGTTGTATTGGCTTCTCGGACATGGCTAATTTATTTGGAATTTCATTCTGTTCCTGACAGCGTCCTTGACTAGCTGTTTGATCACCCCAAGCAAAGTTACATACCAGCTTTCAACTGCTGGAAGGGCAGTGGCGTGATTTTTCTCAAGTGCGTTCTCCTGGGCCTGGCTTTATGTTTGCAGGGGGACGTTTCAAACGGCGGGGGCCATCCCTTGTTAGGGAGAAAACCCGGCCCGCGCAGGGGTCTCCCTCAATGAGGAAGCTTTCCACTTTTCCCCACTCGTCCCACTGTTTGGGATTCTAAGCTGCTTTTGTGGCGCAGGAAGAAAGAAAATTAATTTTCTCCCCGTCTGCAAGTAGGGAGCATTTCAGTGGAGGGCTGGTTTGCAATGCATGTTCTGTTGATTTCAGCTGCCCAGGCCGGCTGGGTTTTGAGATGCAATATTCTCAGGGGAAGAAGTAAATCGACCACAAACCTCCTTAGGGTGTTAACTCCAGGGTCTCCATCCAGCCTAGGGACCTCCGGCATCTTTTGCTCCATCTTGGCGGAAATAGGAGTTGACATTCACTCTCTAACTCACACATGTATGCAATGTTTGCTTTTTTATTTTTATTTTTTTGGTAATAACAAGTGTGTCTTGCTTTTGCCAAAAGAAAGAATGAGTAATGATTTTCAATAAGACTCCAGCGCTTTGAAGAACCTCACTCTCGGCCCCGTTTGACAATTTTGGCAGAATCCAGTCTAATAAAACATGGGCTTCCTTTAATTTCACTTCTTGACACCAGGAGCATTCAGGCAGGAGCGTCTTCACAGGCTGGTGTCAAGCCTTCTAGGTGCAGGAACTGTGCTCAGCCCTGGGGGATGTGGTGGGAGTTCACGTTCTAGAAACACATACGAGATTTCAGAGCATGTTAGGCCTGTGAAGAAAGTACCAAACAAAACTAACCAACCAAACACCAGGGTGAGATGCGGGTGGTGCCTGGGTGTGAGGACTCAGCTTCTCTCATGGGGCCCTGCCTTTGAGTCAAGGAAGTCCACTGGGTCTTTATGACATTTGAGCAGTGCTTTTACCACCTGCAACGTACTCTGATCCCCGGCCTTGCTTGCAGAACATGGGAGAGGGCCTATTGTCCCCTTTTACGGAGGCGGAAGCTGAGGCCCAGAGCACTGCCGGGACACCTTGATGGCGACACAGCTTGTTTAGGGCAAGCAACTTGAGTGGAGCACCGGGGGCTCATTCCAGGGCCGGGACCTCCAGGGACAGCAGGTCCTGGGTGGGGACACAGCCGTGCCCCTCCACTCCCAGCCCTCCTGCACAGACCTCACCTGCGGGCCAGGGTCATCTGCAGGGTATGGTTAAGGGAGCGATGAGGGAGGATTTGCCGGTTCCTGCTTCAGTGCTTGGACATTGGGTGCAGGAAGATTCCCTGGCCATTGGCAGTCCTGAAAATAACCCAGGTCCCCCAGTCCGTCCTCGGCGACCCAGGTAGAAGCCTCTACCTGCTGGGCTCGGGAGTCGTGGCAAACTCCAGCTCCCAGGGATGGGACGCTCATCTTGCCACGGCATTCCTGGGCAGGTGATTTAAGGGGAGATGCACCCTGGGGAAACGGGAGGGAGGAGCTGGGAGGCATGGGGATGGCGGGAGGAGGGAGGGAAGAAGCCAAGGAGGGCTGTGACTTTGGGTACCGTCCCAAGCTCACTGTGATCTTGAGGGGGAATTCTGGGGGCTGTGTGACCTTTGAGTTTGTCCTGACGCCCAGCAGGGGAGTTGCGCTTTCATCCCCACATGGTCAGTCCTTGGTGAAGGGTGGCCTGGGGGGATGTAAACCCCTGGGCCTGGGGCAGCTCCTATAACCAAGGATGTCCCTGGAGAAGAGTCAGGAGCAAAAGGACATGGGAGCCAGAGACACAGTGCACGGAGACAGGGGAAAGGGTCCCGGGGTGGGGTGTAGCTCACCGTCACTGTTAATCGTGGGGCGATTTGGCTGCTTCCCTGTGAGTGGGGACCCCAGCACCCACTCCACGGGAGGCTGTGGGTGCTGCACATTTATTATCAGCTTATTACTTTCCCCTTGTGGGTGACGGCCACCTTGTCCCTCTAGTGTCCTCTGCACCTGCGTCAGGTAGATCTTTCCCAAGAGAAAGCGGCCCTGGGTCAGCTGCACACTGTCCAGGGGGAGGGGGGCTATTCGCTTCCTCTCCCGAAGGGCGCACTGACCTTGGCCTCTCCAGTTCCAGGCGCCTGGGGACGTCTGAGCAGGAAGGGGGAGGCGTCCGTGACCCTGGAGAGTCTCTGTGCGTGGACGCCACATGACCGGGGCAATGTTGATTTTGTGTGTCGATTGTGTGCTCGCAAACAGAGAGGTTTATCCAAGGCCACCTTGTCCCCGCTGCTGGGTCAGGGGCTGCGGGGTGGGAGGCTGAGAGCAGGAGGACGGGCCCTGCCTGGCATGCACCCCTGCCTGTGGCCACCCCAGGATATGCCCACTGGGAGATGCTGACTTTCCAGGTAAGAGAAACTCGAGGAAAAGTCTTCTCCCTCCCCACTCTCGGCCGCTCTCCCCTGGGACCTTCACTCCCCACGCAGGTGGGTTCTCAGTGGCTGGGTGGGTGGGCACTTGTGAACGCTCCTGGGTACTTTCTGCAACATTCTGGAAGCCCTTATCCAGTTGCCACGTCCTGGATCTGTTTGATTACTGACTCCATGTTGGGCTCCTACGATCTGAATTCCCCCGTGTGTTTGAAGTGGTCTTCAATCCTCTGTCAGGGCAAATGAGCCCAGGGCTGAATGTTACCTGAGAGTCTATTCCGCGGACGCGCCGGACGCCTGGCCAGGCCACCGGCTGGCGGCTCTCTCTGTGGATGGAGGTGGAAAGGGGTGTTTGCCCCCCAGAGGGCACAGTATGGCACTGGGCACTTTCGAGACAGCCTTTGCTGGTCGGGGTGATACCTGAGCTCCAGGGGTGAGGGCTGGGGGAGGGTGCAGGTCGGGGGCTCAACTTGGGTCTGGCTCACGGCAAGTGTCCACACACGTCCACTGGATCGTCGTTAGGAAACCACGAGCAAACGCCATCTTCCCACTGTCCATCTTACACTGGGCTCCCTGTCAAAGGCTTTGCATTCACTCCTTAGCTAGAACCTTCTGGAAAGGCTGGGTGGGAGCACATTCTCATTTTGTAGATGAAGGAGAAATTCAGGAGCTGGCTTCAGGTGGCCCGCATCCCTGGAGGCCACTCAGCTTTCTCCCTGGCTCGGGTACCTGGGGGTGGACCATTTCCCGGTGAGAACTCGGCTGGCCTCCTGCAGCATCCAGGGACCTGGCCTCCAGCTTGCACCCCTTTGTGCTGCAGTGCCGGGGAACTGGGGTTGGAGGAGGGGCTGTCTCTTCACCCAAGGGAAACGTGGCTGGGAAGGGACAGAGATGAACTTGGGGGTGGGCAGCGCCTGCAGAGGTGTGTGTGCCCTGGTGTGTGTACACGCGTGTGTGCGCACGGGGCACAAACACGCGCATGTGTATGTTATATGTGCAGGTGTGTGTATGTGTGTGTGGGGGGTGTGTGTGTGTGTGGCAGGCAGATGCTGTTATTTCAGCAGTGTGGTGGGGACATTTCTGAGGGTGTCCTCTCGGGGGACAGGAAGGCAGCCAGTGATTCCACGCACAGGCACCTTGCTGGTCCCGTGTGGACACTGTCCCGTAGTCCTCATCATGGCCCTTCAAAGCAGAATTGTCTCTTGCCTCCCTTTCTGATGAGGTTTGTGGCCCCATAGGTGAGCTGGTCGCTCCGAGGGTCCACGGTGGGCCCCGGCTTGAGGCCATGAGGGGTGTGAGGGGAGGCCCGCAGGACTGACTCGTCCAGCCTGGGCGGTGGGTGTCCTCCAAGGTCTCTTGGTGGGCTGGTGGGGGCGGTGATCGGGGGTCGGTGTTGCCCTTCCTGGGTGATTAAGCAGGTTCCCCTCCTGGGCCGCCGGCGCTGCCCCCGCCCCCAGCCCCACGCTGCCCACCCCCGCGGGCAGTGTGGGTCTTTGAGATGCTGGCGGCCCGTGTGCTAATTGAGCCGCGCCTGGGGTCGCCTCTGGGCTCAGAGCGACTGATCTCACCTTCTCTCCCCTCTCCTTCCCTTTCATCCGCCCAGCTCCCGCCTGCCCTCCTGCCGGGCTCCCCGCCCCTCCCGACGGGCCTGCTGCTGCTGCAGGGCCCGCAGCCGCTGGACAGCGCCGGCCTCCAGAAGTGATAGCTAATTGGGCAGAGAAAGGGCCCGATTGTCTGGCGGGCCGGAAGAGCGGGCGTGGGCGGCTGAAAGCACCCGGAGAAGGTGGCCAGCTTCGCCCAGCAGCTGCCGCCGGAGACGTTTGGAGATTACGTCAGTGCTGGGCAGGGGGGGCCTCCCGCCTGGGCCCTGACAATGCGGCCCTTGTCGGCCCCGAGAGCCGCCCGCTCGGGATGAATGGCGCGGGGCCTCTTCTCCAAGGAGGCTGCTCGCCGTCCCCGATCTGTCCTCCCCCGCCAGGGAGGCCCCTGGCTTGGGGCGCAGAGTGAACGGGCTCGGTTAGAGTGGGAGACCCCCGGCTGGCCTGAGCTCGCAGCCCAGGCTCCGGGCCGCACGGCTGGCGCTTGGCAGACCTGGACCTGGAAGCCGGTGCTCGGCGGGTCCACACGCTGACCACGCAGTCGGGGGCTGCGCTCTGGGGGGCGCCTGCCTGCGGCATGGCCTCCTGGTCTGCGGGGAGCGTGGGCCCCGACCCGCTCATGTTCGTGCTGGCCATCATCCTGCTGGCACGCTTCATTCTGTGGGCCTGCCTTGGGACCTACATCGATTATAGGCTGGCCCGGCGGCGGCCCCGCAAACCCAAGGAGGACTAGGGCCTCTGCCGGCCAGGGCCCTCAAGCTCCAGGCGCCGAAGGGCCGTCCCTCCAGGAGGGCGCTGTCCCAGAGACGACCTGTCCTGCGGCTCGGCGGGGGGGCACGGGGAGGGGCAGCAGAGCAGGCGAACCACTCCCTGCATCCCGCCCACGGGGCAGAGATGGACCGGCCCCACCTGGACTGACCAGGGCTGTCCTGGTCACATCCCCGTCGGGGGATGGATGGGGGGCCCCTGCCCGTCTCTCCACCAGGTCTGGTGTCCTGTGCTGAAGTGAGTGATCCTGGGAGTGGGTCTTGCTTTAATACTTTCCCTGCTTCCAATGCTTTATAATGTGTTTGCAGGAGGAGGTGGGTGTGAGCCAGAGGGGCTGGGTGGAGGGGTTGCAAGGACAGATGTGACCACATCAAAGCCAGCCCTGCCACCAAAAGCCACCCTCTGACTCAGTCTCCTGCAGGGAGAAGTAAGCGCAGACAGTGCCCTGGTTTTCCCAGAGCAGACCACTCGGAGGGTCTCAAGACAGACATGAGACTCTGAGTTCAAGTCCAGCTCTGGCTGACCGTGGGCAAATTCTCTTTCCCCATCTCTTAAATGGATGCAATAGTCCCTGCCCCCAGCCCCCACTGAAAGTTATCAGGAGGGTCAGGTAAGGGGTGGGGTGAGCCATCCCCCCCAAATATGCAAACTACAGGACATGTGGAGGACAATTTAATGGAGAAGTCACAGGACCCAGGGCCCTCTGTTTCTTTGTGCTTTTAAGTGTGTGGCTGAGACACCCCTGAGAAGATGGACAGGCAGGGAGACTTGACGGGTGCCCAAGAATCCGGCACCTCCTGTGCCCCCTCCTGTCACACCAGCCGGTTCACACCTGACTTAAGGGGCAGCACGTGGTGGCTCAATGCTTCTTGACTTGGCAGCAGATCTAAATCACCTGGAAGATTTTGGCAACACCAGTGGCCAAGTCCCCCGGACTGAGACGCATCAGCTGATTCGAGACGTTCCTGGGAGGCTGGAGCCTGGTGACACCATGAATTCCAAAAGGACTTGGGTCAGCCTGGATTCTTAGGTGGCCGTTAGGGGGCTGGAGTTGGTGAGCAGACACTTGGGCCCCCTGAGCCGGGAGCCGTCCGCCTTGCAGCATCCTGGCAGAAGGGACCACTGGGCAGTTGTGATAGCCAGTGGCCGAGCAGCACTCGTGTCCCCCTGTGTAAGGACAACTGGCCACGGGGTCCTGAGGGCTCTTGATCGCCGGGTTCGGGGAGGGGGTGTTCTCATTCTCTTTAGGGAAAATGTCATCTGATTTTCTTTAAAATGACCACGTATGATTTTGCTGATCTCTCTAAGGAAGAGGAATCACATTCGCTGTCATGAGCATGCACTAGTGGAAGGAGGTTTGCCCAGTATTGCCAGGTTTTAAAACTAAAAGTCCCACGACCTGAGAAACCCCTCTGTCCTGGGCAAAGCAGCCCCTTGGATGGAGGGAGAAGTCAGAGTTTCACATGACACACTCAAGTCTGGCCCATTGCTGAGTGTGTGTGACCTGCGTGTCCATGTGGGCATGTAGATTTGAGGTTCACCATTTTGGTCCATGAGCTAGAATCTGGGGGCTCTTGCTGGAACGGGGGAGGGGACACACTCTCCTGTTGGGGTTGTCCAGCAGAGGGAATGGAAGTGGCCAGCCTGGACCCATGGGAGAAGACGGGATTCTGCCAACGTTATTTGAACCCCTTTCCGGTTACATTGAGCAATAGATTTTTTTTTCCTTTTCCTTAAGCAAGTTTACATTGGTTTCTGTCACTTGAAACTGAGGAAATTACTAGTCAGAATTTTGTCAGAATTACTCATCAGAGTACAAGCCCTCTGCATCCACACGTCAACCGTCTATAGCCTCCTGACACGTCTGACTCAGTGCAGGCACTCCAAACACTGTGGCTGAGTCAAGAGAGGCTGTGTCCCGGTTCCACATAGGTAGAGGTTGTATTCAGCTGCAAGTAACAGATACGTAGACAAACAGTGACTTAAACAAGAGAAGTTTTTCTTTTTCTTTTTTTCATTTTTCTTTTACATGTGGCAAGAAGTCTGGCATTTGACATCCCCAGGTTGTGGTATGGCAGCTCCATGATATCATCAAGGACCCAGATCCCTCCATATTTCTGCTCTGCCATCTTTAGCATGAAGGTTTGGTCTTCATGGTTACAAGAAGACTGCAGCTACTCCAGCCATCTTGAGTGAATTCCAGGCAGGAAGAGAAAGAAAAGGGTGATGGAGAGGGAGAGATATCTATATCAGGGAGGCAAAGCTTCCCAGAAACCCTTACATTTATATGCCATAAACTAGAATTATGTCACATGGCATCCCTAGATGCTGAGACATGGTTCCTTGGCCATTCTTTGTCATTGCAGTCTTTATCCAGGACACTATCTTGGGTATTTGTGTGTCTTTAGTGGCATCCTTATGTGCCAGCTTTGCCCTTGTCTGCCACTGAGAAATATCAGCTGTGTTCACCTGTCCTTGGCAGCTCCACCCTGGAGTCAGAGGGTGGAACTTCTCATGGTTCCTTGGGGTTCCTAAGAATTTGTTCCAGTAAGACAGTCTAAGGATGAAAGAGACGTATTGCTTCTTAGAGATACATGGAGATGCTTCTTTACTCACACCTGGTAGCAACGGACAAAGACTGTAGCATGTGGAAGGTAGGCTGTGAATAGCTGATGGCTAAGTGAATGACAGTGATGAGCCTCAGATGCATAAATGGAGGGGTAGTGCTAGTCATTAACTCAGTAATGACTGAGTTATGACTGAGCACCTTCACTGGCCGCTCACAACGAGGGAGGCATCATGGATACAATGTTGAAAGTGAAGTGCCTGCTCTTTAGGTAGCTTGCAGTCTGGGAGGCAAGAAATGGGCAGCTAGACTAGAAATGAGTATTAGACCTGCACAAGGCACACGAAGGCTATTAACCACTAAGACTGTGGCCAGTGTAAATTAAGTTGTCCTATAAGTGTAAAACACACACCAAATTTTGAGGGCTTGGCACAGAAAATAATGTAAAATCTAATTAATAATGGTTTTCTACTGATTATACATTGAAATGATAATATTTTGGACACCTTGGGTTAAATAAAATATTACAATTAATCTCACCTGTTTCTCTTAATGCATTTTAGTGTGGATACTAGAAAATTTAAAATTACATATGTAGCTCACTTTTTTTTTTTTTTTTTTTTACATTGCACAGCACTGCAGCAGACCTTCATAGTGTAGTGAAAGTGCTATGGTGTGTGAGTGGATTGTGTGTTATAGGAACACAGAAGGGAGCTTCCTGGAGGAGGGGTCTTAAGTGATAATGTAACTATGGCATACTAGAACCTATGAGATGCAGCTAAAGCAATTCTTGGAGGAAAAGTTATGGCCTTAAATGCCTTTATTAATAAACATGAATAAAAATGGATGGATTAAGCATACGACTCAATACATTGAAAAAAGAACAATGGAACAAAGCTGAGAAAAACAGAGGCAGAAATAAAGGTAAGAGAGGAAATTAACGTGTTAACACTGATAGAATTAACTAATGTATCCAAATCCTGGATTTCTTTCTTTCTTTCTTTTTTTAAACATTTCTTCTGCATTCCTTTTCTTCTTCTTCTCCTCCTCCTCTCTTCTTCTTCTTGCTCATTGTGTTAAAATACACAACATAAAGTTTACCATCTTAGCCATTTTTAAGTGGTGTTTTTGAGGGGGAAGACACCCAACAATAAAAGGGACATTATTAACCAACCCAATCAAGAAAAAAGGAGAAGAAAACACACACAAAATTAAAACGCTTATGGGGAAACAACTACAGAGACATGGAAAACTCAATTCTCAGGAAACAGGTTCTGGTGTATTTGAAGGGTTTTGAGAATTTGAAAACATAGGGAACACAATTTATAAAAAATGACCCCAAAAGAGATGTAATATCTACACAAATGGATTACCCTTGGAGAAACAAGTAGTTGTCTAAGTCTACCTCCTTAAAAAAAAAAAAAGCATAGAGGTCCAGAATGTTTCAGAGGAAGACCCCTTATCACACCAAAAAAGAACAGGTGATACAACACGACTTAAACTGCTCTAGCACATAAAAGAAGGACAGTTCCCATTTCTTTTTAATGTAGTAAACATTCACGGATGCCCAAATCCACCAAAGGTAGTATAGAAAGAGAAATCACATACCAGTGTCACTTAAGAATATTGATGAAAAGATATAAACCATTGAATTAAGCATCATATTAAAGGGATAAAACACGGTGACCAAGAGGAGAGTGTTCCGGGAATGCAAAGATGGTTGAACATCAGAAAATCAATTGTGTAATTTACCATATTAATAGCCCCAAAGAGAAAAAAGTTTTTGATAACTTCCTTTGATATATTTCCAAAGGTATCTGGATAACATTCACATCCAATCTCAAACTCTGAAGAAAATGGAAATAGGTAATATACTGATATGCTTTTAACCTGAAAAAATAGTTCTCTCTTAACAGGAAAAGTAACATCATGATTAACAGGGAAATACAAGCAGCTTTTCTGTCAAAACCTGGAGTCAGGAGGAAGATGTTCACGATTGTCTGCATTTGTTCTGGAAGCACACCCCAGCACGATTAGAAAGAGGAAGGAAGTAGACGTATGAACACTGGAAGGGAGAGGATGCATCATTGTTTAGAGTGAGACGGCTGACTTTCTTGGAAAAATGAAGGAAAATCAATGAAAACAATTGATAACAGAATTCAGTAAAGTGGGTGGGTCTGAATCCATATGCAGAAACCACACATACAGCAATTTATCAGGAGACGTGATGGCATGAAAAATCCCATTTATAACAGCAACGTAAAGAACAAAATATCTAGGAGCAAACTTCATGACAACATGTTAGCCACTGTAGGTGGTCAAGTTATTTCCTTTTTTCTGTTTCTGTTATTTCCTTAGGTGGCCTAGGTGAGATTTATTGTGCACATGAGGCCCAAGGCTGGCCATCAGGAAGGAAGAGTCCTGGGCCGAGGAAGCCCAGACCTGACCCTCCAGGACAAGTCCCATCACGCCCATCTCTCTTACTTCCTACCTTGAGGCCCAGTGACCTTCAGGAGAAGCTGGCACCTTTGCCATGTTGCTGCCCATGCTTGTGGCCTGGGGCTTAGAGAGGTCATGACCACTGTGGCACCTGGGGCTGCACGTGAACCTTCACGGCACAAAATCTGATGGCTCCTCTGGAGTGGCCTCCTGAGCTGTGCACTCTGGCAGCTTAGCCAAGACAGCATAGAACACAGCCACCACCTTTTTTGGGGGAGGGTGGAGGGGTGCTTACATGCAGAGTGGCTAATTGTCTTAGGACTAAGGGATCTGGGGGCTCCAGGGCACATGGGATTTCAGTGCTAAAACCAGGAGGTCTTGGGCAAACTGGGATGGCTGGTCATCCTATTTCTAAGACCTTCTGGGTAGTAAAGAATTAACCTACCCAGAGAGAGTTCTGGTCTTTGCCCTCAGCTTCTGGGAAGGGATTTCCAGGTCCTTGGAATGTTCTGCCTGGTAAGAGTGTCTTTGTTTACCTGGGACCTGGGGCCACATTAGACAGTCTAAGGATGTGACTTGGGATGGGGGCTTTGGGCCATGCAGTGTCTGCTCTACCTCTGGAAGGGCTGGGGACTGAAGACCAGACCTGTGGGTGGTCCAGTGTGTCTGAGGCATGGAGCCCAATGAAAACTCTGCAGGCCAAGGCTCAGGGGACCTCCCTGGTTGGCGATACTCCGAGTGTGTTGCTGGGAAGAGCTGGCGCCATCCTTAACTCCATGGGGAGGGATGACCAAAGCTCCATGCATGGACCTTTCCTGGACTCTGCCTTATGCATCTCTGTCCACGGCTGATTTTAATCTGTACCCTTTTGCTGTAATAAACCATAACTATGAGTATAACGGCTTTCATTGAGTTTGGAATCTTTCGAACAAATGATGGAAACTGAGAACCGGGGGACCCCCCAAACCTGTAATTGGGGTCAGAAGTGAGGGTGGTCTTGAGGACTCATCCTGGGTTTTGCATCTTCCTTCTCCTCCCTCCTCCTTGAAAAGTACAGAAGGGGCTCCTGTGAAAAGCGCGTCTGCCCCTCACCTCTCCCCCCAGCTATCTGACCCCCTCCCGAAATGCATCCACTGTACTGGGTTTCTTGCGTCCGGTCTGGAGCTATTCTGAGTGCTTGTGAACAAATACAAATGTCTTCTCCCGCCCGTCACCCCCTCTTTCGCCACAACTGGCAACACGTTCCTCACACACTTCCTATTGTCCTGCACCAGTTTTGGTGAATTTTCTATTTTTTTCTCTAAGGACCACGTATTTGTTAAGAAACAAATGAAGAAAAGACTGGGTTACACATCTTGGAAAAGTGAAGCAAGGGGGGTGCCAAGGGATGAGGGTCTGGGGGGCGTTTAGGGAGCAGATGTTGCCTTGTGTGTTTAGAGTGGGGTGAGTAGGGAAGGGGCACCTGGAGGGGGGCGGGAAACAGGGCAAAGGGGGTGTGGTCTCTCCGTCTGTGAACCAACGGCATCTCTAGAACTGCCCTCCCTACCTCCCTACCAAAAGGCTGCGCAGCCAGGGAGCAGGTATTTCTTCCGACGCCAGAGATGGAGGAGACGGGCGGCGGGGTGGACACCAGGTTCTTCCCCCGGAGGAGGAGGGTTAGGAGGACACAGCTAGGTTGGTGCAGGAGCACCAGGGCAGCCCCCTGCAACCAGTCTGTGTGTGTGGGGAGCAGGACAGGGTGCTGAGACCTCAAGAAACAACTCCTCCATCCCCGCCTCATGCCCCCCAGGCGGGACATGACAGGTGCCACCCTCTGCCCAGCTGCCTCTTTTGCAGGTGCATCCCGGGCATCCTGAGACGCTCTGTTCTGGGGGAGCAGGTGGGTGGGAGTGACCAGCTCACCACTCGGCCAGGCATCGGCCCCCGGGTGCAGGCAGAGCAGCCCAGCCCCTGGCCCCCTACCCGGCTGGCTTGGTCTGAGAGCAGCCACTTGGCCTCAACCCACTCCCCCGAGAGCAGCCTGCGGAGCCCCTGTGGTGGAGATGAATCACTGGTTCTAAAAATAAAAAGAGTTAAGTCATGAAACAGTGTATTTCCTTTTTAAGCCAGATGTGTCTGCCAAGGGATCCCCAGCAGTTTGGTATGGCAGGGAGGGCCAGGAGCCCTCAGCAATGCCTGGAGCCTCGGGCCGCTGGAGACTCTCTTTCACTCGCTCACACCCACCACAGGGATTAGCACCTGCACGGGCTCGGCACACGGCGGGATAGATGGATGAGGTGGTCCTTGCCTCAGCGGCTCTTGGTTGAGTGGGGAAAATAGATGACATGTGAATAATGCCCACATCGGGCAGACGGCCCTAAGGGCTATAACCACGGGGCAGAGTGTCATGGAGATACACACAGGGAAGGGGCGTTAATTCTCTCTCAGGGTCTGGGGAAAGCTTCCTGGAGGAGGTGTCACTGGAAGTAAGACTTGGGCTACTCTGACAGGCAGATAGAGGAGGGGTGGTGTTCTAGGCCGAAGGAAGAGTGTGAGCAAGGGCTGGGAGGCTGGATGCTCAGGACTGCTCAGATCACCTGGTTACACATGCAGATTCCTGGCACCCCCCCAGACCAGCTGGCTTTAAATCTCTGAGAGTGGGCCCCAGAAATAGGGCTAACAAGCTACCCCAGGTGATTTGCATGCTCCTCAAGTTGAGATCCACTGGTCTGGGTGCTGGATGTGTAGAAGAGGGAGTGAAGATGTACAGTGCAGTGTAGGTTGGGTCCAAATTGTGAGGGCTTTGACTTTTCCCTAGGAGTTAGGACTTTAGCATACAAACAAGAGGTAGCCTTCAAGGGAGTGATGATCCTGGATCTGTGCTTGAGGATGGTTTCTGGGAGCGATGAGGGTGACGGATTAATGGGGTAGGAGGTCCAGGGGATGGAGAGGGCACCGAAGCTTGGGCAGAGGTCAGGGGGTCTGGACCATGGAAATGATGTGAGAGGAAGGGTGGGAGGTCTGAGACACAGCAGGGACAGGACTCGGGTCGCTTCCCTAAGCCCCGGGGGCTCAGGGAGAACCCTGTGATGGTCACTGGGGAAGTATGTGCAGAGTTAGCAGTTATGGGGGGTTATGTGCTTGTCATCATCATTGGAGGAGGAGGAGGAAGAGGGGGAGGGGGGAGTGCTGGGCCCCAGAAGCCAGGGGCGGAGGGTTTCTGGAGATGCCCAGTGGTCAGGGGCAAAGAACGGGGAGGGAGGACGGAGGGGCGTGTGGGGAAATCCTTGGAGAGAACAGCAGCACCTGGCGCTGGAGGTGCCAGGAGGGACTAGAGGTCAGAGGGGCGGGAGGGAGTTCTGCACGGATCCACCCGTGTGGAGGTGGCCATACAGGGCTACGTTCTGAGCCACCGGTCACCTGGGTTTGAATCCCTTTTCTTTTCCTCTCCCCACGTGATCTGGGCACAGGTTTTACCCTCATGAGGACCAGGTTCCTGTCTGCAAGACGGGGACAGGACAACTGTCTTCTGCAAAGCTCTCAGAGCAGAGGCAACGCACAGAGCCTGTCCCTGTCAGATTGCAGGAAAGCCCAGAAGCGTCCCCGGGGCTGTGTGTATCAGTGTGTCGGATGGGACTTTTCTTGGCTGAAGCCACGAAGCTGACAAGGTGATAAGAGCCCTGTGTTCTTGAGAGGTGCGAGGCTCTTTGTCTCGTCTGACTGGAAGAACAGAATGTCCCCAGCTGTCACCCCCATCACCCACCTCCAGCTTCAACAGGGCTGGAAAATGGGTCCCTGGGGGTCATTGGTGAGTGGGTGCCATGGCATTGCAGGTGATTCTGTCTCTTCTGGCCAAGCCAAAGTTGGGAGGTCCCCATAAAACTGTTCAGAGCCTGGGGCGCCTGCAGGGAGCAAGGGGTGATGATTTCTGTGATGTGGAATCGTGGCTGAGGGTCGCTGGGGGCTCAGAAAGTAGTGGGAGGGTGAAGGCTGGGAGAGCTCGTCTGGGATTCCCTGGACCTGGGGGTCACACATGAATGTAATCACTGGTACCTGCTTCTCTGCTGTAAATTCAGAGACTGGAGGCTGGGTGGAGCTGCCCCCAGGGCAGAATGAAGAGAGAGGCAGTGGGGCCACCTGCACGGACCCCCTTAGTTATGGGTAAGTGTGGCAGAGACTCTGAATTTTCCCATAGGGTCGAGTCATTGCCCCCATCCCCCTTACTGATAGGACCCCTGAGGCTCAGCTGAGCAGGGTCACCAGCTAGAGGCCACTTCCCCAGCTCTCCTGTGGCACGTATGCCATGAGATTGGGTTGTGGTCAACAGGACGTGCAAGAAAGGGATGGATGAAGCTGTCAGCGACACCCTTGAAAAGGAAGTGATTCCCTTGGGTGTGGATGAGCGATGCAATGGAATGAACCCAGTTCCTTGGGCAGCCTCATAGCGTGGAGCCCCTGGCCTGTCTTGGACCACCCTCAAACTCTAGATTGTCCCAAGAGAGTTGAAAGTCCATCTTATGTGTGCTGTTGTATTTTGGGGCTCTTTGTTACGGCAGCTTTGTCTGTGCCCTGACTAATACAACAGGGATGACGACGTCCTCGTGGACCAAGGGAAACTGAGGAAGGCAGTGAGTGGAAGGCTGGAGCCATCCTTTAGGGACACCACTCCTGCAGGCAGCCCGCTGGAGGCGACCACCCCCAGAAGTTAGAGTCTGTGGGGTGGAGATTTGGGGGCAGGAGATGAGGAGGGCTTGGAAGGTCACAAGAGGTCAGCCAGACAGCACTCACGTGGGTCCCTAAAGAACCCACAGAGGTTCCAGACGGAGGGCCAGCATCTTGCTTTTGCCACATGGGCTGGATTATAATCATCCCAACCAGGTAGAAATGTCTCCTCTGCCCCCACCCCTCCTTTCAGGCCCCAATTCCTAGAGAGGGGGAGACGGAAAGGAGAGAAAAGGGACAGACTGCAGTTCCCCCCCACTACCTGAGTCATGGGACAGGGCTGAGCTTGGGGGAGACAAGGTAAAAGAATGTTGAACTAGATGTGAGGACATGGAGCTGATTTGGACTTGATTGGACTCATTGATACCCCCAAAATGAGTCTTAATGACAAAATGAATCTTAATTATGTTCTCATACAAGAAAATGACTGACAAGCTCTGGGGATCATACTCGAAACATCAGGAAGGGATGGTGAAGGAGATGTCACTGGGCACGTGTGAAGGCATGGATGGAGGGAGACAAAGCTATTGTCTGTTCTGGGGCTGTTAGTTATGCAGCTTGGTCCGTATCCTAACTGGTACACCCTTTCAGTAAACCTGCTACATTCAACCTCCTCATTCGTAAAATAGACCGACTGCCTGGCCTACGGCACAGAGATCCAGGAAGTGTCAGGACACACAGAACACCTTTGTGCTGCCCTTTTCTCTAAGGCTTGCCTTCTCTTCACTTCCCTGTAAGCCTTTGAGGCCAGGACCCATGACGATGGCCTAACACGATGCCCCATTTTCATCCTCCTAAGAAGCATTTGCTGCCTGTCAGGAGAACAAACCCTTTGGACGTCAGCTATTCTTGTCATGACCTCAGAGAGACAGAAATTAGCAGGAGAATCAGAGAGAAATGGCCACCCTCTCCCACCCATTTCTTCTCACCATTGATAACGATGGGGGTAGCCTTGGAAGGAGTATGTGTGTGGTGGGTAGCCTCACGTTTTGGAATCTGTTTGGCAAAGCCTTGTGCTTTGGGAATTTGAAGCTGGCCGAGGTGGGCTCGTGCATTTCTGGAACTGCTGTGGGCTGGGGGCAGGTGAGGATGTTTCCTTAGAGCCCCAAGGTCTTGGGATTGAGTGAGCTGTCTCTAGCTGATCTTGGGGACGGGCAGGCAGATGGATGATCCTAACATAGCCAATGGCAGTTTCCACAAGATGCCCGTGGGAATTCTTCCCCCACTTCCCTGGCTGTCTTCACCCACATCCCTGGGCCCCCCAAAGTATCTGGTGAACGCTCACCACAGCGGTGTGGACAGCTGTCTGATTGTGGTCTCACCCCACCCTGAACACATGCCTGACAACCCACTCCTTCCCAGCGGATTGGGCAGGGGCCAGCGGAGAGGGAAAGAAAACACTTCGATCCATCCTCAGCTCCCAGCACTCTGTAGGAAGAACAAGCAATGGAAGAGTAACACATACCAAAAACGAGAAGTCAGGATCATGGGAAAATAGACGTTAAACAAGGAAGGTGAATCCAAGGACGAGGTGGGGTAGGAAACAGGCTCACTCTGTGGTTGCTCTGGCCAAGCTACAAATTTCTGGCAGCCAAAGGGAGCAGGGAAAGAATGAAAGGTTTAGAATCTGCACAGCCATTGGAGAAAATATGCCCCTCCTCAGGAACTGTAAATGTTCCCTAGCACTTATTTGTAAAAGAAATTTGTCACAAGGGGCTTCACCTAAACATTACTGGGACATTTGGTGATTGTATTAGCCAAGGTTTTCCGGACAAACAGAACCAACAGGGTGTGTATATATATATAAAGAGATTTATTATACGGAATTGGCTCACATGATTATGGAGTCTGGCAAATACAAACTTTCCAGGCTGGAGACCCAGAAGGCCCAATGTTCAGTTAGAGTCTGAAAACAGTCTGCCGTAGAACTAGGAAGAGCTGATTTTGCAGATGAAGCCTGAAGGCCGTCTGCTGGAGAAGGCTCTCTTGCTCAGAGGAGGCTGGGCTTTTTCTTCTAGTCAGGTCTTCAACTGATTGGACGAGGCCCACCACACAGGTAGGACAATCCATGATTGGGTCTACCAACTCACGTGTTATCCCCATCTAAAAACACCCTCCCAGACACATCCAGAATAATGTTTGATCAATTATACGAGCACCCTGTGGTCCAGCCAAGTTGACACATAAAGTTAACCATCCTGGTGATGGTCAGTGTTGTCCCCCATCTCTACAACTACAGTCATGTACTGATTGGGCAGGGCCACCAGATGCAACTCAAGAAAGCACTCAAGGGGGTCATGCCACGGTTCTCATGGAGGAGGGATAAGTCCACTTCCCCTTGGCCACAGTCCATCTCCAGGGCTGGTGTGCATCTTAGGGACATCTGAGATTCTCCAACTAGACTGTTGACCGGGCAGACATGAGACATTGCCATCGATTTATTGTTTTAACCAGAGGGGTCAAGTTTGGAAAAGAAGCACATGAGGATGTCAGGTGCGTGAGGACGCGGTAATAAGAGTGATTTCAAGGGCACAGCTTAGGGCAAAGGGCTCTGGGAAATGTAGTCCCGTTTCTACAGTGCCCGGGCAGGACTGCAATGGATCTGAGAGCAAACCACTCAGAAACCCATAAGGCTCATGCGAGTGTCTGCTGGAGTGTCACATGCTGAGAAAGCCTCCCCTGACACCCCACCCCCCGGCCCACCCAGCATCTTATCTCCTTGCTTACCTGCCTTTATTTTCTGCCATAGAACTTGGTACCAGCTGATGCTGCTTTATGTATTAATTGTCTTCTCTGGGTCATCTTTTTATTTAATGGATTGTCTGGAGTGCAAGCCCCAGAGGGCAGGGGTTGGCCTGCCTGTGTCACTGTTTTGCTCACTTGATGATGGTGCCTGGCGCCTAGTAGGTGCTTAGCCTCCGTTTCAGGGTTGACTGGCTCTTCTGCGTACACTCTCCTCTGGCTACACGTCCCCATTCCTTCAGCCATGCCCTGGCGCCTGGCTTTTGGCTGGTCCCTGTGCTGCAGCCCCTTCTAGTCCAGACAACTGGGAGAGGCTGGACTGATGGAGGGGCCAGTGTCAAGGGCTTCCTGCCTCTAGCCTTGCAGCTTCCATCAGCAGACACGGCTTCATCTCGACTCCTCGGATGCTGGACAAGCCTGCAGGTCTGTTCCCATGGCCCATGGGGCCATTTACCGGCAAGGAGGGTGTGGGTGTTGCCCTTGAGGGGTTAAGGGGCCATTGCGGGAGCTGGACAAAGATGCAGCCTCTACGTCAGGGCCAAGGCTTATTGAATGACCCACAGGGGCTAGTCACCTTCCTAACAACATTCTGTGCATCCTTTCATGTACTTTTCACAAACCTCCACTGGGGCAGGTACTGTCACCATCCCTGGGCCTTGAAGCAATTTGCCCCCCACCCCTTTGGCAAGTGAGCATCCGGGCTGTGGGCAGAGGTGGTCTGACTACCGTGGCCCCCAGCCCCTTACCCTTGGCATGCTGTCCTCTGGGCCCTGTCCTGGGTGGACAAATGCCACTGCAGAGAATCCTGGGGGGATGCAGAAGGGGTGAGGAGTCCCAGCCTGGGGACAGCTGGACTCAGCCTCGAAGGCTGTAGAGGATGTTTGGAAGGGGGTGCTTTCTAAGGGAAGGCAGGGCTGCGGACCTTGTGTGTTGGGGCCAGGGGAGGGTGGGTTTGGAAGGCTGGTTGCTGGAAGGGGGATGCCCGGTGGCTAGATTCTGCCTGCTTGGAGGAGAAATGAGCTCTTGCTTGCAAAGAAACAGCTGTCTGGAGAGCTGTGCGCGTAGATGTTTTTACGCATGCTGTATATAACGTGGGAGAGGCTGGGCCCACATTCCCTATGTGTTTATTGCAGAACAATCTTATCCTAAGAATAACAGGAGAAATATCACCCACATCCCCACCACACCAACAAATCAGCTGTAAACTTTTCACGCTCCCTCTGGGCCGCATGCCTGTGCAGACAGGACTCAGAGACCACCTTTCAGAGAACAGACTTGTTTGTTCATTGATTTGCTGAGCAAAAGTTGACTAAGTACCTACCTATTTTGTGTCAGAAACGGTGCTCTTACAAATCTTTCTTAGATTTTTCTCTCCAGTTTTACCACCTATGTAAATGTCCCTCATTAATCAGGGTATGTTAATTGCTGTAACCACCAACCCCCCCCAAATACAGTGGCCTAATCCAAACAATGTGTATTTCTTATTTATGAGATTGCAGTGCAGGTGGGGGTGGGTCTCTGCTCCATGCGGTCATGCAGGGACCCAGGACCCTCCCTCCCAGAGATTGTACCATCCCCCAGAACCTGGGAAGCCTCCATTTGGTGCCCTTTGTTGGGCTGGCAGAGGATAAATAGAGAAAAGGAGCAGGAGACTTCTGGTCAGGCCTGGAGGTGCTGTACAACATTGGGTGGTGCTCAGTGATGTACCTGAACCTATCTGTGAGGGAGGCTGGGCGATGTGTGTGGTCTAGGTGGGCCTCCAGAAGGAAGGAGAAACAGGTGTGGTGACCATCTGTCCAGTGGCTGCCACAATCCCTCAATAATACATTGTTTAGTTCTGAAAAATAGAGTAGAAGGTACAAACCAAATGGTGGAAGGAAAAGGCAATATTTTCACCAAGAGTTGAAGGCTCCCAGGAAAATATACAATATGATGGCAAGCTGAAGGGAAACTCTGGGTCAGAGCCTGCTTGCTGGCCCGAGTTTGCCCAAATCCTTTCTGACCTCAAGAATGGGGTAGGCACAGGGCTCACTGCGGCCGGGGTGTCTGGTCACCGTAGAAGGATAGTAGAGAGAGTGGATTGCTTTGTACCATCTGCTTCTGTGCTTGCTGTGGCCAACTTCCCGTTCTCAGGAATAGGTCAGAGTAGATCACTTCTGGGGGATGCAACGGAAGTTCTCAACTGATGGAGGCTGCTGGGCAGAAGAAAGAGCAGGAACATCATTAGCATTTGGTCAAGGTCATCCAGTGGATAAGATTCTCACTCCAGCAATCTGCCTCGGGTGACAGTGGTGCAGTGGCAACAGAAATCTTGAGTCACATGGCTGTCACCTGGACCGGCAGTACATCACTGCTATCCTGGGATCTCCCTTCAGAGGTTTCCTGGGACCTCCTTCACCCCTCACCCATGGTGGATGAACTACTTCTTCCATCTCCAGTCTCCTTCTTGGTTTATTTTCTCACATTGGGGTAGCACATCTTTCAGTAGCTTCTTGAGAAATTGTTAACTCGTAGGCAAATTTTTTTGAGACCTTGCATGTCTGAAATGGTTTTTATTCCATCATGATACTTGATTGATACCATATCATGCCGTAAGATTTTGGATAGGAAATAATTTTCCTTCAGAATTTTGAAGGCATTGCTCCACTGTTTTCTTGCACCCAAGAAATTCTGTTGAGGATCTTGAAACCACTCTGAGAACTTATCTTTTGTATGTAATTGGTTTCCCCACCCCCCACCAAAGCTTGTAGAAACTTCTTTTTGTCCCAAGTGTACTAAAATTTCACAACGATGTGCTATGGTACAGGTCTATATTTATTTTCTATGCTGGATATTTCGTGGGACTCTTCAATCTGGAAAAAAAACCCTTCAGTGCTGGGAACTGTCTTGAATGATTTCATTGATGGTGTTTTCTGTTCTTCCTCTCAGATAACCTCTGTAGTGCCTGCTGTTTGGATGTTGGATCTTCTATATTTTTATCCTTCGTATCCTCTCTCTCGTTTTCTTCTCCCCTCTCTTCTCTTTTTATTTTACTTCCTGGGATATTTTCTCCACTTCATGTTTAAACTCTTTTATTGAGTTATCACTTCTGCTGTGATTTTTATTTTTAAATTTGGGAGCTCTTTCCTTTTTGTCCTCTGAATGGTCCTTTTTGATAGCACCCTGTTCTTGTTCTTGGGTGTGACATTCTACCTCTCTGAGGATGTTGAGGACAGCTTCTTGTTGTCGATACAGTTGTGAAAGCTTTCTTTCCCTTGAACAGTCTCAGTTTCCTCTGAATTGCATTTTTCTGTTGGTTGTTTTGGTGTCTGTCTCTCATGTAAGACTGTTAGCAGATGTCTGATAGCTTTTGGCTGTCCACTCATGACTAAGTTGGGGGAGGGGGGTGGGCACAGAACTCATTGAAAGTTCAAGAGTGGAGGTTGACCACTCTTGAAGCCCCATAAGCTTCACTGTGGTTTTTGAGGATCCCCTGATATCAGAACCCTTAGACCCTTCCTCTTGGGCTGGATTAGGTCTCACTGAGGGGCGAGGTCTGATTGCTGGTGTTCTGGAACCTAGTTGGTGAAGGGGGAGGATGCAAAGGGTCATTCAACCTGCCTCCCTGGTCTTGGCAATGTAATCAAGGCCCTCCACTGGGCTGGCATCCCCTAGCCTGGAAGCCTCTGTATTAATCTGCCCAGAAAATAAAATTCTTCTTCTAGGATTGGGGGTGGTGGTGTCCTCCCACTTGTGGGAGGGGTCTGGGGCTCCAACTGTATCTCAGAACATCTCACCTAGTCCTCTTCATCATGGCAGCCTCTTCATCCCAGTTCCAGAGGGGATTCTGGGAGGATTCTGCTGTGGAAATCAGCTCTTCCCCAACCCCTTGACTTTCCCAGGGGCCACCCATGGGATCCAGCTTTTAAAAGTCATTCTGCTAAGTCAGTGTTCACCCCCTAGTCTCCTGTCTTCCCTCTAAAATATAGTTGCTGCAGTACCTTTTCCATTCTCTGCATCTTTGTGTGTTTACGTCTTCAAGATCCCTTTACCACGGCATTGGTCATGTACTGGGAAGGAGCAGAATTAGACGCCATCAGTCACCTGCCTTCAGGAGCACCTTTTGTTTTGCCCCCTTTAACATTGTTTTCTCATCTCACTGTCTGATTTTCACAGCGGTGATTTTCATGGTGAGACAACAAGGGAGGCTTTTCTTTCCAAAAATGTGTTCTGTGAAATGTTGGCCGAGGATGAAAATTGTTCTGGGGTCAAATAGTTTGGGATGTTTGGGGATATCCAAGGGTAACTGCAGTCAATCCCCAGGCCTGGGTGCAAAGACCCAGGGCCCGCCAGGCCACAGTGCTTCTAGAGCAATTCTGGCTGTAACTCCATCTCTGGAAAGGCAGTGACCAGGATGCTATTGGGCCCTACAGGTGACCCTCCCAGGAGCCCCTGGCCCCGGGCTGGGTCAGGTGGCCCCCATGGGCTCCCACGGCCCCTGTACCTCCGCCAGTCGCATAGTCTGTTGTGCATTGCGGTTGCCTGTTTGAGCCTCCCTCTGGCCTGGGAGCTACCTGTGGGCTGGAACGGAGTCTTATTAACTGTTAAAATCCTGTTGCACAGCGCAGGTGTGGAGTAGAAAAGGCACCCAAATATCTGCTGGAAGAAAAGAAGGAAGGAAGGAGGGAGGGAGGGAGGCGGGCACTGCAAGAGCAGAGCGCGGCCCTCCCGCCACCTGTGCACACAGACACACGATCCCGTGGGACCCAGCGCCCACCGCTGCTGTGTGTAAACAGAGCCTGGCCCCTCTGGCGTGGCCCTGTCTCCCGACACGGGCCTTCGCCTCCCCGTGGAAACCCAAGCTCCAGACTGGGACGAGGGTTGGCAGATGTCTGTGAAAAGAGCCGTCTGCCTTTGCTGATAAGAATCCTCTAGACAAAGGGCCGGCCTGGGCTGGGAATTCCCACCGGGCTCTGGGTCAGGAGACTCCGACACGCCCGGATCACAGCTCCCCTGCCTCTCGCAGCCATTCCTGTGGGCCCGGGGTTCCCCTGGCATCCAAACCCCTGGCCATTTTGGGACCTCTCGGAGAAGAAGATTTTTCTCCCAAGGCTCCGAGTTGGGGGTATTGGTACCATTGGCTCAGCCTGAACCATCTTTTCCTGAATCATCAGGGTCTGTGGAGCTGAGGCCCCGGGGGCTTGGCGTGGGGTAGGGCGCACACAGCAACGAAGGGTGAACGATTAGGAATCACCCTGTTGGGGGTTGACCAGAAGCCCTGTGTGATGGTCCCTCTGGTGCCGAGTTGAAAAGTGGCCACATGATGCCAAGGAGGTCAACGTGGGTGCCCAGGCCACAGTGTCCCTGGGGTGAGGGTCACTCGTGGCCCTGGTGTGAGCCCATGACCCTTCCTCACTACTGAGCATGCTCTGAAGGAGGGAAGAGCAGTGCAGGGGCATGGCAGCCAAGGCACCCCAAGGAGAGCCCACGGCAGCACTCCCACTCAGTCTCCCCTGGAGATGGAGAAGGGCAACGCTAATGGGGTGAGTGTCCATGGACCAGCCCGTCCGACCTTCACTGGTGTTGCAGTGTCACCCCATCACCCACTTGTTGTGAGTGAGAACCTCCGGCTCATAGGAGAAGTGTCTTGCCGAGTGCCAGGAGGCTGCAGCTTGGAGCTGGGTCTGCCTGGTGCCAGGGTCCTGGCTTCCTCCCTTGGGGTCTGGACCTGTGGAAAGAGTTCCTTCCCGGGGAAGCAGGAGAGGCAGAAGGATCCCAGGGGGTTCTGTCCTATTCTCTTCTCACTTTCCCGCCAGGCCTCCAATTAGAGTCAGACCAACCAACAGGGCCAGCCCCCTCCACCAGTTCCCGCAGCTGCACCGGTTACTGCACGTCTGGCTCAGCGTTGCTGCCTTCATAGAAGATGTGTCAGGAGGGCCCCTGACTCATGCCCTCCCTGGCCCAGCTCCTTCTGCTTCCCTTCCTCTGTCAGCGCCTGTGAAAACCTGGCCTCAGGCTCCGAAACAGAATCACATGTTACTCAGAGAGGAAGAGCATCCTTTCTTCCACTGGTGAGATTTTCACCCAGTTGTTTCCCCCAAACCCTCCCCGGACCGCCATAAAAGACCATGAAGCTTCACACTCAGAAGCAGAAGCACACACACCAGATTGAAAGAAAGGAAGATGTATTTCTAGTGTCACCATTGTACTGATTTTAAAAAGTGAGGGTGAAATGAGAGGTGAGGTCTCCCCCGTACCATCTCTGTATCAGTCAGCTATTGTCCCCATAATGCCATGTAACAAAGCTTCCTCAAACTCAGTGGCACAGAACCCTCAGACTTTATCTCTTGCTCGAATGTCTGGTTGGTGGGGTGGCTCTGCTCCAAGGGGCAAGGCTGTGGATTGGCTGGGGTTTGGCTGATTCAGAGACCAGCAGGCCCCCCTGGGCATGGCCTTCTCACAGCACTTGGAAGTGTAGGGGACAAGCCCAGTCCTCAATGCAACTTTTGAGCTTTTGTTTGTACCTGTCAGCTAATGTTCTATTGTTCAAAGTGAGTTACGTGGCCAAGCCTACCATTAATGGGGAGGATATCATTTCCCTGGGTGCCATGGCAAGGGGCATGGATGCAGGGCAGAGTGAAGAATGGGCACCATGCTGCTGTCTACCATGGTCCTTTTCTAAGAGCTTTGAGCTGAACTCTGCCCTGATTGAAGGGTGCTTGTCAGTGTGGGTGGGGTTGGGGCTTTGGGAGCTGGAAATGGTGGATTTGGGTTCAAGGCCCATTTGGTCACTTACAAGCTGTGGGACCCTGGGCAAAGTTTGACAGAGCCTCAGTTTCCTCCTGCGTAAAATGGGGTGTGATATTAGTCTACACCCAAGCTTCTAGTGAGAACTGAGTGAGCTGGACACACCACAGCACAGCCAGCCACACGACAGCCATCATGAGTGTCATGGCAAGGTCTCAGCAGTGAAGTCCTCTGGACATCAGCATGCAGAGGGACTGACGGCCCCTGGTCTCGCCGGTCAGTTCTGGAAGCTTCCCTGTGACCCGACAGAGCCTCCTTCTACCATCTTGTTGACTTCGCACGGAGCTGGGGAAGAAAGGCTTGCTTATCAGGAGGCTTAAGGGACTCCAGAACCACCGTTGTAAGCAAAATATGTTCTTGTTCATGAGTTGGAGGTGGCTAGGACACATGGACAGGTCCACCCAAGTCTCTGTCCCAGAGTCTCTTTGTCTTTTTGGGGAGGCCACAGTGCCTTGCAGAATCTGACAGACGCTATTGGACCTTCACCCATTACAAAACACGCAGGCATGTAATCTTATGGGTATAATTTTAAGCAGTTCCCAGGCTCCCTGAAGATGACGTATACAGGAGAGATGAAAAACCCCATCTAGGGGCACATCAGGAGACAGGAGTCACTTGAAGGGCTCCCATCTGTTGGAAAATGCTGGGGAATTTGAGGATCATGGTGTGTGTAATGCCAGCGATGGAGGCTGGATTATAATCCAACCCTCAAAATGTGAATCCGTAGGGCCTCCCTGGTGGCGCAGTGGTTGAGAGTCCGCCTGCCGATGCAGGGGATGCGGGTTCGTGCCCCGGTCTGGGAGGATCCCATATGCCGCGGAGCGGCTGGGCCCGTGAGCCATGGCCGCTGGGCCTGCGCATCCGGAGCCTGTGCTCCGCAACGGGAGAGGCCACAACAGTGAGAGGCCCGCATACCGCAAAAAAAAAAAAAAAAAAAAAAGTGAATCCGTGAGTCTGTGCTGATAATGAATTCATAGATAGATAGATAAATAAACGACAGCCAAGAGAAAGCTCTTTACAGGAGAAAGCCAACTAACAAATGTTGATGGAGTGATAGGCTTAGGAAATTGCAATTCTGCAACCATCAGAGTGAGTAATAAGTGAAAGAGGCACACATCATACTCACGGATGGATGTGAAGATGGCTGGGTGAGAGTTTAATGATAAACAGGTTATTTATGTTGTCTTAAAATATCTTTTCACAGATGATTTATTACATTCAAAGGGACAAATGGAGAAGTAATAAAAGTCAACATCACCAATATGGAGACCAAGTGACATCATGTGCCCCCTGATGGCATGTCCCCAAAAGGACACAGCCTCTGTTCCGTGTGACCTCCCCCCCACCAAATCTGAACCCAAGGAAACAACAGACAGACACAAATAGAGGAGTGACCTGTCTGTCCTCTTCAAAATGCTAACATCATGAAGACAAAGAAAGGAGTAATTATCTAGAAAAAGGAAACTTAAAAGGACATGATGCTAAATGCAACAATGGATCTTATTTAGAAACAAAATGCTATGAAGAACATTATGGGGACAATTGGAAAAATGGGAATAGAGATCATGCATTATTTTTTCAATGGTAAATTTTCTGAATTTAATAATTGTACTGTGGTAAACCTCATTAAAATTCCTATTCATTCTTAAAAAAATAATTGTACTGTGGTTGTGTAAGAAGATGTTCTGGCTATTAAAAAATACACCCGGGAATATTTAAGGGTTGCTCTGGACTGAATTGTGTCCTCCAAAAATTCGTCTGTTGAAGCCTCAGGTGCAGTGTGGTTGTACCTAGAATAAGAGGGTAATTCAATAAGATGAAGTTGTGAATGGGGCCCTGATCCAATGAGATTCGTGTCCTTATGAGAAGAGACACCAGTCCTCTTGAGCCAGGACTCAGGGGTCCTGGTGCCTGGGTCAGTATCGGGGGTGTTCCACTTCCCCTTTGTCCTCTCAGTGGCCACCCCACCAGCAAGGCAGGCCCTGGGGACGTTGGGCCTGACCAAGTCATGTTCCTCATCCCCCAAGCCTGGTTCCTCACGGCTCACCCAATACTCCAGTCCTTCCTGGCCTCTGCTTATCCCTCCTTCTTCCTCTGCCATGGCCACCCCTGCCACGTCCCACCTACGTCCCTTCTCCATCACAGGGGAGCCTGGCTTCCCCCGTGTCCTGACGCAGAGCCCAAAGGGTTTCTGTATAATCCACACAACAGCCTTCAGGTCAGTCTTTGCTCCACTAACTGTGGTGGGGAAAGTCGCCCAGCTCTGCACAGAGCCACACGCCAAGACACAAAGAAGCAACATCCCTGAAAGCATCTTGGGTCTTCTTCCTTTCTTCACGAGACCCCGTGACATAGACACCCCAACGCTGCAGGCGCCAACTTGGAGCAACCACAGACGTCGGCTTGTGCTTCTTCAATGCCATTAAAACACCAATGAACTTTTCAGTCTGTTTAGCGGCATGGTCGTCTCTCTGACAGTGGCCTTTACCCAACTGAGACCTCAAATTTCAGACCACAGGGCTCCTAGTTTGCTGCAGGTAGATTTTCTCAAAACCCTCAGCAAGTGGGTCCTGTCATCTCTACAGCCTTCATGATCCAGGAGGGAGCTTGGATTTGGCTGTGCAGACGTCTTCCAAGAGCATCTCACCACCCAGACCGACAGCTGGTCTCCGATTGCATTATCGGCGGGCTCATTACCTATTACCGTCGGAGCCAGGGACACATCATGTCATTCGTGATGTCCTGCAACATCTCAATCTTTGTTAGTCCATGACTTCATTGCAAATCTCTGCGTTTTTGCAGGAATCAGCTGGTGAACTCATATGTCGAAATCTGTCTTCCCTTTTATCTTTCCCTCCGGTACCCAGGATCTCCCCAAATAGCCTTTATTCACAGACAGAGCAGACCATTTCCCCCTTTTAACACTGAACAGTGTTTGCTAAGAAATGAAATATTTTCGACTCTGAATTTCAGCTATTTTCCATTTTCCTCGACCTAATTGAATGAGCAGATGCTTTATCTGCCACGGCTCATGGCAAAGTGGATGCTCACTCCCAAATTGCAGCAACGCCAAATGCATTTTGCTTCTTTAATGTTTTCTGATCGTTTCCAGAGCTTCTTTGGTCATGAGAAGCTCCGTGGGTTGCAGACAACTCTTCCCGATAACTGAATTTTTGTTCCCGGGATGATGAGCTGCAGTGACAGGAAAAGATGTCCTTTCTTTATAAAGTCATCTTCCAACCATCAGAAACGAAAGAAAAGTCTTCCCAAGGCCGAAATTCACCTTGAACTTTTTGCCCTTGGAGGGGAAATGGTGGTGGTCATGGTCCACCACTTTTTTGCTCAAATTTCAACTTGAGCTGGATTCTAACTGAAACTGTGTAATTCTGAATCTGTGTTGACCCCAGATAAACCCCGATGAATTACTGATGATAAAGAAGCTGGTGGTTGTTCTACAGTTTGCTCCTGGGCCAGGCTGGGCTCTGCAGGAAAACTTGAAGGTACAGAGACACGGTGGGTTGAGCCGGAACACTGGAGGGTCAAGGCTGGCTGAATTGGACCCAACGTCATGGCTTTACTTTTGTCTCAATGTCTCTCTCACTGAAGAGTCCCGTATTTTCACACTGCCACTGAACAAAGAGAACCTTGGCTCAAGTTTTGTAACCCTGGGGCTGATGTAAAGTGATTTTGATGGTTTTATTGTGTTTCCGACAATTTGGGGGGATGGAGGAAAGACGTTTCCTCTGGGGACTGGTGGGGGGTACAGCACAGCTCTCACCCCGTCTCCTCCCAGGTGCTCGGCTGGGAGTCTCAGGAAACCAGGTGGAGGGGTGACGGCCGAGGGCTGGGGTCATCGAGGGCCAGATGATGTGGGCAGTGTGAATCCACAGAAGAGTCTAAGGGGTCCCTTTGGTGACTTTTCTGGCCCAAGTTGTTCAAGGTCCCGGGATGGTCGAGGGGAAGAGGGCTTTTGAGTCGGGACAGGTGAAGCCGAGATGAGGCATCTGGGGTGACCCTGGATTTTGGCCGCAGGATGGATGGGAGTGGGGTGGTGCCACACACTTCCCCCCACTGAGGCTGACCTCTCAGGGGTCTGGCCCAGGGTCATCGAGAGGCTTGGGATGGGGACCTGCCATCCCTGAGGGATCTCCTGGCCTCTCAGCAGACCCACTTGGGCCACTAGAAGGCACCCTAGAACTCAGCCAACTAGAATACACCCCAGACCTGGGGGTGCTTCCGACCTTGGTGGTTCATCATGACACTCAAGCTCCAGGGCTTCCGCTGCAAGGGCCCGCCCAGGTGCTCACCCGGTCGTGCATAGCTCTTCAGATCTGCAAAAGTGAGATATCACAGGGGCAGCAGGTCAAGCCGCCGTCCCTTCCCTCTGACTTGCCCTCTCCTTGGGGACAGGTGTGTGTGTGTGGGTGCAGGGGAGGCTGCCAAAGTCGCTGGGGTCCAGGTGAGGGACAGTGTGTTTCGTGGGCTGGGTTCGTGTGGTTCCGGTCACTTTTGTATAGAGTCCAGTCGTCACTGGCCCCAAGCACAGGCTGGCTTCCAGGGATACACCTGAGTCCGCTGGGAAGACCCCCTGGTGCCCGGTAAAAGGGTGGGGCTGAGCCCATCTTATGGGCTGTGATGTGAGCCCATCTTCTGGCTTCCGGCCCTGAGTGTGTGTGGGCAGCAGAAATGAAGCGTGACAGTCATGGAGCCAGAAACCAGTCTGTGGAAAGTTCCTCCTGTTGCCCGAACTGTCATGTTGTGAGTGGGGTATTCAGTTCTTACTGAATCCAGTCCTAATGAAAGGTCTCTTCTTTCAGGAATTGACTTGATAATACAAGGCACATCATTATAAATAGACCACACGACCGTATACACATCTTGTCCTTTTTTTTTTTTTTTGGTGGGAATCATGGCAAATCCATAGCCCGATTCCTGGGTTTGCAGAGCGGAGCATACAAACAACGAGAACACAGATCTCTGCCTGAATAAACAGGCTTTATTGCATCTCAAGCTACCAGATCACTTCTTAGAGTGTGAGTGTGAGCGGTTGGTGGTGATGGTTGTATGAAGTGAATGGATTTAATCCCACTGAACTGTACACTTACAAGTGGTTAAGATGGTAGATTTTATGTTACGTGTATTTTACCACAATAAAAAAAGACGAAGAAAAATATTCATTTGAATTGCTTTTGTATTTGTCAATTTCACATAATTTCTGTATTTTGTAGAGTTATTGATGGTTTCAAAAATAAACATGATGAGAAGGAGTATCCTAGTGGAAACCTAAAATATAAACCAAAAGGAAGCAGGCTGACAAAATATCAAAATCTCTCTTGTTATATCACAATAGAAACTAAAACTCTGATAGTCAAAATCTTAAAAAAAAACTGTGCTTATCCATCAATGATAAACAAATTTCATTTTCCCATGTCAGAACAAGATGGAGTTATCTTTCTAGTCTCTTCATAGAAAAAATCATATAATCACAAAAGTATTGTCATATTGAGAGGTGATAAAACAGTTTACAACCCCAAATATAGAGAAATGGTGTTAACAGAGATGGGTCAGTTCAGAAATAAGAACATTGATACTTTTCTGTTTCCGGGAGTTTGAGATCTTTGTGAGCTTTGTCACTTTTGAATTGCAGTTTCTTTCCTCATTCTAAGCAACACTCACGCGTGTCTAGTTTTGTATTTGCAACTTTGTATTCATTTTCTTACAGAGCGCTGCCCTTTCCTCGACTGTTTAACCTCCAGGCACCTTGGCATCGGGCTTCACTCCTTCCTCCTCACCTCCCCACACCCAAGGTTTCTGCTCTACCGCGGGGGGGGGGCGGTTGGCGCCACCCAGGATGTCCCACTTCCTCCCACGGGAGGGGGGGCCCTCTCCGTGACTGGACCCCGTCCTCCTCTGCCCTCTTTATCCACCTCAAACAGGTCAACCCCTCACATGCATCCCTCACTTAGTTCCCATAACAACCTGCTGGACGGGATGATGGGCACCTCAGGTTACAGGTGAGGAATTTGAGGCAGGACCCCGTGAAGTCACTTGCCAGAGCTTCTCAGCCACTACGCGATAGAAGTGGGATTTGAACCCAGGGCTCTGGTCCCAGAGCCCCTGTCTGAAGCCCAGGGTTACGGTGTTCTCCCTGGTTTGTCACCAAGGAGGCGAACATCCCCATCCATAGGAACGGGCACCATTTATTAATCCCCTCCTATGGGCCTTCTATGGGGCCACGTGTCAGCCTCAAGGCTGTGCTGGAAGGCGATACAATTATCACCCCATTTCACAGGTGAGGAAATCGAGTCTCAGAGTGCTCAAGTGATACACATAAGGCGGCACGGCTCAGAGGCAGGGAGAGCTGGGTTTTGATCTCAGACTTATGGGCCCTTTCTAGTGGCCCAAGGCTAACTCTGGCCCTTGGAAGTGGACCTCTGGTGCCACCAGCATCCATTCTGACCTTCCAGCCCAGGCCGGGCTACTAATGGCTCCAGTCTCTTCTGTGCCCTCGAGGTGACTGTGACCTGTCCAGTCTGTGCACGGCACAGGGCCATGCTCCCGGGGGGGGCCCACGCTTGGCTTAATGCTCTGTCACTGTTGTGAAATTCTCCAAACTTTTGAACAAGGGCTCACTATTTTCATTTTGCACAGAGCTCTGCAAAGAGTGTGTCTGAACCAGGTAGGAGGGGCCCACCAGCTGGACCTGACTGTGGCCTCCCCGGAATGGCGCTGTCAGCGCCCCTGTGGGGACTGTTCCAGAACGTGGTCTCCCGGGAAGGCTGGGTGCTTTGTGCGGCTGACCAGTGAGCTCCACACCCCTCCTCAACCACTTTCCTTGAATCTATTTGTAAAATGAATTACTCCAATACAGGAGGAACAAGAAGGTTCTTTATCTCCACTTGGGCAAATCCATTAGAATTAACAGCCCCTCTGAAGCCCCTCCGAGGGGGTGACGTCAGCTTGTCTTTGGTGATTTGCGGAGTGGCCGCATGATAAGGAATCCGGGCCCATTTTCGCAGTGACAGGGCGTCCATCCCTGGCGGTGCCCAAGAATTAGTGATCCTATCTCTCCATTTATCAGAGCCCTTTGGGGGATGAGACAGTCGGGCGGAGACAATTGTTGCCTTGCTGGCTCCCGTCTGCAGGACCTGTAGTGCCTGCCGGCTTGCCCGGGTCCCTGGGGTCGGGGCGGCTTCCTACAGGGAGAATCCAGCTGCCTCCCAGGGTGCTACCTGCGTGGCCTGCCACCTGCTGAACAGTGTGAGGCTTCTGCCCTGCAGTACCGTGGGGATGAGAAAGAGGGGACTGGGTGAGGGGAAAAACCCAGGCGTACTGCCCACGCCAGCTTCAGTCTGAGATGCTAGGGAAGGTGGCACTTCCCAAAGAGGGCGACACCCATCCCACCTGCTCTTCTTACAGGGTGAGCGGAGCGGGCTTGTTCCCTCCCTGGGCAGAGAACTCGGGCAGATCTGTGTAACTCCCATGGGGCATGCGGCCAAAGGGAGGCCGTGTGACTCCCCAGCCTGGGTTGAAAAAGGCAACTTGGCTTCTGCTCAGCTCTCCCTCTTGGGCTCACCTGGGGCTCTGTCCTCCATGTTGTGAGGAAGCCCAAGTAGCAGAGAGGCCACATGCGCCTCTGGCCGAAGACTGCCCCCACGCC
This sequence comes from Mesoplodon mirus, assembly GCF_964341445.2. Lineage (NCBI taxonomy): Eukaryota > Metazoa > Chordata > Mammalia > Artiodactyla > Ziphiidae > Mesoplodon > Mesoplodon mirus. Next base: position 4,502,921 of record NC_138983.1, on the reverse strand, counting down.
TCCCCAGGCCCCAGCCAACACCAGCCTCCACCCCCCGGCCTTCTGCTGCCTAGCTGAGGCCCCAGGTGAAGAGGAGCACAGGCAAACTGTCCCCACTGTGCCCATCTGAATCCGTGACACCCAGGAGCCACGAGAAATAATAAGTGGTGATTACCGGAACACACGGAATTCGCAGGTAGGAGGAAATGTCTGGGTGAAGGGACACCTGTTAGAGTCACCTGTTAGGGACACCTCCTCCGCAGGGATGAGCTAACAGAGGGAGAGCTGCAGGCAGGTGCCAGCCCCGCTCTGGGATCTGTCACGGGGGGCATGCCTTCTGCTCATTCCCTGCCACGTGCTAGGTGGGGGTCACCCTGTGTGTTTGCCGGTGTGACCCTCACAGAGTGGGTAGGCCTGTACAGATCTGGGGGTTAGTATGAAGAAGCCACTTTCCCTTGGATCTATGTGTCAAGTGATCTGAAATCAGCTTCGTCAGGCATGACGGCAATGTTTCAGTGCTTTGTCTGCAGAGCTCACTCATGATCATAAATGATTCAGAGCTCTCGGAGGGAAAATCCCAGGCCGCTGTTGAATTGGGGTCCCTGCAAAAGATATGCCCGAGTACCTGGGAATGTGACCTGATTTGGAAAAAAAGGGTCTTTGCTGGTGTAATCAAGTGAAGGATCTTGAGATGCGATCACCCTGGGATTATGCGGGTGGGCCCTAAATCCAGCAACAAGCGTACTTATCAGAAGAGGAGAGAATACCTCAGAGGGGAGAAGGCCACGTGCTGACGGAAGCAGACATTGGTGACATGGCCGCAAGCCAGGGACACCTGGAGCCCCAGAAGCGGGAAGAGCCTCCCCTACGGCCCCGCCCACACAGCGCTGATCTCAGACGCTGCCCTCCAGATGGTGAGAGAATAAATTTCCTCTCTCTTAGGTCTGCGGTCAGTTGTTATGCTCTCCCCCTGCCCCCTCCACCCCCCGCCAGCTGACAAGGCAGTTAGGTGGGCAGTGTGCCCTGGGGGGGGGGAGTCAAGGTTGGGGAGGGCACGGGGGTCACCAGCATAGACATGGTGGCTCTGGGAGGGAATCCCCGGAGCAGCCCCGGGGGTGGGGGGTGGGGTGGGTACCTGCTCTCAGGTCGGAGGAAGTGCTTGGGAAGAAGGAGCTGGGGCTGATGGAGGCAAGTGGGCAGCTCCAGGGGCTGGAAACAAGGAGACAGATTCCCCCCGTAGCCTCTGGAAGGACCAGCCCTGCGGAGGGCAGACTCCCCACGCTGGGAACTGTAAGGTAATCAATGGGTGTTACTTTATGTAGCAATTTGTTACAGCAGCAGCAGGAAGCTAATGCGAGTCTGTGAGCTCTTGGAAACTGCCCAGGCGAGGGGAGACGGTGTTAACACAGGGAGGCGAGGGGTGTTGAAGGAGAACCGTCTTGGGTGGACGAGCGGACCTGGGGTCCGGGACCCAAGTGGTAGTCATCTAATAGCGTCATCGTCACCATCGGCAGCATAACCCCTGCAGAGAGGACTGTGCAGAGAAGGCCCCGGGAGCGTGGCCCCATCAGGACAGAGCATTTCCCCGGCAGCTCTCAAGCCCCTCTTTCCCATGACGCAAAGGGCTGGCGGGGGACGGGGCCTGGAGGGAAAGGCAGGACTTATGGGGGCAAAGTCCCTGGGGGCTGGTGGGGCAACGCCATCTTGGCAGTGGACGCACCCATCCAACCCTCTGGATTCTCTCTCTTGCTTTATTTGCCTCCCTCGGGGAGAGCTGGTGTCTTCCCCCATGAGATACTGTTGACAAGCAGTGCAAGACTACAGGAGCCCACAGCCCGGGTTTGAATCCTGACCCCAGCACACATGATTTGGGTAATCTTGATTACTCAACCTCTCTGGGCCTCAGTGCTCCCATCTGTAAAGTGGGGGCTGTAGTATCTGCCTTATGGAGGCTGTGAGTTAGCGCTTGGAGAGGGCTCTGGGCAGTGAGGGCGTGTGATGAAGCTTGGTGGCACTGGCCAGCTTCAGCGCTCTGTGGTCCTGTCCTCTTTCATGCAGGAATGGAAGCAGGCCTCCAAGCTTGGCTTGGGGGGTGGTACAGAGCTCAAGAGTCAGGAGACAGGGCTCCAGGGGCCCACACCCCACCAGGGACATCCTCTCTGGGACTCCAAGTCCCTGAGCCCTGGGCAGGTGGAAAGAAGACAACAGGCCGGTGACGGTGGCTGCCCACTACTGTGGCCAGAGGCTGCTCTCTGGTCTTGCCTGAGGATTCAGTGACCCAGCCACTGCTGGACTTGATGCTGGATGTCAGAGGCATCTCGGGAGGTGGTGATGCTCCCAGCACGGGCTGGGTACAGGGAGGTATGTGGGAAGGCTGTCCCCATCCTGCTTAGCGCCTGGCACATAGTAGGTGCTCATTAAATGCTTGTTGATGGATGGGGTGTGGTCAAGGGAAGTGCGCATCTGTGGGTAACCTGTGTAACCCCCAGCCCTTCCACGGGCTTTGAAGTGGTGGCTGGAGCCGAGAAGGTGAGTATTCTCCTGGCCTTTGTAGGAGGTACCCAGCAAACCCAATATGAGAACCTTCGTTGTTACTACAGTAAGTTTGCAAGCTTGTAAATTTACAGTCATTGCAAATGTAAACAAAAATAATAATTTAAATTGAAGTATTATAGAAACTTTTCATGGAATGGAGTCTATATTTTATAGAAAACTCAACTTTATAGAAAACACAAAACAAACAAAAATTGGGGTACTCTGGTTGGGTTGGGGGTGTCCAGGGTCCCTCCCAGTGGACACAGATGGCTTGGAATTGGGTTCTCAGCTGAGTCTCAACCCTGACCAGCCATGTGCCATTGGGAAGGTGTCAATGCCTTTCCTAAGTTCAGTTTCTTCATCTGCAAAGAAAGAGGTGCACGATGCTCTTAGCCACACAGTGCCGCCCCGGGGTGGGGACAGGAGGGTGTTAGGGCTGGAGGGGTTGGTGGGAGCACCTGGAGACCCGGGCGTCAGGGGGAGGGGGCTGGTTCCTGGGCGGTGGCCACACAGCGGCTGACTTCCTCCCAGGCTCACGTTATCTCCTGTTTCCACCTGGAAATTGCCCCTGCTGTTCCCTGCAGGTTGGAACCTCCTCTGTGATGTCCAGGGACGCAGAGGGCTCCTCCGTGGTGCTCCACTGTGTTCTGCCTGGCCGTCCAGGGGTGAGATGCTGTCACGGCCACACCTCTGTCTCTGGGGTCTCTCCCACTCCCTCAGGAGGGTCTCAGGGTCTACCACTGAGCAGAGCCTGAATCTGATTATTGACAGCACCAGTTTCTCACTCAACTCTCCTGAGCCACCGCCCTCCCGTCTGTAAAATGGGGGTGCACGGCGAGGGAGGACCTGGCCAGTGGTCATCCCTCGGCAAATGCGGTAGGGGGCGGCATTGTGGATGGAGAAACAGCACTGCAAGGGGCTGGCTGCTGGCCGTGATGTGGGCCTGGTTCTGAGACCAGCAAGGTGTTCAGGACAGTGGGAGTGTGGGGCAAAGGAGAAGAAGCTGGAGCGTTGCTGGGGGTTTGGAAGACCAGGCTGAAGAGATTTAAATTTTAAATCATAGCACAGAAGAACTGGTGATGCAGCTGAAGAACATGGGAAACAGAGAGGGCAAGTGACTTAGCCAATATCACACAGCGCTTTAGTGGCAAACTGGGACAAGAACGGGCATCCTGCTTTTCAACCCTGTGCGGTCTTCTGGGTACTGATGGGCCAGCTGTCCCAACAGCTTTCTGATCTGAGGTGTGGCCTCGGAGGTGAAATACCAAGCAGAGAGTGAAGCCTGCAGCACCCTTGGCCTGTGTCTGGGGGTGGGGGGTGACATTTCCGATTTATCTTTACTTTGCCTTGAAATCAGGCACAAGTCCTTTGCAAAACAGGAAGTGGTCTCTTTGGGCCTGACATGAAATAATATTGCTGTCACCTTGCATTAAAGACTTAGGTCTCAAAGGAGTGGCATATTGAAATGGCTGGTGGGGTCAGCCCAGCCCCGAGAAGCCTTTGATAGCACAGCTGATAACAGGCCCCCAGCTACAAATACCCAGAATCAATCAGTGGCCGCTGCTGACAGCCGCCGTGTTCACATATCACGGCAGATGGGAGGAAGGCAGGGATGGCCATTTGTCTTGCTTTTCATATGGATTTCCTGTTTTTTAGGGAGCGAGAGAGGGCCCATCTGGTGATCAGATCGCGGGCTGAGATAGCCGCCTTCAGGTCACTAGCCCCCCACTCAACGTGTCCCCTCGGCCACGCGGCCCCAGCGTCGCCGTGGCTCCAGCGGTCCGGCCTCCACAAATGGGAGCCATCAGGAGGCCTCCCACCCCGTGGAAACTTCCGGAGACGGTAGGGCTGGGGCCGTTCCTGCCTTTCATCTTCCTTCTGCTTCCTTTCTGGGCACCTGGCTTTGCTCGCAGTCATTTCATTACGGTTTTTCTTCGAAGGCTCTTCCCAACTTGTACATGCATGTGCAAATGTCCACACGCACTTGCACACGTGTGTGTGTGCACATGCACTCCACGGCCTTCTTCCCTGGCCTGCCCAGGGCACTTCCTGGCCGGCTGGCTGCCTGTATGCTGTCCTGGACTCTTCATCCAGGTAGAGGCCGTGCGGTCCAGTGCTGACGAAGGCCTGGAGCGCTTCTAGTTCCCGTTCAGGTCCAGCCTCCCCACCTGCCAGCCTTTGACCTTGTCGGCTCGTTCAATTTCTTGAACCTCAGTTTCCCCATCTGCATCACAGCGCCTCTGCCTCAGGTCCTTGTGCATCCACGTAAAGCGTTCAGGGAGAGCTCTGCGTGCAGCGAGCCCTCGTGGTACTATTTGTTCTGAAGTTGGCGTTGTAATTTCCACTCCTGAAGTCTTGTTCCCAGCATCACATAAAGCAGCTCTTGGAGAGGTGCCTTGGAGCTGGAGAGTCCCCGCTCTCCTTGCCCCTCCTGGGGTGACGCTGTCATCGACCCTTCTCAATCCTCCCTCAGCCCCCGGCCCCAGTTATTCATGGAGTGTGTCCTTCCCCGAGACCCTGCGCTGGGGGCTGGGACATATGGATTCTCTTCCTTTCCGGGCAACTGGTGAGGGGATGCTTCTGCTGTGATCACATCTCAGATGTATCCCCTCCCCCGGCTTATGAAATCTCCTGTCCCCCAAATTACATCCAGACAGCAGCAGTAGCAGGCATCTCTCCCTTCCAGCTCAGGGGCCCACCAGCTGGCCAAATGGGGCGTTTAATTGGAAAGAGAAGCTGGCTGTCTGCCCGGAAGTCCTGAAGAAAGGCACCAGAGTGGACCAGGTTTTTTTGTTTTTTTGTTTTTAATAAATTTATTTATTTTATTTTATTTTATTTATTTTTGGCTGCATCAGGTCTTCGTTGCTGCACGCATGCTTTTCTCTGGTTGTGGCGAGCGGGGGCTACTCTTCGTTTCGGTGCACGGGCTTCTCACTGCGGTGGCTTCTCCCGCTGTGGAGCACGGGCTCTAGGTGTGTGGGCTTCAGTAGTTGTGGCACGCGGGCTCAGTAGTTGTGACTCACGGGCTCTAGAGTGCAGGCACGGTAGTTGTGGCCCCCGGGCTTAGCTGCTCCACAGCATGTGGGATCTTCCCGGACCAGGGCTGGAGCCCATGTCCCCTGCATTGGCAGGCAGATTCTTAACCACTGCGCCACCAGGGAAGCCCTGGACCAGTTTTTAAAACCTCGCCACACACCTTCACCGTGTATTTCTGTTTCAAATACGTGAAGGTGTTCTTGGGACCATTTGAGAATTAAAAGCATCCATCTGAAGGCATGCACTGCAGACCCCAGTCCCTGGGGCGAGGGGTGTGGGTGCTATGTGTTGGTAGAAATGGACCACTTTGTACAGATGGGGAAACGGAGGCAGTTCAGGGGTGGAGAGAAAATGCAGTTCAATCTAGTTCAGGTCTTCAGATATTAACTGAGGTTCTTTCTGTGAAGACCACACTGAGTGCTTGTCTTTCTCCCTCAAATTCTGAAGTCAGAGCCTCTTTACGGATGTCAGCCAGAATTCCTCCCAATATTTTGGTCCTGCTGGGTGATTCCTGAGTCTACAGGATGTAAACAGTGCAATGTCGAGTGAATGAAGGAAGGGGTGGCTGATGGGCGAAGCTTACTCCTAGAGGCCCTGCAGGTTTATTTGCCAAGCAGGTGGGGCCTCTCCCTTCAGAGAGAAATCGGGTCCATCAGGGCTGGAGTTAGATCACAGAATGCTGAGAGTGAGGACAAAGGGAGGACTAGGGTACAGAGGGGCAGCCAGAGGCAGCTGGTCAAGCAGGTCCAGGCCCCAAGACCAAGGGTGGTCAGCTGACTACTCTCCCCTAAGACCTCAGTGGCTGGGATCTCGTCACCAGCGTTGTGTGGTTAAGAACTCATGCAGTTTGGTGACTGTGGGCCAGACCTTTACCAGCCTTGCTTTCTTCCCCTGTAGAACCATAGCTGCTTTATTGCGTACCGAAAGACGAAATGGAGTATCACGACAGAGGGCTGCCCCCATGCCATGCAGAGAGGCTGGTCCATCAGCCCAGGGGCTGTTTCCATCAATTCAGGGCCATCCCAGCTTTGACCTTTGTGAGCTGTCTGACTCTTGGCAAGTTTCTAAAGTCCTGTGTCTCAGTGGTCTCACCTGTGAAATGGGACAGTACTGCTACTTCATAGGGCTGGGGGGAGCTGTGCGATGGGTTAATCCACATAAACCACCTGGAACAGTGCCTGGTTGGTGCTCAATGTGGGTTAACTGTTGCTGGTATTATGATGGTGATGGTGATGGTGATATGATGGTGTTGGAAGGAATGATGGTGACGGTGAAGCTGGTGATGACGATGCTGGTGATGAACTGAGCACTTGTTATATTCTAAGGTCTGTCCTAGGCACAGGGATACCACAGAGAGCAAGACAAACGTGGTCCCTTCTCTCCTGGGAATCCATCCTGACGAGGGTACAGCCTGTGAACTGATAAATACATAAAGAGAAATATATATTTGAATAAACTGATAAATATATAAAATCGTGTCGAAGGGACAAGCTGGAGAGCCATGTGATGGGCGGGGTACCCCAGCAGGCCCCTTGGAGGAGGTGACATTTGGGTGCAGTGGGAGGGATAGGCGTTAAGGACAGCCCCCCGTCCTTTTTCCCTCTCTATGCCCTTTCTGGCCCGTTTTGACCCTCTGCTGGGAAACTGAATCTCTGACATTCTTTGTGGCTTACTAGATCTGTGGCCTTGGATTAGCTCTTGTCCCCTCTCTGGGACTCGGTGGTCCCATCTATACCTGTCGGGGGGCAGGGGATGCAGCCAGACACCCGCTCGGCCCCTTTCATCTCTGGGATCCAGAGCATCTTGGGCCTGTGCTCACGGCCTGGACTCTCCACGGAGCGATCGGCAATACATGGAAAGCACGGGGGGCGTCTGCGGGTCAGGGCCCTGGGGAGGGTCGGCCTGTTCACATCACAGCGGCTCTCCGTGGCCTACCTGAGACGAGCTGGCTCCAGGAGCAATTTCCCCTGGATGAAACAAGCTTTGGAATCTACCGTATATCATTGGCCATGACGTCTTCTGTTTAAACAGCGGCAGCCGTCGGAGGGTGTGCGCTGAGGCCGAGCGTCTAGGAGGAGGGGGCTCGGTCCCAGCCCCCAGCCTCAGCCCCCTTTCCCGCGGAAGGCCCCGCTTGGGGGAAAGAGGCATATGGAACCCATTTGGGAAATTCTTTCTGCATAAACCACTTTTTCCAGGTAAGACACACACCCGTATTGACTGTGAAAGATGAAATAGTTCTCTCGTCTTGCCGGCTACGATTTTATGGATCTTAATTAAACACATGCCCTCCCTGTGTTGGGAAATTGAACCCTCGCTCAGTGGCCCCTTCTCAAGAGGTGGTGTCGGCCCAGGGGAGGCCCAATTATAACCTCCATCCTTGCCACCTCCCAGGACCTCCCAGACCCCCCAAATGCTTGGAAAATGTGTGCTCGACAGAGGGGCTTTGATTCCGCAGGCCTGGAGAGCGTTAGGCCTGTTTCCAGGCCCGAGGCAAGTGGTGGTCAGAGTCCCAGGCCAACGATGGGAAGGCCTTGGGGACCAGGGCTTTCAAACTTCATTGAGCATCAGAGTTCTTCTTTCACACCCAATCACATGTAGACCTCTCGATACAAACCAGATGAAACTGCTGGACTGAGGGGGAGGGGCGCCCACATGGCCCCTTGCTCACGCCCCCACGCCACCTGGATGGTCAGTTAAATGCCTGCTGGGTTTGTTACATGCATCTTCTCATTGATCGGTCACAAAAGCCCAGTGAGAGAGGTGCCATTGCCATTTCACACTTGAGGGAACCTGGGCACAGAGTGGCAGAGTGACCTGCCCAGTGCTGCCCAGCAGGGGTGGGAGGCATGGCATCTAAGTCTGAAGGCTGCCTGCTTGGCCACCTGTCTGGACCGTGGCTGGGAAGCTGCTGATGGGCACAGGGCTGTCCTTCCATGGCAGTGATGCTCCCAGCTCAGTGGTGTGCCTCCCTCTCTCACTGTGGTCCCTACTGGCAGGGTCCCCAAGTGTAGTCCCCTTCCTGTGTCTGGCTGAGTGGCTCCCAGGCACGCAGGTTCACCTCTTCCAGCAGGCAGGGCTGCATGGACTGTCTCTCAGCTTGGTGCTAGCATTCCACGATTCTTGGGAGCATCTTCTGTTGGAGGAGAAGGCATTTTCGCTCTCCTTTATACTTTGGGTTTTTGCGAATAGTTCGTTTTAAGGAAGAGATTCATTGATCAAAACCAGTTTGCTGACCTCAGGGTTACTGCTCCTCCATGAGTGGGGAGGGCCTCGTGCTTCCTGGAAGTGCTCCCGTCAGGCCCCAGAGCCCCGACCAGGCGAAGGGGGGCCCTTACCTTCTTTTGTTCTGAAGTCAGGTTAATGGAGGTGTAATTTACATACAGTGCAATTCATTCTTTCCAGGTGTACAGTTGGAGGCATTTTGACAGATGTGTGGAGTCCTTGAGCCATCATCCTAATCAAGACACAGAGTATTTCCATCACCCCTGAAAATTCCTGCCCACCCCAGGCCCCGCTCCCACAGAACTGTTTTCTGTCTCCTTCATTTTGCCTTTTCCAGAATGTCACGTCAAAAGCATCACACAATATGCTGCCTTTGAAGTCTGGCTTCTTTCACTCTGCATTATGCCTTCACAGTCCAGCCATATTCACGGGGACATTGTTTGCACCTTGTAGATCGGGTGGCTTCAGGGGAGGCAGAGTTGGGCTGACCCACGGGGACACTGGAGCAGACCGGGGCAGGTCCAGGAGCCCCGCCCAGTCAGCACTAAGGTGGGCAGCTCATGGCCGCAGGTATCAGAAACCCGGCCTGTGGTCTGGAGGAAGATGGCCCCAGGGTCAGTTCACCCAAGAGCTCCACGAGGTGTGGGACCTGGTTGCCTCCTCCGGATGCAAGATGGTGGCAGCCTCTTCTAGCATGATGTCCCTACATTACAACGTCCAAAGCGGGGAAGGGCCGCCTCCCCATTTTCCTTTGTAAGCGAGGAAACTTCCAGGGGCACTCCCCAACCTCAGCTGCCTTCCCTGTGTCTCACGGGTCAGGGTTGCATCACATGCCCAGGGCTAATGCCACAGCAGGATTAAGACTAACAGCCTCTAGGCTGGGGAGGGGCCCATGAGGCACAGAGCAACAAACACCTGGACAAAATTGGGGCTCTGCTGGCAAGGAAGGGAGGGGGCACCCGTGGCGTGGACAGCCAGCAGAGTTTGCTGGATGATGTGAGCGGGAGCACCAAGTACAGCGTGATGGCGGGAGGGTTCTTGTACACAAAGGACCTGGGGAGAGTGAGGGCTTCAGGGAAGTCGGTCACCACCATGGCCAGCTGCGCGCAGTGGGCCCTTTCTGCAGCGGAGCTTCCGACGGGACTAGCCTTCATCGGGATGTTCCTCAGAGGAGGGGGAACAGATGAGTGATGCACGAGCTTAGCATGCTTTCCCTCCATCCCTGCATCCCTCCATCCCTGCATCCCTCCATCTCTCCATCTCTGCGTCCCTTCATCCCTCTAGTTCTTAGGGCTTTACCTGTAGTCACTACGTAAACCTCCAGGTGAAGAGTCGCCTTTTAGTCCTTAGTATTCCAGGAGTGCAGATTTCCCCTTGCTTTATAACCCTCCAACAAATTCTGCAGCCAATCAGCTAACTTTCTTCTCTCTGCTTGCTGTGTTTAATTAAGCTACACACATTCCAGATCAGGAGGAATACAAGTGTCCAGGTACAGCTGGCCTTTCGTCTGTTCCACTTGCCTGTGATGATGCAGGCCGTGGAGGCCCACCAAGATGCAAATAGGAATAACCCACTTTGGCTTTTCTTGCTGGCAGACTTTCTGGGTGGTTTTGAAACACCAGACTGGGTCTGTGGCCAGAAGCCTTAATCCTTGGCCCAGGACGGTCTGGGTTGATATCATTTGAGAACACCCTCGATTGGCTAATTTCCTTGTTAGCAACATTTGTGAAAAAATGAAAGTTGGTCGGTTGGTTTGTTTATTGTCTGCAAAGGAATTTTCAAGACTTACAAGGAAAGAACCTTTGCTGCTCCCATCCAGGAGCCTTTCCACCTGGCAAGAGAAGTCATCCGGAGCCGGGTGGTGGAGATGTCACATCATGTCATGTGGGAGTAAGTAGGCAAAACTTCGCAGGGCTTCTGTCCCAACCTATTTAGGGTTAGCGATGCCCGCTCGCAAGCTGGAACACCGTCCACAAGACTGTGAAGGGCTAGGAGCCTTGGATGCTAGTATTCAAATCTAAAAATGAACGCGGCGTGAGAGGGACCAAGGGCTGCCACCTGCCCGGGCAGCATGGGCACTGGTGTTACGTCTCACTGAGGATTCTTGGCTGTGCTGGGCAGTCTCCCCCCTTTTCTTGGAGAAATGGGGAGGAGGGAGTGTGGCAGATTGCCTTGGGACAATGGGCCCCTGTCCTGTTGCATGGGCCGCTGGGCCGCTTGGCCCCAAACAATAGGCCGGGGCCAGCCCCTCTCCTGCTGCCCCCGGCCTGAGACAGATGCCCAGGAGCCCCCCGTGAGCGCCCCGGAGGTGACCTCTGGGGCTGCCCTGTTACTCCATGGACGAGACCCTGAAGGGCGGGAGGCAAACAATGGGGCTCATGCCAGGCGCCCGGCCTCTGGCACGGGCCGGGGACTCCCCAGGGAGAGCAGGGCCTGGCAGGTGCTGCTATTGTTCGGGGCACGGGGGCCCTCCCGGGGGTCTCCCAGCTCGGCAGTGGCAGAGGCTCGGGGCTGGGGGCCCTCTTGTTCTCTGGGGAGGACCCAAGGAGCTGATTTGGCCCCGTTCATCCTGACAGCCCCTGCCCGGCCCTGGACTTGGCCTCTAAAAATGTCATTCAGAAAAGCAATTAACTGGCCTTGAACAGCACCAGGAGTCTGAGTGTCAGATTTTTACAACCAGACCTGCTGTAGGAAATGCCCGGCTTCGACCTGACATTCTTTCCTGAGTTGGAGCACAGGCAGAATTTTCCGGAGGAATGTCAGTTTAGGTAGATGAGGGGCAAGCCTGGAGTGTTCCTCCTCTTCCAGCTATTTCCTCCCTGGGAGAGAAACCTCAGCATAAGCTGAAAGCAGCCCGGGAGCACATCAACTGGTCCTCCACCCATGGGAGAAGCAGCAACGGTGTGCAAGTGCACACATGTGTGTATGCGCTGTGCTGGGGTATCTTTCCCCATGATAATTCATAGCAGCTTTGTTTGTAAAGGCCCCAAACTGGAAATAACCAAAATATTCCTCAATAGGTGAATAAACAGAATGTGATAATCCACACTGTGAAATACTACTCAGCATTAAAAAGGAATAAACGATCTACATGCAGAACTGGAACCGATCTTGTATGCGTCTGCTTGGGCTGCCATAAAACAACCATAGACTGGGCGGCTCAAAGGACAGAAATTCATCTTCTCCCAGTTCTGGAGGCTGGAAGTCCAAGATCAAGGTGTCGGCAGCGTTGTTTTCATTTGAGGTCTCTCTCCTTGGCCCGCAGATGGCCACCCTCTCGCTGTCTCCACACAGTTTTCCTCTGTGCACACACATCCCTGGTATCTCTGTGTGGGTCCAAATTTCCTCTTTTTCTAAGGACACAAGTCAGACTGGACCAGGGCCCGTCCAACAGCCTCATTTTCACTCAGTCACTTCCTTAACAACCCGATCTCAGGACTTCCCTGGTGGTCCAGTGGTTAGGACTCTGTGCTTCCACAGCAGGGGGCACGGGTTCCATCCCTGGTCGGGGAACTAAGATTCTGCAAGCTGCGTGGCATGGCCAAAAATAGAAAAAAAAAAAAAAAAAAGATCCAATCTCCAGACAGCCACGATCAGGTACTGGGGTTTAGGATTCTAGCCCAGGAGCCTTGGGGGGACACAAGTCAGCCCCTCCCTGACAGCTCTCACAGGCGGTAGTCTGAGTGAATCAAACCAATCTCAAAAGGTCCCATACTGTAGGATTCCATTTCCATGCCATTCTGGATGACAAAATCACAGAGATGGAAAACAGAATAGTGTTTGCCAGGTATTGTGGATGGCGGGTACCAGTGGGTGTAACTAGAAAGGGTAGAATAAGAGAGATGTTTGTAGTGATAATTCTGTATCTTGATTGCAATAGATGCTGGGGATTTTTACAAACATTTATTCACCTGATCTTTACAAGAACCCACCAGGAAAGGCACCATTATCTGACTTTACAGACAAAGAGATGGAGCCAATGAAAGGCATGTTACCCGACCAAACTCAAGGTCAAATCTGCGGGGCTTCACAGCTGTGTCTTTTTTCACATCCACTCCCCAGAAGGCCATTTCCTTCCTCACCCCTGCTGGTTCCATGATCCAGGAATGTGGCTTGGCTGCAAGGGTCACTTAACGGCTGGGTGGCTCCAGGGTCGGCACCTATACCAGGAATTGTGAATGAGGCCAGAGCTCCCTTGAAGGGCTCTTCGTCACCCTCGTTTTTCTTTGAGACGCCCTCTGCCCATTTTGGCTGCTGGCCCAAGCTCCTTGCTGAGACCACTGGGCATTTTGAGGGATGACCAACCCAAGGGTAAAAGCCACCATGCCTCACTCATAATAGAAATTGAGTAGCACCAGCCACGGCCCCATATCCCATGGGAGTTGACCCCAGGCACTGGCAAGTGGCTCCTTTGGGGGTTCCAGTGGGTTTGGAATCACAGGAAAACAGAATTTTAGTGCTGGAAGGGTCATCAGAAATGACGCCTCTGCACAGACTCGGAGACACAGAGAAAAGGGCTTGTCTGGGTCCTGGGGCTGCGGGCAGGGCTGCGTTAGAACCCGGGCGGGGATGCATGGACTTTCGCTCTTTGGTGCTCCGGGGTCAGCATGGGGGACAGCACTGCTTTGCACCTGGGTCACACGATGATTTTCTAGTGACTTTTGCTTTGCTCATTTAGAACTGTAGTGACCCTGTGGGGTGGAATGACAGTGGACGGACTGATTGACTTCCGACGGTGCAGACAGACGTTCGGGGCAAATTGTTTCACCTAATTTGCCGAAGGTGCAGCAGAGGAAACGGTCAGGGACTCAGGCCTCGGAGTTCAGTCCCAGCTGCACGGGTGGTCACTTAGCTTCCCAGGCCTCAGCTCCCACATCTGAAAGACGGGTGATAATAAAACCGTCCATGAGTGTGGGTTTATGCTAGCAAAGCTTTCTGCGCTGTGCCCGGCGCTGGCATGGGACAGGTGCCTCCTCTCCTTAGTGGAATCATTTGACCGTGTTGGTGGGGGACACCAGTCTGCATGTGGAAAATTGCCTGGAATGTGGCGGGAGAGAGCCCCTCTTCTACACCGTGATGGAGGGAGGGAGGGATTGATCACTGAGTCCGTGTGTTCGTCCGTGGTGGTGAACACACATGATTGAAGTGGTGGTGTTCTTTTCCCCAGGAAAGAGGCCAAATTTGGGGCCCAGTGGTCTGGGTGCTTGGTGAGGACCAGCTGGCTGGGGTGCACTGGCACGAAGGAAGAGCCCGGGCCTGTGCGGCACAGTGACAAGAACCCTGGCCCTCAGTTTCCTCATCTGTAGCCACAGCTGTGACCTTCAGCTCGTAAGTCAGGCCTGCATTGCTCTCTCATCAGACCCAGGATCAAGAGGGCTTGGCTGGCTCCCCACGGGCCCGAGAAAGGGCCTGGAAGGGATGGCCAGACTGCAGCGTGGCCAGGGTTGGCGGCAGGTCCCCGTGCCCCGCAGGCTGTCTGGGCCAGGCCAGCGCCAACCAGCCGGCCCCGGAGAAGCTGGTGATCTGGTGGCGGCTCCCCTGCTCTGCGAGCCGTTTGTCCCCCTCGGCCCCCAGCCCCCGCCGCTGATGACAAGTGGGCTTTCAGTAGATATGACAGCCACTGGTGGGGGGTCCCTGGCCGCGGTCCACGTCTCCACACTTGACTTGCTCAGAATTCACTGGCCCGAAATAATGTCCCCAATGCAAGTCGGCGGACGGAACATTCGGAGTGGACGCCTTGCTTTTTTTTTCCCTCCTTTTTTTAATACATTAAACATGCATTACTGGATTTCTACCCCGTTCCTCTGACAGCTGTGGAAAAATAAAGAAAATTCAGTTTGAACTTAAAAAGCCGGGGCTTAATTTATATCCCGCACCTTTGTCTGCCCGGTTCTTTTTCCTCTTCCGATGGAAAGGCCCCAGGGAGCGGGAGACACAGGCTCTGCCACCCCACGTGGCCCCGTGGTGCCCGGGCCTTAATAGGGGCGCCCAGTGGCCAACACGAAGCGGAGTTTTCAGATGGAAATGCGGCCAGACAATGCAATCATCTGTCTCGCAATCTGTTTTGAAGGGGGGAAGGAGAGAGCCGGCCGGGAGGAGAGTCGTTTCTACTGGGGAGGTTTCATTCAGAGCGTTTTATAGGAAAAGACAGATGTCATGAATACTGATGTGGACGGCCTGGGTCTGGTAGCTTTTTTAATTTTCTGAGTTGTAAAGACAAAGTGTTTTAATGACACAGGGAAACACATGTTGATGGGAGGGCCCTGGGTTCATTCTGGTTTCTTTAACTCTCTCTTTCTCTCCCTTTCTTCCCTTCCTTCCTTCTTCCTTCCTTCCTCCCTCCTTCCTTCATCTTTCTTTCCTTCTTTCTTTCTTTCTTTCTTTCTCTCTTTCTCTTTGTTTCCTTCCTTCCTTCCTCTCTTTCTTCCATTCTTTCTTTCTTTCTTTCTTCCTTTCTTTCTTTCTTTCTCTTCCTCTTTCTCTCTCTCTTTGTTTCCTTTCTTCTTTCCTCTCTCTCTTCCTTCCTTCCTTCCTTCCTTCCTTCCTTTCTTTCTTTCTTTCTTTCTTTCTTTCTTTCTTTCTTTCTTTCTTTCTTTCTCTTCCTCTTTCTCTCTCTCTTTCTCTTTGTTTCCTTCCTTCTTTCCTCTCTCTCTTTCTTCCTTGCTTCTTTCTTCCCTCCCTCCCTCCCTGCCCACCTTCTGCTTCTTTTTTCTTTTGGGGGGGGTCATTCTCTTGCAGCGTCGTTTCTCTGTGCTGAGGAGAACGGGAAAGCGAGGCACAGTGGGCACCAACCATGTCTGCATCTGCAGACACAGGCACAGGGCGCCCTCTCCTTTTGGCCCATCGTGGGAGTTTGGGGGCACAAGAAACATTTCCTTTCTGCACCTTCTGGCCCAGCATCCAGTTGAGGGAAGGGACCTGCTTTGCTGGGACACTGGGGTTCTGCCCGAACCTCACAGTGTTTCTGAGTCGGGGTCAGGGTGGCTGAACTAAAAGAGGCATTTGTTCATGCCACAAGCATTTATGAAGCACCAAGTGTAAGCCAGGAGCTGGGAGAGAGGGGTGGGTCAGACAGGCTGCCTGTCCTTCAGGAGCTGCTGGCCTGAGGGAGGAGGTGGAGGGCTGGACAGATAAGAGTGAGGTCATGACCTGCTGGGAAAGGTCCCTGCCTTTGGGCAGCGGGGAGCTGTAACCCCGAGGGACGCCCTGGGTCTGGTTCTGGAGCTTCTTACCCAAGGCAGCAGGCCGGTACCTCTTGCCATTCCCGTGACCTTAATGGCACAGATGCTAAGCTTCCCATTTGACAGTCAAGGAAACTGAGGCCCAGAGGCACGGAGTGACAGGCCCCAGAGGGGTGGTCAGAACTGCCCCTCTGCCCTGGGAGCCCAGATCGGAGTATGGTTCACCCCACACTTCCTGGATGCAGAGAAGGCCCACCGAGGTCGTCAGACTAGACGCCACTTGGGGACGCTTAGGGCCCACCTGCTCAGGTAACAGGAGCCCTGCAGGGGAGGAGCTTAGGTGATGCTCACATGACACACAGATAACAGAGAGGGCCAGTAACTTGCCTGTGGCCACACAGCTCCTAGCTGGTGGAGGCTCATTTGAGGTCAGAGCTGGGGTTTTTTTAATTGTAGTACAATTGAACACGATGTAATATTTATCACTTGAACCATTTGTAAGTGTGCAACTCAGTGGCAGTACATACATTCACAGCGTCAGGTAACCATCATCACTATCTGGACCTAAAATGTTCATTGTCTCCAGCAAAAACTCTGTGCCCCTTAAGCAATAACTACCCCCAGCCCCTGGCATCCAGAGTCCTACTTTCTGTCTCTATGAATTTGACTCCTCTGGGGCCTCAGATGAGTGGACTCGTATAGGATTTGTCCTTATGTGACTGGCTTATTTCACTCAGCACACTTTCCTCATCGTAGCCTGTGTCAGAATCTCCTCCTTTTATAAGGCCTAATATTGGGTTGGCCAAAAGGTTCATTCAGGTTTTTCCATAACATCTGATGGAAAACCTGAAGGAACCTTTTGGCCAACCCCAAACTACTATGTTGTACAGCTGGACCACATTTTGTTCATCTGTTGATGGCAGGTCTGTTTTTTAGAATAACTACTCTCTTCCACAGGCCTGTGTCTGGGTGGATGGTGCTGCAGGGGGTGGGCCTCTCCTACACACGAGGTCCAGGCCCTTCATCTGTGGCTGCAGGTCTGGGCGCAGAGGCTCCTGAGCGGGGCCCTTCAGCCGTCGGGGGTAGCTTTGGCGCCCGCTGTGTCCAGGCCCTGCACTGGGCACTGGATGGGGATTCAGAGGTGAGTAGACAGCCATCCTCTGCTGAGGCGGGGTAGGTGCAGCCAGCACACTTGTTCATATGACAAGCAAGGATTGAGTGCCTTCTGTGTACAAGCACCTGGAGCTGGGGCCACAGCCTGGCCTTCGGATCTGACCTCCACCCTGTGGCCTCTGCCGGGCTCCTCCCTGACCTCCGAGGGAGGGCTCGGGGGCGAGCACCTTTCCTGGTTACCTGATGGGGATGGTCAGCTGGTGTCCCTGCGTTCACATACACCCCGAATGTGTCCCTGTCTTAAGGCAGGATGATATCTCAAGTCAATCGCTGAGCCATTATTAAATGCCTACTGTGTTCCCAAGCCTAGCACAGGGAACTGCTTCTAGCTGCTTCACTCTTCTGTACTCCACCCTCCCGGCTGTGCCTCCCCACCCACCCCGGTCGCCAAGTTCCTCAACTACTTCAACAGGAAAAGTCAAAAGCCTGTTGGTGAGGCACCCACGAGTCATCCCAAGGCCCCAGGTGATCCTCAGCCTGCTCTACCCTTGGGGCCTAAATGACTGACATCCAGATGGGCTTCCTGGAGGGGGTCCCCTTCTTTGGGCCTGGGAGCATGGGAAGGATGTAGCAAGGTGATGGGGAAGATCAAGGGCCTAGGTGCACACCCACTCCAGGCCAGTCTGAGCCTGGGAACTATGGTCCATAGACCATGGCTCAGGTTGGCGGGGGATGGGCAGGGACCACGAGGCAGGGGGTGTAGGGGTGGTAAGAACACCCTCTGGAGCCAGACACATCCTGACTCCCCCCCTTACCAGGTGGTGGCTCTTGCAAACCTCTTTACCTTTCTGTGCCTCAGTCTTCTCCTCTGTAAAATGGGTCTAATGAGAGTCTTATAAGATAAAGGCTCTGAGGTGTCACTAGTGCCTAGCTCAGAGCACGAATGCAATAGTGTTGGCCATTCGAGGACCAGGGATGTTCCTCCCGGGGTGGTCGGCAGAGGAACCCTTAGCAGGAGTGCAGGGAAGCCTGCCAGGTGGCATCACATGAAAGTGGAAGCCTGGTCCTGGAGTTTGGCTCACAGGTGTCTTCCCAGGAAGCTCTGCCCTTGTCTCCCTGACCTGCTTCCTCCTTGACCCTCAAAGGCAGCCCCACACCCCCTCCCCAGGGAAGGCCTCTCTGACCTCCTGGAGCAGGACAGACCCTTATCCTGCTCCCTCGGCCTGGACACAGACACCGTTTCCCACCTCTTCTCTCCGCAGGCAGGAACCTGTTGGCTGCCCTGCATGTCCCCAGCTCTCCAGCAGTGCTGGGGACTTGCTGACACAAAGGAGAGGGGTCCTGAGTGATATTCATACTGATGGGTAGGGCCCCACTGTGGCAGGAGCCCATTGCCTGAGGCTCACCCGTTCAGAGCAGGGACACACGTGGCCTCTGGTGACCCAGTTTGGGAAGCGCGGGGAGGGTCTGGGGCTCTTAGGCGCTAGCTCTAGTTTGAGCTGGGACGACCTTGGGAGAACACCTGCCCTCAGTTTCCCCATCTGTCAACCAGGGCGTTCCCTGTGCAACCTTCCAGTTCTGATATTTGAGTTCATTGTTCCAGGGGTGGGGGGCTCTGGGGATAGCTGGGTGGATCAGCCCTGGTCTGGGGGAACAAGTCTGCTTTGGGGAGGGGACCCTGTGCTGAGGAGCAGCCCCAGGGTTAGAAGGAAGCCTGGACACATTTCTGCTTGGGCCCCCCCAGGACCGGGCTCTCTGCTTCTAAAGGCAGGTCCTGATGGGTGGTCTGCTTCCCGTGGCTGCCACCCACTGCTTCTAACACAGATCTCTGCGGCCCCCAGACCAGGAGCACACGCTCCATCCGCGAAGCGCACGTCCACAGCTTCCTGGAAGTCCAGGCTGCCTGTGCCGAGGGGCAGACGTGTGCCTGGAGACCGCAGGGAGGAGCCGTCCTCCTTCTGCTGGCACTTCAGATAAGGCTCAGTGCCTGGGCCCCCAGAGCCAAACCTCTGTGCACTTCTTTGAATTCATAAAAGTGGCGTTGCTGGGTCAAAGAGCACGCCCCCGTCTGGGCTGGGGATGCGTGTGGCCAGAGTGACAAGGGGGGCTTCACCAGCTGTGCCTCTGCTTGCTCCATCTCACTAACCTGCTGTTACTTTCTTGTGCATATTTGCCGGTTTGGTAGGTGCAAAATAAGATGTTAGTTGTCTGTGCTTAAAGTTGCATCTCTCGGATTATTGGCAACATTAAGCATTTTGTTACCTGTATTTATGGACCTTACTTTCCTTTTCCGAATTACCCAGTTGTGTCTCTGGCCCATTTTTCTATTATTGTGTTTTTCTTTCTTATTGATTCATAAAAACTCTTTGTATATTGTAGATAGGAAGAAAGGTGAGTGTTTATTCATGGGTGACATCTTGTTTTTCTGGAGAGGACAGACAGAACTTTCACCCCCTCCTCCTCAAAATTAGCTGATGTTTGAAATTCTCATTGCCCATTTTTCTCCGCTTGGCTATACACTTTTCTTTGCGTTTTGCAGCTGTCTGTGCACAGACGTCCCTGACAAGTAAGGTTAGAGAGAGCTACAAGGGGACCTTGATCTTCGAGCAAAGGGCCCCGCCTTTCTGGGTCCCCAGGTGCAAGAAATGGTGTCTGAGTTCAAGTTCTCTGTCTCTTTCTCTGGCCAACAGATGACGGGGAAGAACCGAACCACCACCATCCCCTCCCCACAGACACAGCCCCTGGCCTCGCCAAACATGCGGCCACTTCTTTGGGGACAAGCAGGTTTTTCAAACAAAGTTTGCCAAATAAGCACATTTTGTGTTTGTGTGTGTGTGTGTTTTTTTTTTTTTTTTTTTTCCTCCAGGGCAGATGCAAACGGTCTTTTCAAATTGGTTTGGAGGAAAATAAATGAGCCCATGCTGGGGCTTCAATAAATCTTTGCGTAGCCACAAGGGTGAGTTTGGGGCCCGATGAAGGGCCCAGTGTGTGGCTTATGAATGATGCCCAGTGATGACTCCCCACCCCTGCCGTCCTCCTTTCTCCTCCTCCGTCCCCCGACCCAATTTAAAATTGGACATTAATGTTTTAAGACAAAGGGAGCTTTGGGCCTTTCTCCCCCTCCCAGAGGAAGTCTCTTGGTGAAATATTTGTCATGGCAGGGCTCCGTGTGTGACTGGGGTCCGTGTCTCCGCGCCAGAGCCTGTGTCCAGGAGATGATGCATATGTGACCTTCTGCCCAGCGCTCGAGGACCCGCATCCCAGCTGCAGGGAACTCTGGTCCCCCCAAGGGGATTATCCCTTCTCACCTCCCCGCTGGATACTGGAGAGCACAGGGCAACCAGCCTGGCTCACATGGGCGCTGCCTCCGGTACGGTCCCCCTGCGCTGTCCCCATCCCCTGCCCAGATCGTGGCCAGCCCAGGGATGGTGTGAGAGGCTCTGAGCCTCTTCCCAAGATCAAGCCCACATCCTCTGTGCAGCAGTCTGTCTTCTCCTGCCCTTTCCCTGCTACGTGCTCTGCATCCACCATCCCAGCCTTGAGCATGTGGCTCAGGTGGCTTGGCACCTGGGGTGACCCTCGCCCACCAGGCCCATCAGGAGGAACCCCACTCTTCCTTAAGGGTAATAGCCCCAAGGCTCCCCGATGCTGTGATGCTGCCTTGATTTCCCACCCCCATGCCTGGCAGCAGCCGCCACTCCCCTTGGCACTCGGTGGTGGGCGTGTGGCCAGCGCTCGCCCCATCCTGCGGTTTCCACCTGGTGTTGCCTGGCTCTTTCACCTGTCTCCTCACTCTGAGTCTGTCTGGCTCCGTTCCTAGAGGAACGTCTAGAGTAAAAGGCAGCGCCAGGCATGGTGCATGTGCATTGCACAGGCCACGGGGAGCCACAAAGCTGGGGGCATCCGTCTAGGTGGGCCAGGAGGGGGCCTCAGCACCCAGTGGAAGAGCGGGTGTCCCTCGCTGGCTCCGTGACACACAGAGGGGGCCACTTGCCCATCTCTGCCTGAGTGTCTGTGCTGGATGGAATCGTGTCCCCCGCCCCAGTTCATAGATACTTGGACCCTCAGAATGAGAGCTTATTTGGAAATAGGGTCTTTGTAGATGTAGTTAAAATAAGGATCTCAGGATGTGACCTTCCTGGAAGAGGAAGGGTCCTACATCCAATCAGTGTCCTTATAAAGGACAGAAGCAGCGAAGATGACACACAGGAGGCCGTGGGACGACGGAGACAGAGGCTGGAGGGATGCGGCCACAGCCAGGGAGACCCCTGGAGAGCACAGGGCAACCAGCCTGGCTCACATGGGCGCTGCCTCCGGTACGGTCCCCCTGCGCTGTCCCCATCCCCTGCCCAGATCGTGGCCAGCCCAGGGATGGCTGGCAAGGGGCTGAAAGAGGCAGGAAGGACCCTCCCCTGGAGCCCTTGGAGGGAGCGAGGTCCTGCCAACACCTTGATTTTGGACTTCTGGCCTCCAGAGCTGTGAGAGAATCAATTCCTCTTGTTTGAAGCCAGCAGGTCTGTGGCCATTTGTTGTAGTGGCCCCCGGACACTCAGACAACATCCATTGCCAAGGAGACTAAGAATCCTTTTTGAAGGAGCAGGTGGCTGTTTTCAATTGGCAGGTTTCCCTCTTTGAGCCGAGGAGGTCTGTTCCCCCATCACTGCTGGGAGACACGGGCTGCTATTACCCCTTTACCAGTGGAAAACAGGTTCAGAGTGGTGGGTGCGTAATCACGGCTACGGAGCTTGACCACTGGCTTGGCTGCGGCTTGTGGCCCCTGCCCCCGGTGACTTGCTCAGGCCCTGGAGTGATGGAACGGAGCCAGAGCCAAAGTCCCATCGTCAGTTTTGTGACTCCAAAGGGTGCTGGTACCCGTGGGGCCGCTGGGGTGGGAGCCCATGGACTTTCCTGCTACCAGCATGTTTGCCCAGGAAGCAGTAAGAATCCTCTGAATGACTGAATGCCTGGGTATGAAGGAACGGATGGGTCGATGAAGCCATTCTGGCAGACTTCAGGGATAATAACCACTCGTAACTTGGTCCTTTCTTTTTTCCCGTCTTCTGCACATGTATAGAGTTGAGAAACAAAAACCTGCAAGCAAAGTGCCTGGACAGGTCAATATGCGGCTATCGTTTTAGTAGGAATGCCAGGAGTTCGGTGGCCTCACCATCCTCAGCTACTGCTGGAAATGTGACTCGTGTTGGATGTGTTTCGTTCTGTAAGAAGGACTCAGGCGCGTGGCGGACAGAAAGAAGACCCTTGGGTTGAGAGGACGGTGTGAGCCACGGCCAGGAGCCCTGAAGTAGGGCTGACACCAGGGTGGACTAGGGGGCTTGGGGCTCCTTTGCAGGAAGCTTTGCATGTCCAGGGGAGGCCCTTGGATTTTGTCCTGTGGGCACTGGAGATTCTTGAAGGTTAGAGCAGGGCAGTGATGTGTTTCAGTCTGGCCCTGAGGGAGGATGATCCCAAAGGGAGATATTGGAGGTGGGACCTCAGAGAGAGACTGAGAATTGCCGGGTGGACCAGGCTACAAGCTAGTCATTCACTAAGTTACTGATGGATGGACAAACTAGCCAGCCAACCAACAACCAACCAACCATCCAATCAACTACTTCCTTTCTTCCTTCAATGGGAGGTGTACCTTGTTCCCCTTGCAATGCCTTTTTGGCATATTCCACTTGGGGAGTGGATGGCTCACCCCATTTTCTGAGAACGTCCCTGGGTTGTGCCCCTGGGTGATTCAACCACCTTCCATCCACAGATGGGCAACCTCCGGAGGTGTTCTCAGAATACAGGGACAGCCAAACCTTGGAGCAGGTTTTAGGGTCTCCCTGAACTTTACACATACATCTTGGCCTAGTCTGTGTTATATCAGGGGTCACAGCAGAGGGCTCCAAATTCCACTGCCTGGTTCCACCACCATGACTGGAAGTTTTCGCCCTGGCTGAGACGTCGGAGAACTTTCTCCATTCTGAGGTCTGGTTTCTTCACCCAGAGAATAAGCTTCCAGGTTTATCCATTATGACAATTTCCCCCTAGGGTGACACTGTCACAGCAGAGACAGCTGAGGGTGTGAGTTCCTCTGATTCTTATTTATATGTGAGGAAACCAAGACCCCAAGTTGTGTGACTAGCCCAAGGTCATTCAGCCAGCCTGGAAGGAAGGGAGCCAGGATTCAGAGCCTGGCTTGTGTGCTCCAGAGCTGAGAGGCTTCCTGCCAGGCCAACGGGGGACAGCTTGTGTCTCCTGGCTGGGAGCCACCTCCCACCTCCCAGCTTCCCCAATACATCTGACACAAAGGCTTGTCTCAGGGTGTCTGGCTGGTTTTTCAGCTCCAACCTGGCTCAGAATCCCATCTTGTTTGTTGGATTCATTCCCGGTGAAGAGGTGGGTGGGCTAGTAGCAGCAGAAGGAATCTGAGCTCTACCACCCATCCGTCCATCCATCTAATTACCCACCCACCCACCCACCCACCCACATGCCTATCCAGACATCCACCTACCCATTTATCTATCCACTCACTCACTCATCTATCCATCCCTCCACCCATCCACATGGCCATGCATGCACCTATCCACCCACCTACCTAACCACCAACCAACATGCCCATTCATCCATCCACCCACCCATCCATCCATTTCCCCCCATCTATTTGTCGAGCATCTACATGTGCTAGGTCCACTCACCTTCAATGCTGAGAGAGGAGATTTACTAGAGAGGATGTGAAAACAAGTGCAGAGAACACCCATCCCTGTGTTTCCAAGTCCGATTTCATGTACACGTGGACTGTCTTGTACCGGATTCCTCTTGTGTCCTGCCTCCCGTTGTCTCAACTCACTTTTTCAACCAGCTGCATGCAGGTGGGACCTGTCAGTGCCTCCTCTTGGCTGCCCCCATGTCTGCCCTTTCTGCTCTGGGCTTCTCGGCCATCTGACTCTTGCACAAGCCTAGAAGTGTGAAGGCCACTCTTGACCATGGGGATAGGGGATGCAGCTGGTGGGCAAACCTCCCCCTTTTCCATGTCTTGGGCTGACACTTGTGAGAGATGCATTCTATGCGGCTTCTCAGAGGTCCCCAGCTGGTGGCAGCCTCTGGTGCCCACAGTGGTGCCAGCTCGACAGCACATCCTCAGACTGGTTCATCCTCCTGCTATGTCTCACTCTTCATTTGTTCATTCATTCATCCGCTCATTCACTCATTCTCTTACTCCTTCAGCAGGTCGCAAGTTCCTTTAGGATTGGGATCATGCTTGTCCTCATTCTGTTCCCTGTAGTGACCAGTCAGGCATCATTGCTGAATAACTCTAGGTGAATTCAGTTGAGGAGACAGAAGCGTGATGAAAGGGGCAGATGCTGGAGCCAGACAGACATGGGTTCAAATCTTGCCTCCCCCGCTTTGTAGAAGTGAAATCTTGGGAATGCTGTTTCACCTCTCTGGGCCTCAGTTTCCCTATCTGCAAAACGGGCATAAGAATTCCTACTTGAGTGGTCTTTGTGGGGATGCGACCAGACTCCTACTTTAGGCACGGAGCCTGGCGTGCTGTGAGCTTGTGTCAAGGCGAGGCATTGGTTGTCGCCAATGGTGAGTGGGTGCAAGCAGCCTCGGGCAGTGGGGTCAGATTTCTGGCACCTCAATTCCGTTGACCTTCCTTAGTCCCTGAGGCTACCCAGCACCCTCCTCAGGCTTGGACATGGCCAAGAAAATCAGCAGCCCATGACTCGTCGGTAGGAACCCAAAGAAACAAACACCTTGGTCACCAGGAGGGGACGGCACCTTCCCTCCCGGTGAGGCCGCTGCTAGCAACCTGACGTGGGGATCAAAGGTATTGGTAGGGCAGAGAGCCTCGCCCTGGCTGTGAGATGTTTCCTTGGAAAAATATCGCTCCTTTATGTGTATGTCAGCTGGTTATGAAATGAGAACTTTTTAGAGGCTTAAAGAAACCCACCCTGATCTTTGGAAATCTCTGCCCGCCCTCGTTCAAGTCCCAACAGCACTTCCCTGCCGACGGCTCATGAGTCACAGAGGCTAAATTTGTGACTTTAGTACCCCCAGAATCGGATTTAAAGATAATGAAAACTTTCCAGTAGGAAAACACCTGATGTCTGAGGACATGCTAAAGGGCTGGCCACCTGGTGGGGTAAATATAGGCTTCCCTCCATGGGCCCAGGGAAGGACCTCCTCTGGTAGGACTCGTGGCCCCCAAACCAGGGGTCTTTCCCGATGTCCCGGGGGGTTGCCATTCTTAAAGGAACAGAAAGATCAGATCATCTTTCTTTTTTTTTTTCCTTTTCTTATCATCAGTGCATTTCAGCCATCTTTTAGTGAAAGCTTCCATCTCATTTCCTTGTGGAAATGAGGCCTCACATCGTGCTTAAGAGCAAGATACTCTCATCACCCCATTTTACATATGGAGAAATCGAGGCTCAGGAAGGGAAATAGCTTGCTGGACCTGATGCCGCTGGGAGCAGAGGGGCCGGGACTTGGGCCCAGGGGCTCAGCCTGCAGGGCTACGCATCATACCTTCCTCTGCTCCCACGTGGGCTTTCCGGCTGCCCCCTGAATCCCACCGCTAGCCCGCCTGCTCTCGGCCACGGAGGGGTGAGGATGAGGCTAAAGATGAGGAGTGAAGGGAGCCCTCTGAGGCTGCTGGTTCGTGGGTGGCCCACTGCCCTGCTGCACAGTTTCATGAGCTGCCAGCGCCTTGCAGCCCTGGTCCTGAGGCTGGGTGGGGTCACTTGGGGACATGGATCCTCCGCGGCTGCGGCCTTCATTCCTGGAGGGAGGGAGAACCCCAGGGGAGGGGTGGAGGGGGCATCTCAGACTTGGAGGCCTGGGTCCCCCTGAATGCCCCATCCTGCAGACGGCTCCCGGCTGCCCGGCTGACCATGAGGCCGTCCTGCCTGGAGCCAGCTTGCCCGGCCTCGTCTGGCCTGCCCTCACCACGCGGCCCATTGGACTGTCCCCATCTGTTTCCCTGTGGAGTCTGGCGGGTGTCCCCTGGCCCAGGGCCCGGCAACAGCCTGGGAAGCACCAACCTCCATCCATAGCTCTTTGTTTTAATGCTTTATCCAATCGGTGAGTGTTGGGTGAGGACCTCAGAAAGCATCAGGTCGACTTCCGTCCCTCACAGATGGGGAAACCGAGGCACAGAGAGGCCAAGGGGCAGCTTAGTGGCAGAATTCAGTGGAGTCCTGTGGTCTTCCCAAGCCCCTGTTGGCTAAATTGCTGTCCCCAGAAGCCCTTGTCCATGCAGAGTCGTTGCTGGAACAGGGAGGGGACCTCTTGGGGATCCCATGGGCCAGTTTGGGCTCTGTCAAGGGGTCTGCTTGCCCAGCAGGCAAGGGAGCCAGGGGCTAGGGGTGGTGAGAATGGAGGGCTTGGGGCCAGCTGCCCGCCTTCCCGGGGGCAGTGGCAGCCACCTCTGCTGGCTGCTGTGTTTGACGTGTCCTGTGTCCCCGACTGCATTCGCTTCTCTGGCGCACGGAGGGGTCCAACATATGTGCACACACGGCAGCAGGGAGCAGCTCACCAACCCCCCGGGCCTCCGTCTGCCGTGTGTGTGGCCCTGAGCAGAGGACCCAGCAAAGCCGGGCCCGGC
The DNA here is from genome assembly GCF_964341445.2 of Mesoplodon mirus. NCBI lineage: Eukaryota > Metazoa > Chordata > Mammalia > Artiodactyla > Ziphiidae > Mesoplodon > Mesoplodon mirus. Next base: position 4,476,257 of record NC_138983.1, on the reverse strand, counting down.
CTCCAGATGCGGCCGTGCAGGACTCGTCCAGGAGGGGGGCTTGGGAATTCTGCTGCCTGTGACGCGGCCCTGTGGAGACCATGATAACAACAGGAAGAGAAGTAACAGCTGAAATGTACCCAAGCCTCTGCCGGCCCAACTCAAAGCAGGTGAGCTTCTCATGGCAGCCCTGTAATGGGGGCGGGCAGTGCTCCCATTTTACAGATGAGGACATGGAGGCACAGAGAGGTTGAGTAACTTGCCTAAGCTCCCAGAGCCAGTTGGGCTGGAGCTGGGATTTGAACCCAGGTGGTTCCTATTTTCAAGCACTACCCAAAAGCTGCCTACAGAGAGTGGGGGATAGGTGGACCGTGGGAAAGGTGTGAGGCTGGAGGGTGTGGTGGGAGGGACCGGAGCCCAGCTGAGACTTTGCAGGGGTGGGAGCATAGCCCCGCCCTCTCCCTGCATCCCCGCCCTGGCTTTGCTCAGGGGAGCTCCTCCTTCCCACGTGGTCTGGCTGGAGGACGCGGCTTTAGTCCCAACCTTCCAAATGGCCTGTGCTGGGTGCCACTGAGCTACTGGCCTTCCCCACCTCGGTTTCTCCTCCCTAAGGGGGGCCGAGAGCCCGGGCTGGGCCGGCCTCTCCAGGCTGTCTGCAAGGATGGGACCAGACACGGGCATGGAAGCCCCAGGCAATCCCGGCTCTCCCGCAGGAGCCCGCATGGTGGCCTCGAGGTGGGCCTGGGGCTCCGAGCCAACCCCATTCCCGCTCCCTGTGCAAATCCCCCCACCTAATTGACGGGCCCTGAAAGGCAGCACGACTAGAGGCGTTTTCTCTGTCTGCCTTGGTTGGCCACCAAGGACCTCTCAGAGGTCAGACAGGTGCCAGGAGAGGAGAGTGGAAAGTCACAGCCCTGTCCCCAGCCGTGCCCGGGAGCAGCAGTGCTGAGCCCGGCCCTCCCAGCTCCAGCTCTGACTCTCTGAGACCTCGCCATGCCTTGAGTCTCAATCTGAAAATGAGGAGTTTGGACCCGATGACCTGCCAGGTTTCTTCCAACTTCAAGATTACATTCTGAGACTCAAGTGGAACAGAGGACCCCTGCACGGCCACTGTCCTCCCAGCTACCTGCCAAGGGCCCCAATGCCCCTTTCTTCTCTGTGGGCAGAAGGCACTGCTGGCCGAACCCCTTATTCTGGGGAACGACACCCTGTTATCACCAGAAATTGGGGCACTATTATGCAGAGGGGCAAGTGTTGGTAGATGTGACAATTCTGGGACTGAGCTCCTTGTGGAGGAAAGAGAGAGCCTTAAATAGGGGAGAATAAAGTTCAGATTTGGAGAAGAGGGATTGTCAGAGACAGAATTCTCCAGGGCAGCGCCATCCAACAGAAATCTAAGACAGGCCATAAACGTGAGCTGCTGGTGTGATGTCACGCTTTAAAAAATAAAAAAGAACAAATGGGCGACATTTATTTTAATATTTCATTATTTCCAATATATATATAATATATATTCCAATATATATATAATATATATTTTCCAAATATAATCATTTCAATGGGTAATCCATCTACAACATTCTGAGTGAGATATTTTACACTTTTTGTTCATAGGAAGTCTTAGAAATCCAGCACATCCCATTTTGGGTTAGCCACATTCCACGTGCTCAATTGTGGCGGGTGGCTGGTGGCTACCCTAGTGGACAGCACAACTCTCAAGATGGAGATGGGTTTGAGACCCGCCTGTACCGCCAGCTGGCTGTGTAACTTACACTTATGGTGTGCCAGGCACTATTCTAAGAGCTTTACATGTATTAACTCACCTAATCATCATTTCCATTTTTTAGTTGAAGAAATGAAGGCACAGAGAGGTTAAGTAATTTGCCCAAGGTCACACAGCTATTGAGAGGCTGAGCCGGATCTGAACCCTGAGTTTTAGTTGTTAGAGCGCTTTATAAACTATTACCCAAAGTCAGATCATTAATCAATCAGTGAGTCAATTCACAGGGCAGCTCCCCCAGAATGGGGCTGAGCCGTTGAATGTTTCCATGCTCTGGGAATTCACCGCAATTCAGCAGACATTTATTAGTTGCCTGCTTCGTGCCAGCAAAAGGGCAGCCCGAGGCAGACCTGGGTTTTTCTCCAGGGATTAGCTTTTCCTCTCCTTCCCACGGAGCCCCCTCCCGCTGCCGGGTGTCCATCCAGAGCCCTAGTGGGCTGGGTTCCCCCACCCTGGCCTCACCCCGAGAGTTTGCAAGTCCAGGCCAAGACCTGTGGCAGCCTGGGCATTCCTGCAGGTTGGGGAGGCTGGGCCTGCGTCCACGGATGGAGTTTCACTGCCCCGCCTGCCCTGTCACTGGCCGGGACTTTTGCCTGGGAATGTGAAGGATGCTTCCTTTCCTCTGGGGCCTCCTGGGGCCCTGGAAACAGGTACGGGTCTCAGCAGCCAAGTCAGTTCCTGGTCTGGGTTTGTTTTTCCTTAATCACAGATTTCCTCGGCCTCTCCCCTCTTTTCTCACTCATTGAAAATTATTTTTTTAAGTTGAGCTTTACCATATGATTAAGTAACATGTACACACCTCACGTGGAGCACTCACTGGGTTCATGCTTATGTCTACACCCATGAGACTACCCTAGGTCAAGGTCATGTACAGTCCCACCCCCTGCCAGGCTGCCCTGGGCCCTTTCCCAGTCAGTATCCTCAATACTCCCACTCCAGGTAACAGTCACCTGATTTCTGTCACCGTAGATTAGTTCTGCCTGTCTTTGAACTTCGTAAAAATGGAATCCTTCAGCATGTGATTTTTTCTATCGACTTCTTTGATCAGCATAATCTTTTTGAGATTCATCCATATTGTTGTATAGACCAATGATTTGCTTTTTTTTAAATGTTAAACCTTCTACCTTTGTAGGAACTTTCCACAGTTCGTCCACTCACCTGTTAGTGGACACATGACTCGTTTCCGTCTCAGGCTGGAAGTTATTAACAGAACTTCTGCGAGCATTCTAGTGAATGTCCTTGGTGGGTACATGAGTCATTTCTCCTGGGCTGGAGATGCTGGGCCAGAGCTTCACGCTTGTTTAACTTTAGGAGATATGGCCCCTCAGTTTCCCCCAGTGGTCTGTTTCCTCTTACTCTCCCGATGACAAGGCACGAGGGCCCTAGTTGCTCCGCATCCTCGCCAACATTTTGTATCGCTCGTATTTTTAATTCCAGCCGTTCTGTTAGATCTTTGGTAAACGTGGCTTTAATTGCATTTCTCTCGTGACTGATGGCGTTGAGGACCTTCCCACATTCCCACTGGCCACTTTGCAAAGTGCCTGTTCACACCTTTCCTCTGCTTGTAAGAAAATTAGGTTGTCTATCTTTTTCTTATTGATCTTTAGAGGTTGTTTGTATATTCTGATTCCAAGTCTTGTGAGGGATCTCTGTATTGTGACTTATCTTCTCCCATTCTGGGGCCTTTTTAGCCTTTAATTGCCTTTTTCCATTTCTTTAGCTGCTTTTCTTTCTTTTTCAAAGATTAAACTTTTATTTTGAGATAAATGTAGAGTCACATGCTGTTTTAAGAAATAACAGAGAGCAATCGCATCTCCCTGTCACCCAGTTTCCCCAGTGGTAACATCTTGTAAAGCTATAGTACAACGTCATAACCAGGACGCTGACATGGATGCAGTCAAGTTACAGAGCGTTCCATCAGCAGGAGCATCCTTCGTGTTGCCTTTTTATAGCCACGCCTACTTCCCTCTTACCCCAACCCCCTCCTTAGTTCCTGGCAACCGCTGCTGCCACAGTCGGAACCACAACAGAATCATGATCTGTTGTCCATTTCTATAATTTTGTCATTTCAAGAATGTGTTATACATAGAACAATACATTAGCTTTTTTCCCACTCAGCACACGTCTTTGGGGACGCATCCAGTTGCTCTATGTGTCAATAATTCATTCCTTTGTAGTGCTGAGTAGTATTCCATGGGGTGGATGGACCACAGTTTGTTTGATCCTTCAACTGTTGAAGGGCATGTTAGTTGTTTCCAGGTTTTGGCTATTAAAAATAAAGCTACCGTAAACATTTGTATACAGGTTATTGTGTGAACATAAGTCTTCCTTCTTCTGGGGCAAATGCACAACTGCTGGGTTACACTGTCCGTGCATGAGTAATTTTTAAAGAAACCCCCAAACTGTATTCCTGAGTAGCTGTACCATTTCACATTCCCATCAGGAATGTATGATGTGCCCAGCTACTTTGCATCCTCACCAGCACTTGGCTTTGTCACTATTTTTTGTTTTAGGTGGGTAGTGGTAGCTTGTTGTGTGTTTTTATTTATTTATTTATTTATTTTGTGGTACGCGGGCCTCTCACTGTTGTGGCCTCTCCCGTTGCGGAGCACAGGCTCCGGACGCGCAGGCTCAGCGGCCATGACTCACGGGCCCAGCTGCTCTGCGGCACGCGGGATCCTCCTGGACTGGGGCACAAACCTGTGTCCCCTGCATCGGCAGGCGGACTCTCAACCACTGCACCACAAGGGAAGCCCAATTTGTTGTGGTTTTAAAGTGCATGATTAATGGCTAATGATGTCGAACAACTTGCCATGTGCTTATTCACCATCTGAATATCTTCTTCCGGGAAATGTTTCTTCATGTCTTTTGCTCATGTTCTAATTGGATTGTTTGCTTCCCTGCTGTTGAGTTTTAAGAGCTTAAAAAAAAAAAATGTCCTAGATACCTGTCCTTTGTCGTATATATAGATTGCAATTTTTTTTTTTTACCAGTCTGTAGCTTGCCTTTTCATCCTCTTAACAGGGTCTTTGGCAGAGCCAAAGTTTTTATTTTTGATGATGTCCAGTTTATCAAGTTTTCTTTTTATGGATGGTGCTTTTGGTGACAAGTTTAGGAACTCCTTGTCTAGCTCGAGGTCCTGAAGCTCTTCTCTCATGCTTTTTTCTAAAATTTTATAATTCTATTTGTTGGACAGGTACATGATCCATTGAATTAACTTTTGTTAAAGATGTGACACTTAGACCAGAGCTTATTTTATTGCCTATGGCTGTCCAATGACTCCAGCATCATTTGTGATAAATGTTGTCTTTCCTCCACTGAATTGCCTTTGCACCTTTGTCAAGAATTAGTGGGGCATATTTGTGTAGGTATATTTCTGGGTTCTCGATTCTTCTCCATTGATCTAGGTGTCTATCCCTCTGCCAGTAGGACACAGTTCTGACTGTTGTATTTATAACCAGGTAAACTGATTCCTCCCATTTTATCCATCTTTTTCAAAATCATTTTAGCTATTCTACTTCCTTTTTCTTTCTATACACATTTTAGAATAATCTTGTCTATATCTAAAAAATTCTGACTGGGATTTTGATAGGAATTGCTGTATATCAATCAATACCTTTATACTAATCTAGTTAGAATTGACACCTTTATTATGTTGATTCTTCCAATCATGGACATGGTATCTCTCTCCATTTATTTAGATCTTCTTTGATGTCTTTCATCAGGGTTGTGTAGTTTTCAGCCTATAAGTCCCGTACATGTTTTGTTATATTTACAGCTAAGTACTCATTTTTGAGCACATTAAATTGTATTGTATTTTTAGTTTTGCTATCCACATGTTTATTGCTACTATATAGAAATACAATAAATTTTTGTATGTTTGTCCTGTATCCAGTGTTGTTGCTGAACTCACTTATTAGTTGTAGGAATTTTGTTTTTTTGTGCGTGTGGCGATTCCTTAGGATTTTCTACATAGACAACATGTCATCTGCTTATAGGGACAGTTATTTCTCCTTCCTCATCTGTATGGCAGTCATTTCCTTTTCTTGCCTTATTGCCCTGGCCAGAACCTCCAGCATTATATTAAGTAAGAATGGCGAGAGCAGACTTCTTTGCTCCCAATCTTTGAAGGAAAACATTCATTCTTTTATCATTAAGTATTATGTTCGCTTAAGGCTTTTTTTTTATAGATGCTCTTTATTAAGTTGAGGAAAGTCCTCTCTAATCCTGTCTATCTCAGAGTTTTTACCATGAATTCATGTTGAATGTTGTCAAATTTTTGTACATTGATTGATATGATCATGTGATTTTTCTTCTTTAGGTTATTACTATGATTACATTGATTAAATTTCAAGTATTCAACAAGACTTGCATTCCTGAAATCATTTGGTCATGGTATAAAATTCACATTATATATTGTTGACTTGTATTTGCTAATAGCTTTTAAGGGATTTTTCTGTCTGTATTCATGAGGGATATTGGTCTGTAATTTCCTTTTTTCTTTCCTTTTCTTGTACTGTCTTTGTTGGATTTAGGTATCAACATAATACTCATTTCATAAAATGAATTGGAAAGTGTTCCCCCCTCTTCTATTTTCTGAAACAGATTGTGTAGAATGGGTGTTAATACTTGTAAACATTTGGAAAACTCTCCAGTGAAATCATGTGGGCATGAAGATTTTTGGAGGGGAGTTTTTAAAAATTATAAATTTTGTTTCCTTAATAAGGCTATTCAAATCACCTATTTCACATTGGGTGAGTTGTCATTTTTCAAGGAATTAGTTAATTTCACTTAAGTTGTCTAATTTAGGTGTGAAGAGTTGTTCATAGTATTCTATTTTATCCACTTGACATTTCCAGGATCTGTAGTGATATTCCCTTGTTTTATTATTGATATTGGCTGTTTGTAACTTCTGTCTTTTTTTCTTTGTCAGTTTTATTAGAGGTTTGTCACTTTTATTGTTCTCAAAGGACCAGCTTTTTGTTTCTTTGTAGTTTTTCTGTTTCCAATTTTTAAAAATTTCTGCTCTTATATTTATTATTTCTTCTGTTTTCTTTAGGTTTACTTTGTTCTTTTTTCTCTAGGTTCTTGAGGTGGGGGCTTAATTTACTGATTTGAGATGTTTCCTTCTTTTCTATTATATGCATTTACTGCTATAAAATTTCTTCTTAGCAGTTCTTTAGCTGTGTCCCACTAATGCTTATAAGCTGTACTTTCATTTTCATTAAGTTCAATGTATTTTAAAAAAATTTCCCTTGAGATTTCCTCTTTGACTTGAGGATTATTTAGAATTGTGTGGTTTAGTTTCTAAATGTTTAGAGATTTTCCTGTTATCTTTCTGGTTTTTTTCTCAAAAAAATTTTTTTGGCCATGCCACACAGTGTGCGGGATCTTAGTTCCCCAACCAGAGATCGAACCCATGCCCCCTGCATTGGGAGCATGGAGTCTTAACCACTGGGCTGCTAGGGAAGTCCCTTATCTTTCTGTTATTGATTTCTAGTTTGATTCCACTGTGGTTGGAGAACACACTCGTATGATTTCTATTCTTTTAAATTTGTTGAGGTTTGTTTAATAGTCCAGGATATGGTCTACCTTGGTATATGTTCCATAAAAAAAATGTATATTCTGGTGTTGCTGGGTGGAATGTTCTGTAAATATGGATTAGATCCTATGGGTTGATGGTGTTGTTGAGTGCTTCTGTTTCTTTGTTGATTTCCTGTCTAGTCGTTCTATCAATAATGGGGAGAGGGGTGTTGAAATCTCCAACTATGATTCTGTATTTGCCTATTTATCCTCTCAGTTCTATTGGTTTTGCTTTGGCATTTTCAAGATTTTATGCTTAGTTTTCAGAAGTTTAATTGGTATGTGTCTTGGTGTGGATTTCTTTGATTTATCCTATTTAGGATTTACTCAGATTCTTGAATCTGTAAGTTCATGTCTCTTTACGAATTTGGGAAATGTTCAGCCCTTATTTCTTAGAGTACGTTTTCAGTCCTGTCATCCTTCTCTTTTACTTCTGATGACGTGAATGTTAGATTTCTTTCTACCCCCCACCCCCAGATCCCTGAGGCTCTGTTCATTTTCTTTTAGTCTATTTTCTCTCTGTTGTTCAGATTTGGTAATTTTTATAATTCTGTCTTCCAGTTCACTGATTCTTTCCTCTGTCCGTTCCATTCTGCTGTTGAATCCATCAGTGACTTTTTAGTTTCAGTTATGGTATTTTTCAGTTCTAAAATTTCCATTTGATTTTTCTTTATCTTCTGTTTCTTTGCTGAAGATTTATATTTTTTCATTTGTTTCTAACGTATTCGTAATGGCTTATTGAAGTATCTTATCATCTTTGTGTGTCAGATCATTCTAATATCTTTGTCATCTTGGTGTTGACATCTACTGATTGTCATTTTTCATTCAGTTTGAGGTATCCCTAGTTCTTGGTATTTCGAATAATTTTCAAATGAAACCCGGACATTTTTGTATTATGTTCTGAGACTCTGGATCATATTCAGAGCTTCTGGTTTAGCTGGGTTTTTTTGTTGTTGTTGTTTTTTTTTTTTTTTCTTTTTGCGGTATGCGGGCCTCTCACTGTTGTGGCCTCTCCCGTTGCGGAGCACAGGCTCCGGATGCGCAGGCCCAGCGGCCATGGCTCACGGGCCCAGCCGCTCCGCGGCATATGGGATCCTCCCAGACCGGGGCACGAACCCGTATCCCCTGCATCGGCAGGCGGACTCTCAACCACTGCGCCACCAGGGAGGCCCTTAGCTGGGTTTTTTGAACACAGCTCTGGCAGTATAAGGGGGGATGTCACCTCATTAATGCCAGGCGGAGGTAAAATTAATTTTTGTGCATGGTGTGAGTTAGAGGTAAGTGTTAATTTCCCCACATTGGCTATCAACCTAGACTATTTATTGAAAAGATCATCCTTTCCTCCCTTGGTCCTTGTGACTTAACTAGGTAATTGTGCAGGTGTGGGTCAGTTCTAGACTCACTGCTTCACTGTTAAAGTGTCAACTGTGTGCCAGAATCCAGGCGAGAAACAAGAACCTCATGGACTTAATGCTTATAAAGAAGTGATCTTGAAAAAGGGAGTAAGTGTAATGGTGAATAAACTCATAGCTGTATTATAGGGGCACAGCAGAGGGCTCCACAAACTAATCTGGAGTGGGGTGGAGTATCAATGAATGTGTCCTGGAGGTGATGATCCCAGAGCCATGTGTGGAAGGATGGGTAGGAGTTGTCCAAGAGAAGAGTATGGCAGCAGAAGGACACTCCAGGCCAGAAGGAAGGGACCACAGCTACAAAGAGTCAAGAAACATCTATTTTGGGACTTCCCTGGTGGTGCAGTGGTTAAGAATCCACCTGCCAATGCAGAGGACATGGGTTCCAGCCCTGGTCCAGGAAGATCCCACATGCCGTGGAGCAACTAAGCCCGTGCACCACAACTACTGAGCCCGAGCTCTAGAGCCCGTGCTCCACAACTACTGAAGCCCATGTACCCTAGAGCCCATGAGCTACAACTACTGAGCCCATGAGCCACAACTACTGAAGGCTGCACGCCCTAGAGCCTGTGCTCTGCAACAAGAGAAGCCACCACAATAAGAAACCCGTGCACCACAACTAAGAGTAGCCCCAGCTTGCCACAACTAGAGAAAGCCCACATGCAGCAATGAAGACCCAACACAGCCTAATAATAAATAAATAAATAAATAAAATTCATAAAAAAATAAATTAATTAAAAAAAAAGAATCATCTGTTTCTTGGGGTGCTGTCCATGGGGTGCTGTTAGCAGTTTAGTTTTGCAGGAGCCAAAATTTCTGGAGATGAGGCTGGAGATGTTGATGGGGGCAAATCCCTGGGACATGACTGACCATGTCACACAGCTTGGGATTTACTCTGAAGGCAGTGGGCACCTAGGTGAGGGACACGGTCAGAGGATCCTTGGGGACAGAAGGGAGGATGCACTGGAAAGGCCAGGCTAGAGGCTGAAAGACCCATCAGGAGAATGATGCAATGGTCCTCAGGGATGATGAGGGACCAGTCACACTGTGGCATGGGGCTGGGGAAGGGGGTAAGGGTGGCATCTGCTCCCACTGGTCAGGTGATTGTCAGGCCAGGGAAGGAGCAACTGGGCTTCAATGTGGGTTCGCCAGTCATCCTGGTAGTACGCCTGGAGTGGATACCAGATCTCCTGACAGCAGTCCTCTCATCACAGAGACAGAGGCTGATCACAGGTGCACAGGGCAAAGGGGCCACCTGATGTGGGAGACAGCTGAGGTATAAGGCGGTTACGTAAGTGAGGTGGTGCTATCTCCAAGGCCCGGTGGTACTCAAGCAAAGCAGACAGAGCACGATTCAGGTCAAGAGGGAACATGAGAGATTGATCAGATAGGCAAGGAGGGTGATGAACACCCATCGATGGTGGGTTTGTAAACAGAGATCTCCCCAGTGCTTGGGGGCATGGGAAAATAGTTTGCTCAGTTTCTGCCTTCTAAATATGGATGCTGCACTCTTGCTCTGACTACTGCCTTGTCTGAAAGGATGTGCTAAGAGTAGATACTTGTTGGAATGCCTTTCTAGAACCCCTTCTCTTACAACAGGCACCCTTCTTGTAATCTCACTTAGGCACCCCACCCTTATGTCCTCTGCCCCTCCCCACCTGCCACAGGAGATGGAGCCAGGATGGACACCTGACCACACCCGTGTTGATCATGTTGTGTCTGGGCTGGTCTCTTGACCAGAAGAACTGAAATGGGCGATGTTGGAGGGGTGGCCAGGTGTCCCAAGAAGCAGAGAACAGAGGAATGAAGACCATCAGACAGCCCTGTGCTTGGGTACAAGAGATGCCCTGTGCCCTTATGTAGAAGCTGCCATCTTGTTTAAGTCAGCCTGAGAAGGCTTCTCTGTTTACAGCCCTCAGTGCTAGCTGTTGCACTGAGGGTTAACATCACTGCCTTGTTAAAATGACCCTATAATCCAAAGTCTGGGTGTGTGCCCAAGGGAACTGTGCCAGTTATCCATTACTGTGTAACAGAATGTCCCCAAACACAGCGCCTTCAAACAATGGTAAACATGTATTATCTCACACGGTTTCCGAGGGTCAGGAATCTGGAAGCAGCTTAGCTGGGTGTTTCTGGCTCAGGGTCTGCAGCCTCTGTGAGGCTTCAGTCAAGTGGTCAGCTGGGGCCAGAGGAGCCCCTTCTCAGCTCACTCACTGGTTGTTAAGATGCCCCAGGTCCTCACCGACTGTTGGTCAGAGGCTTCAGTCCCTTAAGACAGGGCATTTCTATAGGACTGCAGCTTGCTTCCCTCAGAGGGCGAGGGAGGAAGAAGAGAGAGAAGGAGACAGAGAGAGAGGACGTGTGGGATGAGTGGGGTTGGTAGGTCATGGGGAGGAGGGCGGGAACAAGCGTTCTGCAGAGCTTAGAGAAAGCCTGTGGTGTTCCAGAATGTTGCTTAGGGCCCTAGTGATAAGATGCAGCAGATGAAGAAGGTGGGGGACCATGAAGGCCTCGGTGGCACTGAGGGAGCGGGGGATGGGGACATCCTGGGGGTTACAGTACGGAGCCCGAGGGTTTAATCAGGGAAATGACATTTTCTCATAACTCCAGCATCAATGTGTAGAGAATGGAATTGGGGACGCCAGGTGACAGCAGAGAGGTGGTTCATTTCCTGTTCTCAGATGTGGAAACTGATTCTTGGAGAAGTGAAGCAGCTTGTGGGAGGTCACAGAGCTAGGAGCTGTGGAGCTGGCTTTGAGCTTGGGCAGTCTGCCTGGAGCACATACCCTTCACCTGACGGCTCTAAGCACCTGTGGCAGGTTGAATTGTATCCCCCCCAAAAGATATGTCCAACTCCGGATACTTGCGAGTGTGGAATGTGATCTTATTTGGAAACAGATGTAACCATGTTAAGGAACTTGAGATCATGGTGGATTTGGGGTGGGCTCTATAGCCAATGACTGGTGTCCTCATAAGGGAAAGGAGAGGGAGGCTTGAGACACACACAGAGAGGGGAGAAAGCCAAGTGGAGAAGAAGGCAGAGACTGGAGTTAAGGATCTACAAGCCAAGGATGCCCAGGACTGCCAGCAGCAGCCCCAGAAGCAGAAAGGCATGAACAGACTCCAGAGGGAGCGAGGCCCTGCCGACACCTTGGTTTAGGGCTTCTGGCTTCTGGAACTGGGAGAGAATGAATTCCTGCGGTAGTAAGTCACCCCACTTGTGGTCATTTGTTACAGCAGCCCTAAGACATTAATTCAGCCTCTGAAGCCTCTTCCAGGGACAGCCAGATGTCCCCATATTTCCGGATACTCACCAAGCCTGGGAAGACCCTGAGCACCCAGACCTGAGTGGGAGGGTGAAGGAACCCCGCCCCCTGCTGCCTGTTTTTCCCAGGAAACTTCCATGATGCCACCTGCTCCTCTAGGGCCTGACCTGAGCTACAGATGGCTTCAAACCAAGATGGAGGTGGGGGGAGGGAGAGAGAGAGAGAGAGAGAGAGAGAGAGAGAGAGAGAGAATGAACCTCGATGGAGAAAGAAGGGCCTCTCAGACTTCAGTATTCATAAGAATCATCTGGAGAGCTTGAAACACATCCCTGGGCCTCTCTGCTCCCCCGCTCCGACACCAAGAGGTTCTGATTCAGTAGGCGGGAGGTGGGCCTGGGAACGTGCATGTCTCACAAGCTCCCAGTGACATTGATGCTGCTGGTCTGGGGCCCACACTTTGAGTAGCACTGTTCTAGGCAGAGGTCAGACCAAGAGGGATTGGAGCACAAGTGTGGGCAGGAAAACCCCAGCAGGCGTGGAGCACAGAGGCCCCACCTGGGAACGCCTGATGATGGCGTGCAGGTGGGACAGCGCATGTCCACGAGGGTCAGGGGCGTGTCTAAGGCCAGGGTGCCAGCTCCAGGGTCTGCTCCTGGAAGGGGAGCCGTGCGTGGACCAGGCACACACAGGAGAGCGTGAGGCTTGGGGGACCAAGTGGGTCAGTTGGGGCCTTGGGTCAAGGCTCTTGAGCATGGGGGTTGGTGGCTGCCATGGACGTTCAGAGGGGGCCCCCCAACTTCAGGCTGGGGGAGCCAGTTCATAAATGTCAGTCCCACCAACAGCATCTCCGTCAACCCAACTGGGTGTCTGCAAGTTTCTCAAGATCCCCAGGCTGTGAACCCTGGCACTCGGGCTGGCAGGCGAGCTCAGCTGTGGGGGGGCCCAGCTTGGGATTGTCTTAAGGAGACAAAACTGATACAGGCCATATTGAAACCAGTCAGGAGGCCTCAGAGGGAGCCTCTGTCCTCCCGTGATTGTTCCCAAAAGACAAGACCCCTTCCATCTGCAAGGCTAGGTCCCTGGCTTTGCAAATGCCACCCACCCCCCATGGAGCCCCGCAAAGCCCAGACCGCTTAATGCAGCTCGGCGGGCCCTCATAAACAGCCCTTCCCCAGCTGGTAGGAGCTGTTTTCTTTTCCCCTGTAAGAGGTTTGTTCCTGGTCATAAATTCTGCAGGCCCAGTCGGCCAGGCTAGGATGTACACGTTGGTAAACACTGTAGTTAAAAACACGCTTCCCGGCTGAGAAAGGGGGCCCAGACAATGGAGCCTTGTCTCCAGCAGCAAATCTGACAGCCACCTTCTTTGATTCCGTAACCTTGCTGCAGGCTTGTATGAAATTGGCCCCATTCTCCAGGGTCCATCAAACGTGCATTTAAACTCCTTCATTAGCATCTTCCTCTGATCCATAACCGCTCGGCAAATCCAACAGTCATTTCGGTGAGGCAGCGCGGTTTCTATCTGGTGAACATCTAAAACTCCTTGACAAAGTTCCTTTTAGAATTTACTTCCTTTGTTCCATCTTCGTCTTCTGTTGAGATCTTTAGTGGCCAATGTACTCCGAGATGACTTGGGGACAAAAATCCCGTCTGGCCCAGACAGTAAATCTAGCCTCCATTCAGACGGGTTAAATGCATGCTTTATGCGTATTGTCACAGGCTCTCCAAAGCTCCTGCGCCTTTAAGGGTTTCCTACAATAAATTAAACCCATCACACCCGGTCGTGGTGGAGGGAGGACCGGCCTGGCTGCAGTGCGGAGGGTCCGCGTTCGCCTGGGACGAGCGGGCTGGACCGAGGCCGCCAGGCATGGGCACCAACCTCCCGGCACAGCCCACCAAACCCCTTGGACTTCTGGCCTCGAGCTACTTAGCAGTCTTGTTTGCAAGAGGCCAAAAACCCAACTCCAAGTGGATGTGGCCAAAATGCACTGGCAGACACAGGAAGCCCTGGGGTGGAGAAGTGGCTTGCTCGCGCCTCCGCCGCCCCAGGACTCCGCTGCACTCTCTCCCCATCCTCGGGGGCCACCATCCCCAGGTTCCCTCCTGGCGGTCACAGGACACTGGCAGCGGCTGAAGCCTCAGGGCCCTCAGGTTCCTGTCTAGCAGGACTGAGCAAGGGTCCTTCCCCTGCTTTCCCTAGCAAGAGCCTTATTGGCTCAGACTGGGCCACATGACCTTCCCTGACCAATCCCAGCATTCCCTAGAAAGAGCCTCATTGGCTGGGATTGGGCCACGTGACCATCCCTGATCAATCCCAGGCCTGGGTTGTGTGCCCTGCCTCTGGTCAAGGCAGTGAATTCACCTCCAGTGGGAACTGTGGGATAGGGGAGTGCTCCCCAGGGGAAAATTGGGTTCTGGCTCCCAGAAGACGGGGGGATGGACGCTGGGTAGCCAGCGTCTGGGCACTGGCTATGGTCTCTAACCAAGGGCATCACCTTTGTCCCACAGACCTAAGAGTCATGGTGGCAGCTGGTGGCTCGGAGGCGGGAACCCAGGCACTTTCCCTGCACATCTGCCTCTGCTTCAGCCTGAGATTCTGTCACCCCGTGGCCGCCGTGCTACCTCCTGTTTACCGCAACGCAAAAGGGCTGCCGATAACTCCCTGGCGTTTCTCTTTGGGAAGACTTTCAGCTGGAAGGGGATTAGTGTTCTGCAAGTCCGGAGTTCACTGGTCTGGAGACCGCCACAAAGCTGAGCGCCACGTGTGCCGGGGATGGGGGCTCTGGCTAGGATGGGGAGCACGGGCAAAAGGGTCAGTGGTTTCAGCAGATGCTTTTGAACCCTGGGTCTCTGACCATGGACTAGTCCAGTAGAACGAGCATCGTGGAGTGTGGCAGAGACCAATCCCCCCATCTTTCTTACTGTCAAAACCACGATTTGGGCAAACACTGACCCAGCCTTCTTTACCAATGTGCTGAGTACATGACATGATAGTGGCCAGTGACATATGATGGGGGTTATTGGAAGGGGCTCCTGGGGAGATCCCTTAACAGCTAAACGGCCCCTTCTGCCCTTTCTCCATACTCCCTGCCCCAAACACAGGTGTGGTGGGATCCCATCCTCCCATCATTGTCCATATTTGACACTGTCAGATTTCTTCCTTTTTTTTTTTTTTTTTGCCAGTCTGATGGATGAAACACGCCATCACTAGCTGTTTTCGTTTTCATCTCCTTAATTACTAGTGAGGTGTGATGCCTATTTCAGATTCTTTCTCGGTATTAAATGGGTATCCTTTACCCATTATTTTTTTTCACTTTTTGATCTGTAGAAGTTCTTTACATATTCTGGATACACATCCTTTGTCAGGTGTAAACACTGCATACATCTTCTCTCTATCCGTGGCTCGTCTTTTCATTTTTCCTGTGGTATCTTTTGCCATACTCAAATTTTTTTACTTCTGACCTAGTTAAATCAATTGATCTTGTCTTTTTTTTTTTTTTTTGCGTTACGCGGTCCTCTCTCTGTTGTGGCCTCTCCCGCTGTGGAGCACAGGCTCCGGATGCGCAGGCTCAGCGGCCATGGCTCATGGGCCCATGGCTCACGGGAAGCCCTATTTTTAACATCTTTATTGGAGTATAATTGCTTTACAATGTTGTGTTAGTCTCTGCTGTATAACGAAGTGAATCAGCTATACGTATATATATATCCCCATATCCCCTCCCTCTTGCGTCTCCCTCCCACCCCCCCTATCCCACCCCTCTAGGTGGTCACAAAGCACCGAGCTGATCTCCCTGTGCTCTGCAGCTGTTTCCCACTAGCTATAGCAACCTAAGTGTCCATTGACAGATGAGTGGATAAAGAAGATGTGGCACATATATACTATGGAATATTACTCAGCCATAAAAAGAAACAAAATTGAGTTATTTGTAGTGAGGTGGATGGACCTAGAGTCTGTCATACAGAGTGAAGTAAGTCAGAAGGAGAAAAACAAATATGTATGCTAACACATATATATGGAATCTAAAAAAATAAAAACAAAATGGTTATGAAGAACCTAGGGGCAGGACAGGAACAAAGATGCAGATGTAGAGAATGGACTTGAGGACACGGGGAGGGGGAAGGGTAAGCTGGGACGAAGTGAGAGAGTGGCATTGACATATATACACTACCAAATGTAAAATAAAATGTCCTTCCTTATATCTTTTTTTCTGTCTTTCTACTTTAAACTTATTTGTGTATTTATATCTAACGTGGGTTTCTCGTATATAGCCTGGAGTTGGGGCTTGATCTTTTATCCAGTCTGACAGTATCCAGGCAGAATTCTGAGTGTGATTAAATACTTTCCTCTGACTCAAAATTGCCACCACATGCCCCATGTCTCATTTTTTCAGGGACCCAGAGTGTGTCTTCCTCTCATTCCTCGCCTTAAATCGGTCCTCTCTGGTCAGCAGGGAGAATGACTTCCATTTCACAGATGAGGATGCGGAGACTCCAGGAGTGGGTGTGAAGTGCTCCAGCCCCTCCCACCAGACTTTCCAGCTCCCCTGTCCACATGGCAGCTGCAGCTGCGGGGCAGGAGGACGATCTTGAACTGACCCTGTGGGCTGAGAAGGAGACTCCAGCTTCCCATGAGGAGCTCCTCCTTGTTTATGCAAATAAATGGATCCATATAGGCTGTTGTGCATTTAAATTGGATTGATCAGGAACCCACTTAACACTGAAGTGAATTTTCCAGAAACTACAGGACATAGGTTTGCCCTAGAATTAATTGGCGGCTTGTAATGATTGTTAAAAAAGAAAAAAAAAAAAGGTTCTTGTAAACCTCTGCCCACATCTTCAATGCTGGGATAATGAATATAATTGAAAGAGATTTAGGAATTTTTTAAAAAAGAAAACCTCACAGCCTTCTGCTTGGCATATGGCTGAGATGGGGCAGAAAGGGAAACTGAGCTTGCCTGAGCAGGGGGATTGAATATCAAAGGTGGCATTCCCTCCCGAGGGTGTGGTGTTCGTTGAGCCCCATCTGGACCCCTGCGCAGTCGGGAGGTGGTGGATGGGGAAGGCCTCCACTCCCAGGTCACTCGATCTGCTCCCTCCCGCCCACTCTCTGCTGGCTCAGGTTAGCCCTGGAAACCCTCCACACGTCTGCAGGTACACACGTCATCTGTCCAGCTAAATCAGGAGGGGATGGATGCCTCCGCGGGATTTTCCAAACCTCGAAGGGCATTTAAATCTGCAAGTACCTCCTGACTGGCGTGGGGAATCGCTGCGAGGCCCCGTGGGAGCCAGACTCAAGCTCAGCCTGGGCCACCCGCTCCTAAATGGTGGAGACACAGGAGGGTGAACTCCTGAGGCTCAGACACGAGACACAGGTCCCCTGAACTCCAGGGCAGCACTAACTGTTAAGCGACAGTGGGGACAGTGGGGGCTCTGGGGTCAGAGAAGGGATTCAGAGGCAGGTCTGAGGAGTGCTGACGGGACACTGCCGATGTGCCCCATGGGAGGCAGGTTTGCCCCAGGATGAGGTGACCACTTGTATCTATTGTTCGAAAGGGATAAAGAGCTTGTAAGCATCTTGCCCCTCTGACTTGTGGGAGCCCGGTTTTCCACACACAGTCTCTTTGGCTCGTCTGGAGCCACCCCATCAGGATCTTATTACCCCACATCTCAGTGGGGGAAGCTGAGGCTGGGGGTCCCTTCAGGCACAGTTGCAAAGATAGGCCTCTCAGAGGAGGGCGCCTGTGTCTCCGAGGCCAGGTGGGGCTGAGGTGAGGCTGGAGGGCTTTGCTCTTGCACGGCAAACAGGAAAGCTGGCTTTGGAAGTGGGCTAGCTCAAGACCTGTCTGGGACCCAGCAAATGGCCCAATGTAAACAGACCACAGGGTCTGGGCAGACGAGTTACTGGATAAGGATGGGGCTGTGCTGGGGGCTTGGAATCCCAGACAAGGTACGGTCTGAGTTCAGCATGGTGGGTTCATAGCTGTCCTCCTACTAAGATCACCGCTGTCCTAGCTCCGCGGGGCTGGATGAGACTCAGGGTGTTGTCTTATTATACAGACGAAGAGACCAAGGTGCAGGGGGAGTGAGGGGCTTTCTGGAAGCACCAGCTGAGTAAATGGCCAAGCAAAGATGAGACTGCCAAGGCTCACCATCATGGTGGGCTCTCCATTCCTGGTTCTCACACTGCCAAGGGCACCATCCTTTCCTAGAAAGTAGGGCTGCACCTGGACCTGGCCCACGAGTCTGGCTTCTCCCCTTGGCAGTAGAGTTTGTGGGGTCTGTGTGTGGCGCGGGTGAGATGGGGGTTGATGTTGAGGGTTTAAGGCTGGGCAGCTTCTCCCACTCCCATGAAACGGAGACTTTTACAGGTTCCCCCACTTGGTGAAAACCTCCTCCTCTGTGCTCAGTAAAGGCTGTTGGGGTGGGAGGCTGCCCTTTCCCCCAACCCTGGATTCCCTTAGAGACCCAGGGGAGACACTTGCAATGCAATGAGGCCTCTGTTTCTCCAAGCATGGGACTTAGCGCCTCCACGTGGGGATGTCTGGAATTGCAGGTTTTAGACGCCTAGATTAGGGCAATGATCGACAGTTCTCCAAATCCCAGTGCCTGTGGGCATGGCCACATCCCTCCTCTGGATGCCTTTTTGTCTGTCCCCTCTCTGTCCTCCCACCAACAGAACATGCAGCCTGCTTCCTTGGTGCGAGGCATCAGCCTGACTCCCCAGCCTGGCCTGTGGGCCTGGTTATAGGGGGAGGCTGGAGGTGCCTTTGGGAGCCAAGTGCTTGGGTGCTTGCAGGAGGCACTGCCACATGGTCAGTGAAGAGGATGAAGTTTAAGCACCAGACCCTTCACTTACCTGGGTCCAGCCCAAGGTTCGGCTCAGGCTTCTCTGCCCCAACCTATGAACCACCCCTGCCCCTAGTCTTGTTTCTGGGTTGGGGGTTGGCCCCCAGGACAGCCTGCCCCAGGTGGACCTCATGGAGATTCCTGCTCAGGGCCACAATGACCAGGAGTCAAGGCTACCTGTTCCTTCTGGGACCAGAGATGGCAAGGACCTTCCTGAGCTGGCCTGGCTGCTCCCCTGTGGTCACTGGGGGTGTGAGTGATGCCAAAGGGCTAGAGTCCCCCAGCAGATACCCCCCCAACACATACACAAGAAATTGCAGGGGACACTTCTGATTTGGCCTTAATAATAAGCAAATCTCAGTTAAACGTGCTGAGGATGGATCTTTCATTTTTGAAGTAGAAAATCATATTATAAAATCACTGTCACACAAAGAGGCAACCAAAAAGAATGCAGCCCTAAAAACATGTAGGAAAACAAGTGTAATAGGGGAGGGTCAGGCAGTCAATTAACCATGCCATCATATGCTATTTTTCTGCATTTGGTGATGTTTATAATATGTCATTTGTTGTGATTTCTTTCTCATTCGAAATGACTATTTGGGGACTTAATTTGTATTTGTAATGTGGTGTGCTTTTTCTTAAATGGGCCTCTAGATTTCATAAGCTTTGGGCTCCAGAGGTCCGGATCCACCCAGCACCAGTCTTGCCATTTGCTCACAGTCGAGCTTCACTCTTCCTTTTGCTGGGGCTCCGGGTGGAGGCCCAGGTTTTGTATTGTTGCCCTTCCCACGAGGAGACCCACTTAGAAGAGTATGTCCCATCCCCTTGAAGGGAACGAAAGCTGTTGCAGGTATTCAATTCCCTGATCCCGGGGTTTGTGGGCATCTTGGGTCCCCACGGAGGCCTCTGGTGAAAGAGGAAGTGAGGGAGGCAGACAGGGGTGGGGGGGGCAGGGCTCTGAGATCCAGATCAGACCAGATGGCAGGAACAGGTGAGCAGGTGAGCAGGGTTCCAGGATACACTTCCCCTGCCCCTTTCCCCTGGATCTCCAGGCCCCATCCTTGCCCAGCCCAGGACAAGATGCCAGAGGAAGCTCGCTTTGTGTGGTGTTGCTACCCCCAGTGGCCAGCCCCTGCTGAGCATGAGGGTGTGTAGGCTGCTTTATGAGGGCAGATGCCCTGCTATCTGGGGCTTGCGTGTGCACCTTTGTGGGTAGGTCCCGATGCACACATCGTGAGAGGGAGAGGCATCAGTGCCAGGAGGCAGATCATGCCAAAAGTAAGGAGCTCTTCTCACTGGCACTTGGAATCCAGACCTGTTCAACGTGGCTCTTTGGCCTTGCTGACTCTGGGGGCATGTTTATAGATAAACTTTAAGGTCCCTCTTGGCTTGGGATTTCAAAGAGTCCCAAGTAATTATTTTGTAGAAGAAATATAGGAAAAGCCAGCCATTTATCCATCCATATAGCCATTCATGTACCATCCAGGTATCCATATATACGCCCATCCACTCACACAGCCAACCACTCATCCATCTATCCTCCTCTCCCATCCATCCACCATCCATCCATCCATCCATTCATCTATTCACCCACCCATCCACCCACTCATTCACCCATCCATCAATCCATTGATCCATTTAATCCATCCATCCATCCATCCACCCATCTATCCATCCACCCATCCATCCATCCATCCTTCCATCCATCTATCCATCCATCCATCCATCCATCCACCCATCCATCAATCTGATCAATGTTCAATGAACCACACATAGTGCTGAGGCCAGCTCTGGCTGCTGGGTGCTGAGGACACAAGGGAATCAGACATGGTCTTTGCCCTGAGGAGTTCTCAGCTTTATTCTGAGGAAAGATCAGGGAAGAAACAATTGCAACATGACAGGATCCATGCTCTGGTTGAGGCTGGGGCAGTGGGCACCCAAGGAGCCTTAACTCAGCTGAAGTTAGACCGAGGAAGTCTTCCCAGGGGAGGAAACCTTGACTCTGGGTCCTGAGGAAGCCCAAGGGGTTCAGGTGGAGGGAGATGGAGAAGGACATTCCAGACCAAGGGGCAGACCTCTACTTCAGCCTCAAGGGACAGCCTCTAAGTGGATGTGCACGTCTCTTACCTCCCAGATTTCACACCCTTGTGTAGCGGCCTCCACACTGAATCAAGGTTTGTCTGGGTGATGGATAAAGTGAAGGAAAGATGACAGTGTGTGGTTAGGTTGTAAAGGACGTTGTAGGTTCCACTTTGCTCTCAGGAATCCAAGCCAGCTGCCATGACATGAGGACACTCAGCATGTCCTGTGGAGAGGAACTGAGGCCTCCGACCAGCAGCACCAACTTACCAGCCTTGGAAGCAGATCCCCGAGCCTTGGTCAAACCTTCAGAGGACTTCCCCTTGCCCACATCTGCCTGCTGCCTTGGGAGACACAGCACTGCTCGACCCCACCCCTCCCGCATTCCTGACCCACAGAAACCATGAGGATGACAAATGCTTATGACTGCTTTGACCCGCCATGGTTGGGGTAATTTGTTATGCCACAGTAGATAACTAATACGAGGGCATAGAGAGAAAGCTGCTAAGCCCTAGCAGTGGCCCTTCTTTTCCTGTGCCAGCCACCTGGACAAGGAACCTGGCTACCATGAATGGTTCTCCCCAGGGCCAGGGGCCAGGTAGAAGGAATTTCCAGAAATCGTCCCCTGCTCACTCATTCATTCAATGGATATTTTTTGAGGGCTCACCCTCCTGGAGCCCTCTGTCTGGAGGAAGACAGACGATGAAGCAATAAATGAAGAAGTGAGTGCTATGAAGGAAAATTAAGCAGGATGAGAGGATGGGGAGTGCCTGGATATGGGTGTGGGTGCTATTTTCATTAGGGGGTGTCAAGGCAGGCTGCACTGATGAGGAGACATTGAGCAGAGACCTGAAAAATGTCTGAGAGTGAGCCCTGTGGTATCTGGGAAATAGTGTTCCAGGTGGAGGCAACCATAGCACGTGCAAAGGCCCTGAGGCAGAAGCTTGCTTGGCCTGTTAAAGGAACAACAACGGGCCAGTGACACTGGAGCAAAGTGAGAGAGAGGCTGAGTGGGAGGTGATGAAGACAGGCAGTGGGGGCAGGCCATGGTGATGTGTCTGGAGAAGATAAGGGGCTGGTTCCAGGCCTGGGGACTTATTCCAGCAGTTCTCACACTCCCAGCTCTTTGCCACTGGCTGACAGCAGCCACAAATGAATGCTCTGGGACACCCTTCAGCAGGGGATCTATGTTGAGGGCCCCAAGCTGGGTTATGGCCAGCAGGAAGCCCTCCATGTGCCTTGCAGCCATCTTTGGCGTTAGCTCCAGGGTGTGGAGGGGGAAGTGCCTTTTCTGCCTCTTGTCTGCCATGTTGTTGCATCTCACTTCCTCCAGAATAAACTTCAACTCCCTCAGCCTGGAGTTTGAGGCTCCTGTGAGTTTGCCTCCAGCTCATATGTCTGGCCTCCCCTTCCGCCTGAGCCCACCTTGTTGCCTGAGCTTCCCCTCCCGTCTGCGCTGTGTGGCTGCCCAGCCTGAGAGACATCCGCCTCCTCCTTTGGGGTTGA
Source organism: Mesoplodon mirus (assembly GCF_964341445.2). Classification (NCBI taxonomy): domain Eukaryota; kingdom Metazoa; phylum Chordata; class Mammalia; order Artiodactyla; family Ziphiidae; genus Mesoplodon; species Mesoplodon mirus. The sequence goes on along the minus strand of NC_138983.1, from coordinate 4,453,809 downwards.
GTACGTCCTGTGTGATGTTACCAGCATCTCCCCCAACCCTGGCAGAGGTGCCAGGCGCATAACTGTGTTTGTTCTTTATAACTGACTGAATTCTATTTATTGATCTTCTAAAATGGAACACAGTTGCTGTTAATGATTTTTTTTTCTTAAGCTTGTGAGATCTTTGGGTGAGATGGGAAGGGAGTGGCTCCCAATGTACAAAAGATTCAAGGAAGAATCAGAATCCCTCCCATAAAACTAAGGAAATGGCGTTTACTTCCACTTTAAGCAAGACACAGTGGAGAGTCTCAAATCTCAAGGTTGCAGTAAAGACTATCGCGAAGCCTGGTTAGAGAACCCCTTTCCCCCCAAGTCCTGGGTGGCAGGGGGAACACTGAGGACCCCGATCCAGTCACTTTCCTGACAAGGAGACTGAGGGCTGAGGTGGAACTTGATGGGCTTGGGCCCAAGGCTCAGACCCGATCTCTCCTCCTATGCTCCAGCTCTATGCTTACAAATTTGAAATCCAACTTGTCAAATAGATATGTGATTTTAAAACCCTTAACACTCATATCTCTCAACCCTGATGAAGAGACATGTCGTCCCTGTGTGCCCAGCTGCCTGGCAGCCTTAGGGACAACTTCCCGTGGGAAGGACCAGCAATGCCAGCTCCCTCCTCCAGCTCCCCTCAAGGTCACCAAAGTCCCCACACACTTCCCTCCAGTCCTCTGCCACCTGGCTCCCCCATCCTAGCCTTACCTGGATTCTCATTCCCTAAACATTCATTAATTTAACAAATATTTATTGAGCACCTACTGTATACGAGGCTCTTGCTGGGTGCTATGGCTATAGCGGAGATTGTGTCAGCCTGGGACCCTGGCCTGCTCTCATGTCTCTTCTTCACTAGGGTCCAGGGAGAGAGCTTTGAGTATCAATACTCAGCTCAGGGTGGGCCCTGCCTGAGTGGTACTCAGCCCTGATGTGGACCTTGGGAAGTTTCGGGTTTTTTAAATTTAAATATTTTTTTTCAAAAACAAACAACTTTTTATTAAAGTATAGTTGATTTACAACGTTGTAGTTTCAGGTATACAGCAAAGTGATTCAGTTATTCATATATATATGTCTATTCTTTTTCAGATTCTTTTCCATTATAGGTTATTATAAGATATTGAGTATAGTTCCCGGTGCTATACAGTAGGCCCTTGTTGTTTATCTATTTTATATAGAGTAGTGTGTAATCTGTTAATCCCAAACACCTAATTTATCCCTCCCACCCTCTTTCCCCTTTGGTAACTATAAGCTTGTTTTCAACCTCTGCGAGTCTATTTCTGCTTTGTAAATAAGTTCATTTGTATCATTTTTTAAAATTCCACGTATGTTACAGCATATAATATTTGTCTTTCTCTGTCTGACTTATTTCACTTAGTATGATAATCTCTAGGTCCATCCATGTTGCTGCAAATGGCATTATGTCATTGTTTTTTACGGCTGAGTAGTATTTTATTTATTTTATTTATTTATTTGGGGTCATGTTTGGTATTCATTGCTGCACGCAGGTTTTCTTTAGTTGCGGTGAGAGGGGGCTACTCTTCATTGCGGTGCTCAGGTGTCTCATTGCAGTGGCTTCTCTTGTTGCAGAGCAGGGCTGTAGGCACATGGGCTTCGATAGTTGTGGCATGTGGGCTCAGTAGTTGTGGCCCGCCGGCTCTAGAGTGCAGGCTCAGTAGTTGTGGTGCACGGGTTTAGCTGCTCCGTGGCATGTAGGATCTTCCCAGACCAGGGCATGAACCTGTGTCCCCTGCATTGGCAGGCGGATTATTAACCACTGCGCCACCAGGGAAATCCCAAGTATTATATATATATATATATATTTATATATATATATATATATATATATATATATATACCACATCTTCTTTATCCATTTGTCTGTCGATGGACATTTAGGTTGCTTCCATGTCTTGGCAATTGTAAATAATGCTGCTAAAAACAAATATCATATATTAATGCATACATGTGGAATCAGTAAAAACGGGTATAGACAATCTTATTTACAAAGCAGAAATAGAGACACAGATGTAGAGAACAAATGTATGGATACCAAGGGGGAAAAGGGGGGTGGTGGGATGAATTGGGAGATTGGTATTGACACCCATGTTCATTGCAGCACTATTTACAATAGCCAGGACATGGAAACAACCTAAATGTCCAATGATAGATGAAAGGATAAAGAAGACGTGGTACATATATACAATGGAATATTACTCAGCCATAAAAAGGAACGAAATTGGGTCATTTATAGAGATGTGGATGGATCTAGAGTATATCATACAGAGTGAAGTAAGCCAGAAATAAAATAACAAATATCATATATTAATGCATATATGTGGAATCTAGAAAGATCATACAGATAAACCTATCTGTAGGGCAGGAATAGAGACATAGACTAGAGAATTGACATGTGGACACGGAGGGAAGAGAAGGGTGGAACGAATTGGCAGATTAGGTTTGACATAAATACACTACCGTGTGTAAAATAGATAGCTAGTGGGAACCTACTGTATAACACAGGGAGCTCAGCTCAGTGTTCTGTGATGACCTAGATGGGTGGGATGAGGGGTGGGTGGGTGGGAGGGAGGTCCAAGAGAGAGGGGATATAGGTATACATATAGCTGATTCATTTCATTGTACAACAGAAACTAACACAACATTGTAAAGCAATTTTACTCCAATAAAAAAGAAAGAAAAAAAAGACATATATACACTATTGATACCATGAATAAAACAGATAACTAATGAGAACTTACTGTATAGCACAGAGAATACTACTCAACGCTCTGTGGTGACCTAAATGGGAAGGAAATCCAGAAAAGAGGGGATATAGGTATACATATAGCTGATTCACTTTGCTGTACAGTAGAAACTAACACAACTTTGTAAAGCAACTATACTCCAATGGAAAAAAAAATCATCTGTGCTCCACTGAATGCCTGACCTATTTACTGTCTCCATAATTTTGCCTCTTCTAGAAGGCCATGTAGTTGGAATCCAAATACAGTACTGCAGCCCTTCAGACTGGCTTCTTTCACTTAGCAACATGCATTTTTGGTTCTTCTGTGTCTTTTGTGGCTTGCTAGCTCATTTCTTTTTTTTTTCTCTAAAAAATGAATGAATATAACCTCGTAAAGCAATTATGCTCCAATAAAGATGTGGAAAAAAAGAATTAAAAAAATGAATGATATTTTTGTGACTGCCATGCATTTGTGTGGTTCAAAATTCAAAAGGTACCGAAGTCCCCCTCTTAGTCCCATCCCCCAGGCACCTGCTTCTCTTCCCTGGAGGCAACTGATGTTAACACTTTCTTGAAAGAACATCCTTCTGAAGATTATTTTATACATACGGAAGCATTTTTCTCCATCCCCTTTTTTCATTGTGTTAAAATACACATAACACAAAATTTACCATCTTACCTTTTTTAAGTATACAGTTCAGTGGCCTTAATTTCATGAAATACCTTCTGCAAACATCACTGCTAACCATCCCCATTACATTTTCCTTCCTGTGAATTGGAAACTGTCCCCACGAAATATTAACTCCCCATTCTCTCCTCCTCCAGCCCCAGGCACCCACCATTCTACCTCCTGTCTTCATGATTTTGATTACTCTAAATACCTGGATCATTTCTTTTTATCATCGAATAATATGGGAATCCTTTTATAGAGGCTCCGGTGATATGACGGGGGAGCTGGATTGAGCCCCTGGGCTCTTTAAAGGGTCCCCAGCCTGGTGAGGTTGGAACACCCTCCTTCAACCTATGAACAGCCCACTGGGTTCCCTTTCCTTCCCATTTTGATGTAGATGGTTGATTTTTTTAAAATTGATTTTTATTGTAGTATAGTTAGTTTCTGCTGTACAGCAAAGTGAATCACCTATATGTATACATATATTCCCTCTTTTTTGGATTTCTTTCCCATTTAGCACAGAGCACTGAGTGGAGTTCCCTGTGCTCTACAGGAGGTTCTCATTAGTTATCTATTTTATACATAGTAGTATATATATATGTCAGTCCCAATCTCCCAGTTCATCCCACCCTCGCTTCCCCCCTTGATAACCATAAGTTTGTTCTCTACGTTGATCTTTTATTTTCTTATTTTCCGGTGTTGGTGTATCAGCTGCCCCTCCAGCCCCCCACCATGTCCCCACCTGTACTATGCGATACGCTGCATGCGTCCTGTGGGCTGGGTCATCACTGCCCTGCTCCTTGGTGGTCGAGGAAATGTGTTCTCCTCAGTGTGTCCATCTGCACAATGGGTGTTAGATTGTGGGTGTTAGATCAGATCTGTTAGATCTGATATCTGTTAGAGCAGGTATCTGTGGGCTCCAGGGGACTCAGGTTATAAGCTCTCTGCATGTCGGGGGGTGGTGCATTCCCACCATGTTTTCTCTGGCTCCTGTGTGGGGTCCCTTGCGGGTGGTTCGTTCCTTCTCAGGACAGCAGGGAACCAGGGGTCTGGGTCTGCCCGTGGGGAGTGTGTGAATCAAAGGAACCGGCCGCAGCTGAAGCAACCTCGCCTGGATTCTTAATGCGGCCTCTTGACAGACCGATTGTGTAACGGCATTCCTCCCAAGGAAACACGTCTGCCCCCTCCGAGAAGGTGCGAGAGCTTCCCAGACACTGAAAGGGCCCTGCTGGGTAAATTAATTCTTCATTATTCCGTTCCCGGGGCTCCCACGTTGGCTCAGTGCCCGGCACACAGACGCCCGCCTGCACCGGGTCACCCAGACGCGGGGGACTCCAAGTGCCAGGTAGTCCCGGCCATCCATAGAATCAGAGGATGCGTTCGAAAATGCAAATTCCCATCCATCACTTGTCTCCTCCGCCTGGGACAAAGGGGCTGTTGTTGACATGCGATCTGGCCCTCTAGTATCTAAATATTTCACTCCTAAGGACGCGTAGGGTCACGTCCGTCTGCACACGACAGCTTTGAGCAGGGCTGGGGTTCCTCCTCCGTGGCCATTGTTTGCCCCCCGGCACCTCTGAGAACACTCCCACGGGACCGGAAATGCCACCTGCTGTTAAGATTTCCCAGTGGGGTCACCAAAAGCCCGAAACTGGCCAGAGCCAAAACATCAAGAGCGCAGTGCAGACCTTGATGTCCCAGAAGTGGGCGTCCCGGGGGCATGGCTGCCGTGGGTCATCACAGGCAGGGACGGGATGTATCTTTACCGCGATGGAGCACACGCTGGAGGCTTTGCCTGCGAGTGAGCCAGCATTCCTTCTCCCGTCTTTCCTACCCCCGCCCCCCTTCATCCAGGCTAGAGGCGGAAATCCATCACCCCACTGATGAGCTGGGTGGTCCTTGGCCAGCTACCGAGGACCCTCAGTTTCCTCATCTGTAAAATGGGGATGGTGATCTTGCATCCCCACATTGGGATGTTGGGAATGGGAGCTGAGGGCATGCGTGGAAGCATTTGGGACGTGCCCGGCCTGGGGAGGAGCTCAAGAAACGGTGCCTGTTTCATCCAGTTGCTTTTCTTACTGATTCAAGAAGCCGTCACCTGGCCTGGGTGTGGGGGTCCCTGCCCCAGGGGCGTGGGCGGTGGGAAGGTCGTGAACAGGAAAAGTGTGGTCAGGGAATCCCTTCTAGGCGTCACCAAAGGGCTCTGAGTTTGGAGGTGACAATCATAGCAGTGAGGTGGCCACAGTCATGGACACGGATGCCAGGCACCCAGGTTCACAGCCAAGGCTGCCCATTACCAGCTGGGGCCCCGGTTTCCCCAAATGTGAAACGCAGGCGGTGCTGGTGGCAGCTGCCCGTGAGGTGGTTGTGTGGATTAAATGAACGAGTGTGTGAGTGATGCAAGACACAGCATCCAGCAAATGCATCTTGGTGTTTATTAATACCTAACTGTGTCTTCACTGTCGCGGGGCTGGTATCACGGCTCCCAGAGGCCAAGACAGAGGACACAGAAGTTGATGGGGATTTTGTCCCTCGTGGGCCCGAGGTCAGTGATCCACGCAGGACTCTTCTTGGAAGTAAGTGACCCAGAGACCAGAGCAGGAAGCTCTCAGGAAGTCTTGTCCCTCCAGCCGCTATCTCTCTGGGCTCCGGGCACTTCCTGCCACTTCCTTCCCAGGGGAGCAGGCCGGGAAACCAGAGCTGCTGGCAGGAGGTGTGGGCCGTTTCATGCACCTTGGGATGAGAGCGAGGTACAGGTGAGGCCATTGTTCCAGAGCACAGGTGGGGATAATGCGTCCTGACAGCCTGGAGGATGGCCCCGCCAGCCTGGCTCGAGCCCCAGGGCGGCCCTTGTGGGCACCCGAGTTACAACACGTCCTGTGATTGCTCTGGCCTCTTCATGTGTTTCCAGCACTGGCGGCTTGGACACACCTGGGAGCGGCATGGCCCATTCGCCAAGCACTTTGGCGAAGGTCACCATCAGCTGGGGACAGAGCGCATATTGTCAAGGGCGCCAGCCCGGCCTTTGTGCCCGGCTGGCTGCCCCAACCACAGGAATTCCTCGAGTTCACCCTCGTTCACACCAGTCAGGCACCCACTCCCACCGGGGTTGGCCTCCCTCCCTCCCTCCCTCCTTCTCTCCCTCTGATGCTACGTTCAAGCCGGAGGCTGAAGTCTTGGCCAAACGAGCCTCACCCACCATTTTCCACAACCTAATTGCTGCACTGTGTCTGTGATGGGCACAGACCCAGGGCCCGGTCCTGCCAAGAATTTCCCCGTGTGAATACCTGCACAGGGCATCTCCTGTGGGAACCGGGAGTCACCCAGCGCCTGGTGTTTGTCCCCGGCTGTCTTGTGACATTAGGCAGATCAAAGCCCCATTGTCAACAGTTGTGTTCGCTCTGTTCGTCCGCTTGGAGCCCGTGTCCTGGGACTGCCGTTCCCTCATCTCAGACGCAGGGCGGGAGCTGACCCCCGGGACCCGGCTCCTGTTCTAGCTCCAGCACTCCTTCTGGAAGGGGTCCCACCGAAAGTGAATTGTCTTTTCTGAGTCTGAGGCCAGGCACACCCTGACGAAGAATGAGAACTGGGGCAGCCCAGCTCACCCAGTGTCTTCAGAGCAACAAGCTCCGACTTGGCTCTACATGTAGCAGCTCAGAGGGGGAGAAGAATGTCACCGATGCTGGAATCACTCCCGGAGCTGGCGATGGGGGGAGGGCAGCAGGAAGGGGCTGGGGGCGGCCGCCCCAGCTCAGCACCCCTTGGAGAGCAGGCAAGGAGGAAGGAACACTTTGACAAGCATGGAACACAGACCGGTAGGAAGGCGTCAGATCCTCCCAAGTCCCACCATTTGTGTCCAAAGAGGGGGCCAATCAAATGATTCAACCACCCGAGTGCCAATGTATGAACTCGAGGGATCTTGTCACATCTCACGGTCTGTAGATCCATTGGTATGGGCTGCCTGTGCACATGCTGAGCTGGGGGAGGAAAGGGTGCCCTGATGGATTAGTAATGTCTGTCCAGGAGCCAGTCTCTTGGTGACAGTGCGTGTGCCCCGGATCTGCCATCTCTTCTGTGTTAGTCAGGAGAAGCTAGGTTTCGTTGCAATAACAAATAAGCCTCCAAATCTCAAAGGCTTCATGCCACAAAGGTTTGATTTTCTCTCACACAGAATCCAAAGTGAAGGGGGCAACTTCTCAGGACATCTGTCCTCCCTGTGGTGAGGCTGTATCCAGGCTGTTTCATGTCAGGGTTCTGCCAGAGGGTGGGCACATGGGGCTCTTCACAGCCTCAGCCTGGAAGTGACTTGGTACTTTGACTCACTTATTATCCAGAGCTACTCCTGTGTACTCTGCCCTCCCTGCTCCCTGGAAGTGCAGCGAGACTCTGGGAGGGAGGGGTGTGAATGGGATCCTGCCGGGTGTAGAATGTGGTCCCTGCCACACACGGTAAGATCCAATCTTCTTCTAGAGACGAGGGAAATGGTACCTGGGCAGGAAGGTGACTTGAACCAAGCTGACGGAGGGAGCTGGCAGTGATCACAGTGCGGACCAGCCTAACTCCTGTGCTGGCATTTTCTGGGTGGATCACAGTGCCACACTGTCTAGATCCCCCTTTCCAGGCACTGCTCATCTGTCACTCTGTGAATTCTGTCACTCAGAGGTTCCTTCTCTTACTGGGAGGTCCATTGGAGGGACCATGGGCCGTGGCTCACTACTGATGGGTGCTCCCCCCCAGAAGCGCTGTGTCCCCTCCAGTCAGTGTGGCATGACTGGGTGAAAGGCAGACCATAGGTGCCCAAGCCCCTGGAAGCACAAGGCCTGCCCCTTGGCTAAGCGGCCTCCCTTGTTCTCCAAAGACCACGGGAGCCGTCCTCACATTTCGTATCTGTTACTGGACAGGAATCTTTCTGAGTGTCATGGCTTACAGTCAGAAAGATTCTATAGCCAGTTAGTATAGCCAGTCAGTCAGAAGAATCTTTCTGAGTGTAAGTGGCTTATGCATTTGTTGAGAAGCCCAGGGATTTCAGCTTCAGGAATGGCTGAATCCAGAGGCTCAAATGATATCATCAGAACTCAATCTCACTTTCTTCATTTCTCATTTCTGTCTTCCTCTTAGAAGGCTCTAATATCTGGATGGGCTCTGATGGATTTGATTGGGGTCACATGCCCATTTCTAAATAAACCACGATAGCCAGGGGGATAAGAAACATGGATTGATAACCGCGGGTGTGGGGAACATCCTTTGCATCTCTTGAACCTCATGGGCTGAGAGAGGCTTGCACTGGGAGGGGCGCCACTGCACAAGAAACAGTGCACCGTGATGCCCCGTCTATGAGCAGGGGCACACGTGCCAGGGTCTTCCACGCTGGAGAAGTTGGAGAGCATTCTGCATCCAGGGCAGAGATGGGCATGGTTGCCCGAAGAGGCTGGTTAGGCAGAACTGAGGTCTGGCCAGGTGCGATATTGTGATTTTTAATAAGAAATATATATTTGGTCTTTGTTCCATTCCTGGTACAGAGCCCATAAAGCCCTTGGAATTTCCTGTGAAGAGAGCATAAAGGTGTCTTTTGTTATGTTAATAAGATGGCTTTTGGAAATTACCTAAGGATGGAGGCTGGTTGTCACAGGAGCCAACCACGAGAACAGAGGTGAAAACTTTCAGTCCCACCTCCAGGGAGGGGAAAGGGGCTGGAGGTTGAACCCACCACCAATAGCTAATGATTTCACCAGTCATGCCGGTGCAATGAACCCTCCAGAAAGCCCCAAAAGGATGGGGTTCCAGGAGCTTCTGGGTTGGTGAACATATGCAGATCTGGGGAGAGTCGTGCTCGGAAACGTGGAGGAGCTCCACGCCCTTCTCCTACACCTCACCCTGGGCATCTCTTCCATCTGGCTGTTCCTGTGATGTCTTTTTATAATAAACCTGTAATCTAGTAAGTAGCATGTTTCCCTGAGTTCTGTGAGCTGCTCTACAAATTAATCGGACCCAAGGGTTGCGGGAACTTCCAAACTATAGTCAGTCGGTCAGAAGAACAGGTGATGACCTGGATTTGCTATTGGCATCCGAAGCGGGGTCAAGGGCTCTTGTGGGATGGAGTCCATAACTGTGGGGTCTGTGCTATCATCTCCAGGTCGGTAGTGTCAGAACGGAGTTGAATTGTAGGACTCCCAGCTCGCGTCTAAGAATTGCTTGGTGTGAGGGAACGACCCACACATTAGAATTGGTGTCAGTATCTTAGTTGGAAAGAGAATCATACCAGGAAAAACAATGAGAGTCAGCCTAAGGAGCTGAAGTTTATCCTTCAAGCAGTAGGACCCACTGAAGGGTTTCAAGCACATGGGTCTGGTCTGATTTCTGTTGTGGACAGAATTCGACGGCTGCTCTGGTGTGTAGTATGGGTTGGACAAGGCAAGATGGCCAGAGGTAAGGGGGTTGTCCTAATAGCTGAATTGGGGCTGATCAAGCACACATTAAGCTCAGAACTAAGAGTGGAGCTTAGCTTAGCTAGGAACTGGGGCGAGCAGGAGACGAAGGGAGGGGGGAGGGTTAGGAGAATCACCAAGCCCTAACTTTGAGAATCTCAGCTGTTCCAACCCCAATCAAGAAGTGGGAAGGAAGCAAACAAAGCACAAGTTTTTCACAAAAGGCTCTGTATTGATCCGTCCACTATATGCAGCCCCTCAGTCATAGCCTGATGACTCTTACTTTACACAAAGTGATAACAGATTTTTAAACTTCTGTTTCTACTCAATAGTAAATTAGGGACTTATAAATTGGCTGTGTGTGTGTGTGTGTGTGTGTGTGTGTGAAAGAGAGAGAGAGAGAAAGAGAGAGAGAGAGACAGAGAGCGAGATTTGGTAGGAGAAGAGCAGGAAAGGTAGCAGCTGAGATGAGATAAAGAAACCCTATGAACTCATTGGGGCCACTTGGTACAGGGCAAATAGTTTTACATAAATCAATAAACCTTAAGAAACATATCCCATTCGAGGGTGGGAAATTGTCATTAGTAGGTGTTGGCAGTTGCTGCCTTTGGCCACTTGAGGGCAAGACAATGAACAGTGACAGGGATGCACCTGGCTCTCTGTCTGGGTCTCCTCTGCTGACACCCCCTCATTCCTGAGAGCTGCACCATCACACTTCTCCCCTCTGCCCACGGATGCCAGACCCTCCCAACCTGATGTGTGGGCTGCCCAGAGAGGAACCCACAGACTCCATGGGATGGGTGGGGGGATCCTACCCAGAAAGCATGGGTAGCATCACCCATGGGTGCTCTTTTGCTGGGATCCTGGCCTCATTGGCTGCAAACCTGGCTGGGCTGGGTTCCAGACCCCACAGGGGACTGTTATATAACCAGCAACACTGGACATCCAACCCCACGGCCTCCTGGGAACACCAAGCTTTGCTTACTGGAGAAAAAAGGAAGGGGAGGGGTGAAGCCCACCGGTCCTGGGTCCCTTCCCACTTCCATCTAAAGTGAGTGAGGGCAAGGGGGTGCTGGGTCTCCACTCCAGTACATGTGTGCACATTAACAGAGGCTTCTGGAGACAGATGTTGTTATGGGCTAAGTTGCACCCCCCCAATTTCCTATGTTGAGGTCCTAACCCCCAGCACTTCACTATGTGATCGTATTTGGAAAAAAGGCCTCTAAAGACATAATTAAGGTAAAATGAGGTCACTAGGGTGGGGCCCTAATCCCATAGGACTTGTGTCCTTATGAGAAGAGGAGATCAAGACACAGACACACACAGAGGGACAACCCTGTGAGGACACAGGGGGAAGAGGGCCATCTACACTACGAGGAGAGAGGTCTCAGGAGGGACCAGCCCTGCCCGCACCTGGACCTCGGATTCCAGCCTCCAGGACTGGGAGACAATAAGTTTCTGTTGTTTAGCTGCCTGGTCGATGGGACCTTTTGAAAGGCAGCCCAAGCTGACTATACAGATGCCTGGTTGCAAAGTAGGGGGTCTGCAGAGAGGCTCCAGGCTCAGGCCAGGGGAGAGCAAGTGCTGGGGACACAGGGGCGTAGCAGCAGGACACTCAGAGGCAAATGCCCACTACCTGCAGACGCTGATGAACAGCATGCATGCTGGGGACTCTGTGATGGACCCGCCTGGCCTTGGGCCAGATCACAGAGAGGTCAAAACCACACTGAAGATTCCAGAGATTCTTGCTTTGAGGGCCAGCAGTGGCCGTGGATTTGCACGGCTTTAGGAAATCTGAGTCACGCCTCTCATGTACTTCCCAAGCGCCCCCCTCTGTGATACTCCCCATTTGGGTGCCCAGGACGCCAGAACACAAATAGCAGGGAACACATCCCTGGTTCACTTGCTCCAGGCCTGGCCCCGACGCAGGTGTGTGCTTCTGCATCACCTGTAACCATCACTGCAACCTGGGACAGATGTCCTCACCCTGATATCCAGAGCCTGGGAAGGTCCCAGGAAGCCAGGGCCACACAGCTGTTGGGTGGCATGCTTGGGATTTGAACCCACATCCACTTGAAGCCCAGGTCCCCGGCCACTCAATTTCTGGCTGTGTGTGGACATTTAGCAAAGGACAGTTCTTGGCCACTTTCAAAAGACTCCATGCGGATTCTGGTGTGGGACCAGCTCCAGACCAGGCCCCGTACATCTCAGCTGGTCCCCTGTACCCCCAGCGCTGGGACCTGGCCTTTGGGGTACCAGGACCCTGACGCAGGGAGAAGGTGTGGGGTTCAGGGCCTGGGGTCTCCAGGACGGTCCCTCTGCTGGCCGCAAGGCCTAGCTTGTGGTCTATGAGGGCCCACAGGGCTGGGTCCATGGAAACAGTTCTGGCCTTCTGTGTGCCCTGTTCAGACATCCCAAGCCCAATCACAATATAAGTGGCAGTGAATTGTCCTGCATTCTGGAGCCATGGCCACCTGCCCCTCCCTCTTGGGGTCCCTGCTTCTCCAGAGCAGGCTCTGGATTGGCCCCATGAGGACTCTGAGCCCCTGCAGACACTGGGAAGCAGGCAGAGCTGTCAGGACCCCCAGTGGAGACTGAGGCCACCCTTCCAAGCCTTCCAACCCTGCTGGCCAAGGAGAAGGGCCAGAGTCACCACCCTGTGGGACACGCGATCATGTCGCTGAGCATCCCTGACTGGGCCTCTGCATGGCCGGTATCAGCGAGGGAGCACCTAGGAGGGCTGGTCCGGGAGGAAGGGAAGGTGGTGGGTTGCGTGAGTGCCTGGGATCAGAGTCACAGCAGGCAGGAATGTGGCCACTGAGAGAGTCACCTGCATGACCCAGTGGAGGCCTGGTGTTGGTCTCTGAGTCTAGCCCAGGCTGTTCCTTCCACCTGGAAGGCCTGGCCTTCCTGGGCTGACCCTCATCTCCTCTGGGAAGGGAAGTGGGGTGTCCTGTGTGCCAGCCCTCTGCTCACAGCATCGCCTTCTGTCCTTCCTTGGGCCACCCAGCTGGACTCACCTTAGGGTCAGCCAGAGGCCACCCCCACACCCTGCTAGTTTTAGACCTGGGGTTGATTTTCTGAGATTTCCTGGGAGGTATTTATTGGGGGAAGGGAGAGTCCCAAGAGGCAAGAAATTCACCCAGGAAATTGAGGAATCGGATACTTAGAGAAAAAACCCTTTCCCACAAGTGGCTGTATCTCCTTGAACCTCCACACCTGTGAATTCCTGGCATTCACTGTTTATCTGCTGGAGATTAAAAATCTAAAAAAGTCAGCTGTTAGCATGCAAATCCCAGCAGAACCGGCCTGCTATGATTTCCATGGGAGCCAAAGCTATTTCTGTGGCCCAGCCCAGAAGAATGGCCCCAACTCCCAAGCTAGGCAGGGCTTCGGAGGCCTAGGACAGTAGTTCTCAAAGTGGGGTCACCTGGCCACGCGGTAGAAATGCAAAGCCTCAGGCCCTCCTGATTACTGAATCAGAAACTCAGGATGGAGGGTGGATGGAGAGGTATTCCATGTTCATGGATTGGAAGACTCAATATTGTCAAGATGTCAGTTCTTCCCAATTTGATCTGTAGATTCAACATGAGTCCAATCAAAATCCCAGCAAGCTGTTTCATAGATATCAAGGAAGCGACTCTAAAATCTAGGCAGAAAGGTATGGGTAACAGAGTAGCCAACAGAATCCTGAAAAAAGATGAAACTTTGGGAGTAGGCTTAGCCATCTGTTTTAATGAGCCCTCCAGGTGAGTCTGGGGCACAGTCTGAGAACGACTGGGAGAGGAAAAAAGCTGGGTGATGGTGCAAAGGGAGCCATGTCCTGAGGTCCCCTCATTGGCAGAGCCCCTTCATATCCAGCCCCAGGGGCCCCTGCAGCCCTCTCCCGGTGACAGTGGTCTGTGGTGTCTTTGATCCCTTGCCCATCCCGCCCCCTGGTCTTTATTCATCATCCTACCTGGACTGAAGCCTCAAGGGCTCCACTCAGCCTGACTCACCTGACAGCTGACACCTCTATTCTCCATCAAACACACCCCAACGTCCCTTTTGGGGCAGGGGAGGGAGCGAATCTGATCCAGTGGAGATGAAGTTCTTTCTAGCATCAAGGATTGCCTGGGGAAAAGGCAAGGAATAACACTTGCTTCTATCATATGTATTTAAACTCTAATGTAATCCTGGCATCTCTCTCACACCCCTGCTGGCCACTGCTCTGGTTCATTCTGATATCTCCTCTCGGGACCAAGGACACTTTCTTCCCCCTGGACTCCTCCTAAATTTCCAGCTGGCATCCTCTGCCAATGCGTCTCCAATACCTGCCACCAGAGTGGCCTTCCTAAAGCACAGCCTTGTAAGACTTTTTATGTGTGTTGTGCACTCAATTTTTTTTTTTTTCTTAATGGCTTCTGGGGTTCCTATCTTGCTTAGAAAGACTTCCTGCACAGTGGTGTTATAAGAATATTTGCTTCTATGATCTTCCATATGTTTAGAGTTTTAAACTCCTTTACTTTGGATTCATATGGAAATTACTCTTGTATATGGTGTGAGGTAGGGATTTAACTTTGACTTTTTCCAAATGGATCATCAATTGCCTCAACTCTTTCGAATAAAGAATCTGTCCTTTGTCATATTTTAAGTTCCTACATGTACTTGGAAGCGTTTCTGGACTCTTATTTCTTCCACTGGTCTGTCTGTCCCATGGCAGGAACGGTTTAATTACCATGGCTGCAGAGTGAGTTTTAATATCTGGTTGGTTACAATCCCCTGCAGGGTCTCTTTCCAAAGTTGTTTTGACAATTTTTGCAGATTGATTTTTCCACCTGAATATCAGATTCATATGGTCGAATTTTTAAAAAATGAAGATTTGGTCTAGTTTTTAAAGCAATGACTCAGACCCAAATGCAGAACCTTGCTGGGATTCTGAATGGACTAGAATAAGTATATTAATACTTGGAGACCTGGCCAATTGTAATAGTAAAATCTTCTTCTTAGAGAACATTTCTCTTCATTGATTCAGGACTTGACTTAAGTTCTTCAGTGGCGTTTTGTCATTTTTACCGTAGAGATCTTACCTTTGTTAAACCGATTTTGAAGTATTTCATGGCTCGTTCACCAAGGTTAGGGAATTAGGATGTGACAGGCCTGGGGGAAACAGGGCAAAACCAATCACATGTGATGGCAAAGGGAGTGTCTAGAAAGTGCTTACTCTGTGGGGTCTGTGGCTATACCAGTTTGCAAGCCCAGCTCGAGGAGATTTCCAGAGTCATGTTCAGCTCTGAGCAAGATGTTCCCCCAGACTCCTTGGAGCTCACACTTGTGGTATCAGGATTCATCTGGAAATTGCCAGGTGGATGGTGACATCAAGGGGTGGGTCCCTCCCCTGTGCCCCCAACATACACGTTTAAAACTGCTGGGACCCTTTAAGACTTAAAGGGCCAGACATCAGCTTTGACATGGTGACTTGAAGTGTTGGAAGACCTTCAGTCTCAGACCTCCTCTGCAGGACCTCCTTCTTGCCCTGAAGTCTGTCCCTGTAGCCCTCCTTAGTGTCTTCTCTACATATTAAAAATAGTCTTGTTCTCGGGGAGTAGAGATTCTGGTCAGATTTAAACCAGAACTGCAGTCTCATATCCAATCTACAGCCCCTTCCTACTCCATGGCCCTGCGGCCCCTCCTTCCTCCCAGGATCCACCTTCCTGGCAGCTCTGAAGGTCCTTTTTCCAGCTTGGCGGGATGGAAGACATGACCAGCCCTTGCTTGGCTGTGCCTTTGCCACCAGGCTGTCCTCATTGGGACCCCGGCATGAATCGCTGGTCCGGGTAGGAGCTCTCCAGCTGAGCCCCTGTGACTCCCCCAGCCTCCTCTCCAGGGAGTCCCCACCTGGCTCAGGGTGGTGGTTTCATCTTCTTGGGTGGGAGGGACCCATTCAAGATGACCTACTCCTGGCTTCCTTCCAGTTTCAACCACAGACAATACCAAGTGTCTGTGAGGATGTGGAGAAATGGGAACCCTCCAATGCTGCTGGTGGGAATGTAAAACGGTGCAGCCAAAGAGCTTGGCTCCTCCTTAGAAGGTTAAAAGCAGAGTTACCATAGGATCCAGCAATTCCGCTCCTAGGTAGATACTCAAGAGAAATGAAGACAGGTCCTCAAACAAACACTGGTACATGAGTGTTCACAGCAGCGCTATTCATAACAGCCAAACAACATCAATGTCCATCAGCTGATGGATGGATGAAATGTGGTAGATACAATAGAATATTGTTTAAATAGAATATTAGAATATTGCTTAGAAAGCAGTGAAGTACTGATATTGACACATGCTACAACATAGATGAAACTTGAAAATAGTATGCTGAGTGAATACAGCCAGTCACCAAAACCACTTATTGCATGATTTTATTTAGACAAAATGCCCAGAATAGGAGAATCTATAGGGACAGAGTAGATTAGTGGTTTCCTGGGGTTGGAGGGGATGGGGATAGATGGGGGCTGATGACAGATATGTACAGGGTTTCTTTTTGGACTGATTAAAATGTTCTAAAAAGGATTGTGGTGGTGGGCACACTGCTCTGGGAGTATACTAAAAATACTTTAAATACGTGAATAGTATGGTATGTGAGTTATGTCTCACTAAGGCTATTAGAAAGAATAGCCCAGCCATGACTTGCCTTTCTAGAATAAAGAGACCTAGGTCCGGGGGTGGGGTGGGGGGGTGGGTGCTCCTGAGCATCTTACCTGCTCCTTCCTCCTTCCCACTGTTGCTCAGGGTCCCACCTGCCTGGCTGTGGTCCCCTCGGCTCCTTGCTTCCTACAGCCCCCCATCCCCAGAGTAGGAGTGGAAGGTCTGCCCTCACTACCCCTGTAGCACCCCCATAGACCCTGGCTCCCTGGAACCACCAGAACCTCAGCTGTAGTGGGCTCTCCTCCCACTGTGTGGTCCCCACCCAACAGTTCATTTGCACCAATGAGCTCGTGCCTGCCCACATCCATCCATCCATCCATCCACCCATCCATCCATCCATCCATCCACCCATCCATCCATCCATCCATCCATCCATCCATCCATCCATCCATCCATCCATCCATCCATCTATCCATCTCTTTGTCTATTCGGGCTGCTATAATAAAAATACCCAATACACTTGGGTGGCTTAAAAACAACACAAATTTATTTATTCCCTCCAGTTCTGGAGGCTGGATGTCAAAAATCAAGGTGCTGGCAGATTTAGTGTCTGGTGAGGACCTCTTTCTGATTCATAGATGGCAGACTTCTCGCTGTGTCCTCACATGGCAGAAGCGGGGAAAGAGCCCTCTGGGGTCTCTTCTATAAGGACACTAATCCCATCCATGAGGGATCCACCCTCATGACCTCATCACCCCAAAGCCCCCAACTCCTCATACCATCACCTTGCGGGGGGTGGGGCATTAGGATTTCAACATATGAATTTTGGAACGGACACATTTAGTCTACAGCACCATCCATCCTTCTATCTGCCCTCTCATCCCAACTATCCATCCATCCACCCCCCCACCACTCACCTACTCACCCACCCACTCAACCCTCCATCTACCCTGCAAGTGCTCAGTGAGCACCTGCTGTGTCAGCCTCAGTCTGGTGGGAAGACAGCTGAGTAAACAGACAGTGACAACTGGATATCTAGGGCCAAGAGAGAGAACATTTCCCACTTGGGTTCTGAAAACATGAGTCCACACACCCTCCCTGCTCTGGGCTGCATCTCAAAGGTAGCTGACATGACCTATTTTACCCTCTACACCCAAATTGCTCCTCTTGGATTCCAAGGAGGCAGATGGTGCCAGATCCGGGCTGAGACCAGGGCACTCAAAACCCACATATGCCCCAGCTCCCTCCCTGACTGGCCATGTGACCTCAAGCAGTTTGCTGTCCCCCCACTTGGTCCCCACTGCCCACACCGTAAAGGGACCGGGTTGGCTGCTTTCCAAGGCCCCTGCTGGGACTGGGACACTTCTGCCACACATGGAGCAGGTCGCCCGCCCCTGCACAAAGCCTGCCTCTCTAAGTTCAGGGGTCCCTGGGCCTCTGTGGCTCCTTTTCTCCCACCTGTGCTGGGGCTACAGCACTGGCTCAGCCTTCCCCTAAACACCACAAGCTTTCCTGTGCATCCTGATCCTGGAGCCTTGCTGAGCACCCAGTGCAGGACCAGTGACATGGCGAGCAATCGTGCAATTTGGCCTGACGTTTTGCAGGGCACAGGCTTGGTTTTGCCCTGCAGTAGCTATCTGGAAACTCTTCATCATTTTTGAACAAGAGCCCCTGCATTTGGCCCCACAGGTCCTGCCCGTGGTCCTGCTGCCCAGGAGCCCAAGCCCAGCCTGGGGAGCCCTGGCTCTGGCCACGCCCCCGTGCTCCAGTGTGGGAGGAGGGCTGGGGGTGACTCGGGGCTGGGACTTGCCCTCTCTGCCGGTCAGGGATGGAGCCTTGCCAGGCGTGCCTTTCCAGTGCCCGCCCCCCAGCCACCCCCCCCGCCGCCCCCCGCTTGGAGACAATCGCTGATCAGGAACAAAATCATCTCTCTTCACAAGGGCATCAAAGCCTGATGTTTCATGTGAAGGGTGCCGCCCGGGGTGCCTGCAGTAAATGAACAGAGGGTACCCAGCAGGGATGGGCACGGACTTTTCAAGCCAGGACAGTGTCAGAGCCTGGGTCACCTTCTGTAAAGTATGGCTTCCCTGGGGCCCAAGGCTCAGAGCTGTCACAGGGCCACCTGGTGCAGGTCAGTGTGAGTATCGGGCAATGAAATGCCAGCCAGAACAGCCTTCTGTAGTTTAGTCCAGAGGGCCTAACCTCCCGTCGCGGCTCTCCTTGCATGTGAACAGAGCAATTGAGAGCAACTTCCGGCCTCAGGCTGCTCATCTGCACAGTGGGTATAATCTCATCGGCCTCCAGGGTTGGGGGTGAGGGAGTGTCATAACTGCTCTGGGAGGCCTGTGAGAGCCTGCAGCGTTGTGCTGTTTTTGGACAGGACCACAGATGCAGGCCCTGTGCTGGCACAGAGGAGGCATTCAAGGAAAGCCGCTTACATGAAGGAAGGCAGGAAAACATGGGTGATGTGAGCTCCAGCAATGCACCCAGATGCAAGGTTGTCCCGCTCGGGCCCTGTGGTGAGGCAAGGCCATGGCTGGGAGGGAGAGTGGGAGGGAGATGGAGCAGGAATGTCAAGGGGGAGAAGGAGCTGGCTGGCACTCAGGAAGGAGCAGTAAGTAAGCAGCGCCCAGAGGATTAGGAAAGCACCAAGCGGAAAGGAGAGGCGTGGAGGGCCCTTCACAAATCAGATGGGAAGCCAGATTAGATGCTGAATCAACTGAAGAGTCTCCAGCCGGATCAAAGGTGCTTCTGGGGGATGTGGATGGCTATTCGAGGTCAGGCTGGAAGGAGGAGGGTGCCAGGCAACCAGCTGTCCCGCCAGCCAGGTGGCTGGGGAGCTGGGCCAGCTGGTACCTGCCCGGTGCCCACCTGGATGCCTGCCATGCCCCTCAAGCTGGGTCCTGCATTTGCCAGCTCTGTGGCCAGACCTCCTAGGCCCTGGGGGCCCCAGAGACTCCTGGCTGGGGGGAGAGCATAGCGGGGCGAGGAGAGGTCTCAGAGGGGCAAACCCCACCTGTTTATTCCTCCCCAGGGGACCCAGCCACCTGTCTAGGCCTTCCCGATGCCTCCTGAAGCTTTTGTCTCAGGTTGCGGGCTGCAGGCTCTGCTGGGCAGTGGGGCACTGAGCTGTCTCTCCAGGGCCCCAGGTGGGGAAGCCGTTTGGCTCCCACATCCTTGATGGTGGTGTCGTGGGCTTTGATACCAGGTTAATCCTCAGAGGAGGGAGACAATGGCAGGCGTCAGTCACCAAGTGTGGGTGGGGGGATGCCAGGAGCCCACACCTGGTACCTGGAGCTTTCTAAGCATCCTCCTCTGGCCCCAGCCCCACACCGGGCTGGGCCAGAGCCAGGAACCTAGCCCTTCGGGGCTTTGTGGGCAACTTGGGCAGTGTTTCTTAAAGAGGGTTTCAAGGAACACTGGTCCCATAAAATGTTCCAGGGAAAGAATTCCCAGGGTCAGATTAGCTTGAAAAACTCTGCTTCCTCCTGTTGGAGGCTCATCATAGAGGCTCTGACCAGTCCTCAGTAAAGACTTTTTTTTTCTTTTTTTTTTTTTTTTGCGGTACGTGGGCCTCTCACTGCTGTGGCCTCTTCCGTTGCGGAGCACAGACTCCGGACGCGCAGGCTCAGCAGCCATGGCTCACGGGCCCAGCCGCTCCGCAGCATGTGGGATCTTCCCGGACCGGGGCACGAACCCGTGTCCCCTGCATCGGCAGGCGGACTCTCAACCACTGTGCCACCAGGGAAGCCCCCTGAGTAAAGACTTTGCTTCGTCCTGTGATTCCCAAACTTCTCTGATCCTACTGATATCCCGTGGAACTAGAGATGGCTTTGGGAAATGGAGACCATGTGTATCTGTGTTCTCGCCAAGCTAAGCGGGTGTCTGCAGTGCTGTGATCTTTATTTTCTCGAGTGGATTTTGTCTGGAGGGTGTGTCAGGTGCTGCCCTTGCCCCATGCTGCAGATGGTGTATCCTTCCCCTTGTGGGGTGGGGCAGGGATAGGCATCAGCGACCCTCCAGAATCCTCCATACTGTGTGGGACAGGTGAGCGTCTGCCCCCTCGGGAAGGACCACCTTTCTGCCTCTCTGGTGGGAAGGAAAATGGCCAGGCCATCAAGAGTAGTGAGCTCTGTCCTGATTGGGTGCTGGGGATCCCACACAGTTACAAAAATCATCAGAGCGGGTCTCTCCTCAGGCTGTTGGCCCCTGGGGAGTCTGGGTACAGGGAGTCCCCCCAGTACTGCCCAGGAAAGGGAGAAAAGATGGGAGGGCAGAGAGGACCCCGGGACCCAGCAATGCTGGCTGTGCACCGTGGAGGCTGGGAAAGAGACGCCGGGGCAGAGAGGGGCTTCCCAGACCTCAGGTCCAAAGCTGGACAACCCGGGGCTGACCAGAGACCAGTGAGGAACCAGTGGATATGGATGGTCAGAGCGTGGTGGCCAGGAGACCCCCAGGGAGGTCACAGCGAGGCAGCCGGCCGGGTGCAAGGGCATTTGGGAAGGGTTGGAATCAAGGGAATTTCAGGCCCCCAGTCAGGCCAAGGGGGATCCCCAGAAGCAGCAGAGTGCAGGTTTGGGCACGAAAGGGGGACCCCTGCCTAGGCTCACCTCCTCCCCAGCTTTTCCACCCCAGCCTTCATGTGAGGCTTCCAGAAGTATCTGAACTTCCCAAGGAGCAGCCGGCGGAGGCTCTGCTCTCCTGGCCTTGGTGGGCTGGCCACCCCTCCACACACCCACAGGGAGGGCCAGCCAGGAGCCTGGCCAACAGCCAGCCCCATGTGCTCTGTGGCTGGACGGCTGCGAGGGTCTTGGGTTGGCTTAGTGTGCCGAGTGGTGCAATGGGAGGCGCAGAGCCTCGGGAGGAGCTGTGGCCCCAGGCCTGTGCCAGGCGGGGATCCTGCCGTCAGGGCCCCTCCTCGGCAGCCGACGCAGCGTGGGAACGCTCGGGCTCAGGCTGCGAATGTTCCCGAAGATTGACAAGGTCCAGGGCCTGCGCTCTGCCTCCCCGGGGACAGGATTGACGGCTGATCAGTGGGGGGCGGGTAGCCGGGCAGGGTGCGCTGGGAAGAGCCAGCCCCTGACTTCCACTGCGCCCCTCCCGCTCTGCCCAGGCCTGGCCCCTCAGTTTGGATACCGGAGGGATGGGCTGGGGCCCCCGCACGGCGACCCTGAGACGGTGGCTGCATCATGGCGGGAGGTCAGCTCCAGGCAGCCACCCTGCCAAGGCCGTGGTGAGCACAGAAGGGAAGGAGGGTGCCTGTGAAGGGACCCTGGCTCCCTCCGCCTGCCCAGGTCTTCCGCTGCCTGCCCCCCCCCCTGCTCTGGGGCACGTGTGGCACATCGTGGCTCCCAAACCCCCTCCACTCCTTCCACAGCCCCCCCCACCAGGCCCAGGACCACCCAGACTCCTGCCCCATAAAAATCCCCATGTTCCTCACCCACCCCATCTTCCAAATGGGCTCAGGATAGAGTTGGGAACGTGGTCCCAGAAGAGGGGTTGACCTTGGCCCAGTGCACATCCGAGAGGGGGACATCTTCGGCCAGGTGAGATTGAGAGCCCAGACAAAGTGTCTTCTCCCTGTCCGGCCGCCTTTCCAGTGTGGGCTCCAGTGACTTGGGTTTTCTTGGCCAGAATCTCAGTCTGCTGAAGTTGGATGAGCCCTGGAGATGGTCCCAGTCCATGTGTCTGGAGACCACTCACCTCTGAGAAGTAGCACCGGGGTCTATAAGGGGGCCTCCAGGGCTCTGCCGGCTGCAACCGAGCAACTCCACCTATACCTGCCTGGGTTTTCACTCTGTCCGATTGCCCACCTGTGGCAGAGTCCCCAGGATGGGCAGGGCCCTCCAGGGATACATGTCAGGTCAGTGTCAAGGCTGGAGATGTGTCTCCAGCCCAGGCCTCTCCCTCCAGCTTCTCTAGTTGGGAGGGAAAGTGGCTGCTGACTCACCTCTGCCTGCCACAGGGCTGTTGGCACAGTAGCGGGGACACTGGTTCTATAAGGTGACTCTGACGATCCCCAGGCAGCACCTGGACCACAGAGCTGGACCTCAGCTTGGGATGGATTTTGGGTATTTGAGAAAATCTCTTGCACAGCTAGAGTTGGATCAGGAGGGACCTATCTGTCCCCTCACCCACCTGACTTTCAATCCATCTCTCCATCCAGGTGGACTTCTATCCTTCATTCCAGTCCTCCAGATAGTCATCCGCCCATCCATTGGCTCATCGAGCCATTCATTGCTTATTTATCCATCTATTCATCCATCTTTTGGCCCATCCATTCACAGGTTTATCCATCCATCCATCCATCCATCCATCCATCCATCCATCCATCCATCCATCCAACCATCTACCTATCCCTCTGTCTTCCCACCCTATTTATAAATGTGGCCTTCATTTATCCAACCACCTATCCACCTATCTGTCCAATTATGCCTCTGTCCATCCACCTGTCCATTCACTGATCCAGCCAAATATCCATGAACAGATAATGTCACACAAGGCTGCCATATTGGTCACAAAGCGCAGAGTGACACCATTTCTTGGATTGTATGATGATCCCTACTTAGGTGAAAACACTGAGGCATAGGAGGCAGCATATATATTGGAAATAACTACTTACGGTCAGACTGACATGGGTTCAAATCCTAACTCCATCCTCTCATTAGTTGTGTGGTCTTGGGTCAGTCATTTGCCTCTCTGAGCCTCAGTTTCTTCCTGTGTAAAACAAGAATATGAACATTGAGATTGTTCTGGGAATTAAAGATAAAAGGTGTAACATTTTCCTGCACATAGTAGGTTCTTTTTTTCTTGAAGAGCAAACATTTATTTCTCACAGTTCTGGAGGCTGGGAAGTCCAAGATCAAGGTGCTGGCAGATCCAGTGCCTGGTGAGACCCCTCTTGGATTTGCAGGCAGCCATCCTCTCGTGTCCTCACATGGTGAAGGACAGAGAGAGGGCTGCACATAGTAGGTCCTTAATAAAAGTTTGTGCCCTGGAGGAACAACCGTTGAACCCAGGCTGTGCCCAGGGCTTGTTCCTCTAGTCTCAGAGCTCTTTGCCATCCTGTTCAGATGGCCATCTGTTCACCCACTGCAGCTGAGTGATGCCAACAGCAGCCAGAACTTCGGAGCCGTCAGGGGCCATCAGATGCTTGCCACCCAGAGGTGGCCTGGGCCCGGTCTCCTCCGGCCAAGGCTGGCTGCTGCAACCCAAGCAGGCAACCCAAAGGCGCATGGCCTGTGCTCCTAGGACATAGTTTCCCTCTGGTCCCTGTCGATGTGCCCCTACCCAAGCCCAGCTGCCAGGCACAGGAGGTGTGCACACACAGTGTGTAGCCAAAACCAAGCCAAGGCCCTCTGAGCTCATCTCTGCCCGACCTACCGGGCAGGCCTGTCACTTCCCCACGGTAGGTAAATACAGGCATCTAGTTACGTGGCAACATGGCAGGTCTGTGGGGGCGGGGGAGGCAGCTTACATAATGGCAGCGTGGTGCTTGGGCGCTACAGGAGAAGGAAACCTCCTTCATGATGTGACTGGTACCCTGGCACCCACCCCTGGGCGTTACTTGTTTGATCCAGGAGCCGCGGATGGCCCAGGCAGCAGGGACGTCCAGATACAAGGACATCTCTGTGCAGCCCTTCTGGAGTCACACATAGGTCTACAGGCTCACCACTGCCCAGCCGGCATCACCTCGCACTCTCACGGCATCCTCCCACTGTCCCCACTTTACGGATGGGGCAGCTGACTCCCAGAGAGGAGAGATGCTTGTTCAAGAGAAGGGTTGGTCTGACTCAGCCATGTTCTAGGGCTGAGACTCTGGGCAGCCTGTCCTTAGCCTGGCCATCCCTGGGGTCCCTGGGGTCTTCCCCAGCTCCTGTCTCAGGAGCTCCGAGGCTGGCAGTCTCCAGGTAGGGCAAGGCGACCAGGCTATGACAGACCCCATCCTCCCACCGCCTCCTCTCGATCACGTGGCTCAGGGCCAGAAATGCACCACACTTTCCTCCTCCTCTGCCTGAGGAACCCCTGGGTGCCCTACCCAAGCCCACTCAGGCTGCCCCTGGGGGAAGCCCTCCCCGACCCCCGAGTCTCCAGGGTGAGTCTCCTGAGGCTCTGCGGACCTCAGGCTCTTCTTCTGCCACAGGTGAGAGTGATCCTGGGAATCGCCTTGCAGATTAGGCGAGAAAACTATTATAAAGTTCATTCTGTGTCCCTCACGTGCAGAAAGGGCCCAACACATAGAAGTTCTAAAATCATAGCTCAGATGGATACCGATGCATCTCAGAAACTAAGTCTTTCTCAGGCAGCAGCTGTGTCCGGCTTCTCTTTGGCTCTCCTCCTGATGCAGGTCCAGTCCTGAGGGAAGGGAGAACTGCTGGGGACTAGTGGGCGGATGGATGGAAAATGGGAGGAATAAATGGACACAAGATTTAATGGGAGAGAGGAGGAGGGGAGATGGAGAGAAAGTAGAGGTGGGAGGTGGCCCAGCTCCGTTAACCCCACAGGCTCTGGAGCCAGATGAAGCTCACATCCCAGCTCTGTGACTGGTTGGGGACATCACCTCCCTGCGTCTCATTTCTATTATTTTCATCTAGAAAAGGGAACATAATTGTACCCACCCCGGCGCGCTGTTGTGAAGATTAAACAAAATGAGCATGCAGGGACCTATCTTCATACATGACACTCGGAAAATGACACTCAAGTTTCCTTCCTCCCGGACACCCCGGCTCCAGTTCCCAGCGAGGCCAGGAACCTGCCTGGCCATTCCTGTGCTGGGCGTGCCTGGCGTCCTCCCACCCCTGTTAAAATCCCCTGGATCAGTGCCTCTCCCAGGTATGTCCTGGTTATGTAATCACCGCGGAGCAGCTACACACCGGCCAGCTCTTCCCTGGCTCCTGTTTACTCTTTGGCTCAGGGAAGAGCTCCATTCAGAAGAAATTGCTATTGTTTCTCAGCCTTCCCATGGGAAAGCAGCATAGGGGAGGAGCTCAGTGAACCGGCAGGGGAGGTGAGGGTGGTGGCAGAGGAGGAGGAGAGAGGGAAGCAGGCCCTGGCACAGCCCAGGGCTTTCTTGATACACACACAGGACTTACCATTCACTTTATCTCTTTAAAAACAAAAGCCTCAAAGAATTTTTTGCATGACCTGATTTTTTGATAAACCTGAAAAATGGTTAAGAAAAAGGCAGACCATTATTTCACCCACTTCCTTAGTCATGACCTTTTACTTCACTTCTTACCATGTTTTGTTGACTTTACATTCATTCATGAGTGTATGCATGCATCCATCCACACGTCCATCCATCTATCCACACATCCACCAATTCATCCATCCATCCACCCATCCACACACCACCCACCCAACCATCATCCATACATTCATGGTCCATCCATCCATCATCCATCCACCCATTCATCCATCCACACACCCACCCACTCATCCATCATCCATCTCTCCATCATCCATCCATCCATCATCCATCTACCCATCCATCCATCCATCCACACACCCACCCACTCATCCATCATCCATCCATCCATGGTCCACCCATCCATCATCCATCTACCCATCCATCCATCCACACACCCACCCACCCATCCATCATCCATCCATCCATCACCCATCATCCATCCATCCATCCACACACCCACCCACCCATCCATCATCCATCCATCCATGGTCCATCCATCCATCATCCATCTACCTATCCATCCATCCACACACCCACCCACCCATCCATCATCCATCTATCCATTGTCCATCCATCCATCACCCATCATCCATCCATCCATCCACACACCCATCCACCCATCCATCATCCATCTATCCATCGTCCATCCATCCATCACCCATCATCCATCCATCCATCCACACACCCACCCACCCATCCATCATCCATCTATCCATCATCCATCCATCCATCCACACACCCATCCACCCATCCATCATCCATTTATCCATCGTCCATCCATCCATCATCCATCTACCCATCCATGAATTCATCCTTTCTTTCACCTACCATGTATTGAGTTAGTAGTGGAAGAAATAGTGGACTGGATTCTTGTGACCTGGCTTCCAGTCTTAGCACGGCCACAGTATTGAAGCTGAGTTCTCTGCGCAGAAAGCAAGGTATGAGAGTGACACCTACCCAGGTCTGGGTCTCACATCTGCCATTTTCACTCCTGTCTTTGGCTAAAGCCTTCCCCTCTTTGAGCATCAGCTTCCTCATCTATGAAACAGAGCAGTAATGGTACTTGTCTTATTATTTTGAGGGCACAGTAAGAAAATTTACATGGGAGTTCCTGGAATCACGTGAGCCTTCCAGTAGGAGGTACTCAGGTCCTGTGCTTTGGGTGAGGGGGCTGCCAAGATGGGACAAGAGCTAGCCCTGGTCTTCAGGGCTTTCTGGGCAGTGGAGCAGAAAAAGACCCAGCCAGCATCAGAGGGGTGGAAATGAAGAAGAATGAAAGGATACAAAACCAGAGAGGCATGGTAAGGAAAGGTCTTGATGGCCGTGGTGATCACAGGTTTTGAGCAGGGTAGAACATGGTTGGATTAGTATTTTGGAAGGACCCTTCTGGCTGCTGTGGATTAGAAATGGGGTCCCACAGGGAGGGAAACCAGTTAGGAGACTGGCAGTTGCCTGGAGTAAAGATCATGAGACTAAAGATCATGTTGGGGAGTGGGGAATGTGGCACTAAACTTCACAGATATTTTTTCTTCTAAATGTGAAAACTGTGCAGGCACCAGAATCAATGACCTGGGCCTCAGGTGACCTGGGTCACACCAGTTCCCTTGGTCATTTGGCAACACAGCACTTGTATCTTACCTTACCATCCTGTATCTCTGGTAGACATTGCTAATCAGTTGCAGCTCTCCTTCCCCTAGAGCCTAAAACCATGCCGCCCAATATGGTAGTCACCAGCCATCATTTAAAAATGGTTATTTAAATCTAAATCAAATCAAATGAAATCAAATGAATAATTCTGTTGCTGAAATGCAATAGTCACATTTCAAGGGCTCTCCACCTATACGGGAATAGCAGCTCCCTGTTGGCCGGAGCAGATACAGAACATTTCTGTAATCACAGATGTTCTCTTGGACTGTGCTGCTGGGAAGGACAACAAACCCTCTGCCTTTTTGGGCCAAGAAGGCGTGAATTCTGCCAAACACCAGACTTGCCCGGGGGTCACATCTCACTGCAGGTTCTGTTTCCATCTGAATTTTACATACGGCAAGGTCATCCTTGAAAGAGCAAGGTCCTTCTGGGCTGACCTTTCTCAAGTTCACTTTCTTGTCTCTAGGAAAAAAAAAAAAAGTAAAACCCTTGCCATGCGGCCACACACATAATCAGCAAGTGTTGTTTCTGCCTTCAGCTCACTTTATTTCTTCAGCCTCCAGAGACCTGATGCTTCTGTTCTGCATCTATTTTTAGTGCCTCTGGGTGAATGTCATTGCCGCCAGAGGCTGACATTTCATACTCTGGGAACCTTGACCTGATGCTTTCCGGTTGTGAGCTAAACCTGCTTTTTCATGCCCCAGAAGGAAAGAACAATGATCATTAATAATCAGCATCTTCTGGAAAATAGGAAATGGAGCCTTCATGATCCGAGGCTGCCCTTAACCCCAGCTGTGCTGCCTGCAGCGGCCACCGCATGGCTGATCTACCAAAGTTTCCGTGGCTGCCACGGTTACACCCTGAGACCACCAGCCATACCAAAGCACAGACTGTGGGCAGTAGGCAGTGGCCTGGCCAAATAACTAGGGGGAGGAGGAGGCTGAGGCAGGGTCATAAAAACTTGATGGAGAAAGCATTTCTGACTTGTGTAGAGACCTGTGGCCCACCTCCAGAGACCAGCACAGGGAACACCCTCCCAGGACAGGGTGGGGTGGAGGCAGGAGTAGGGGAGGATGCCCTGCTCTAGGTGGGCGGGGGTGTCTTTTTGGGCTGGGGAGATTGACTGATCCAAAATGCCAGAGCCTCTGATCCTGGGCTGGGTCCTATGCTGGGTCCTGGGGGGCACAGAGGAATGAGGACCAGGTACGTGGTGGCAGGATATTGGGATAGGGAAGGAGCACCGGTCAGCTGCTGGCTCAGGGATGGGGGCAGAGGGGCATAGGGCCTCGCACCTGCCGGCAGGAATGAGGCTATAGGTTCCCCCAGTGCCCCTCCTCCCCAGGTGCACAGGTGGTCCCTTCAGCCCCTGTGGCAGTGGGAACCGAAGCTGGCCTGGCCTTTAGGGAAGAGGGGCGGGACTTGCCGAAATCACCTTTGACAAGGAAAGCAAAGGTCACGGGAACAATTCCTCCCTTTCACGCTGGGCGACCCGGCAGGAGCGTGCTGGAGCTGACAGAGGGTGGCAGCCCCTCCCAAGCAGCCCAAGACAAACAGGGTGGCAGGAAGTTCCCACGCTCGCAGGACTGGCGCCCTGGAGCCTCTGCAGTCACCTGCTGGGGGTTGGGGCTGCCAGGAGGGCGGGGCCTCAGCCACCCACAGGTGAGTTTGGAGCCCCACAGCCTGGGGGCGGGGTCAGCTGAGCACATGCGCTGAGCACCTACTCGGTGCCTTGCACTTTGCAAACACCATCTCCCTGAGTCCTTACAAAAATCCTGCTAGGTTAACATTATGGTCTTCAGTTCACAGAATAGGAACCTGAGACCCAGAGAGGTTAAGTGACTTCCCTTGGGTCACACAGCCCCAAAGGGGAAGAGTCAGGATTTGGGCTCAGGCTCCTCTGGTTTCGAAGTCTGTGCTCTTTAGTCATGTATTCACTCAGCAAACCTTTGCTGACACCCTCCTGTGTGCCAGGCTCTTAGCCAGGGGCCAGGATGGAAATGTAATCAGGACCATGGTCCCGTGGGCAACTTTGTGTCTCATTTCACAGCAAAAGTCCACATTAGCAGTGACTTAGGGTTCCACCTGCAAAGGGTGAGTGGGTCCCTAAACCGACCTCAGTGGAATATGCTAGGTGATAGGACAGCACACCCAGCTGTGGGGAGAAGGCCCTGGAGGAACACAACAGCCTCAACGCCTAGGTTTTTGTTTCATTGCTAATTCTGCAGGTCCCTGGGCTGGGCTGGGTGGCCTGGGGTGGGCGTCCCCCTACCCTTGAAATCGGGGTGACCGAGAGTTAGCTCCTTTAACCCCATGAACACTTGCTTCCAAAGGAGTAGACGAACTGACCAGGGATCCCAGGCCACGGCCACACGTGGGTCACCTCTCCCAAGCCACTCAGAGATGCTCCCGGGCTGGAGCTCTTCGAGGGCAAGGCTGCCCCTTTGCTTGAGGGACATTGATCCAGGGCCCGCCGTGTGCAGGCTCGGGGCTCCCAGAGGTGCAGACCCCCCTCCGCCCCTCCTCAGCACCCAGCACAGACCTGGCATGGAGTAGGTGCACAGGAAGAGCCAGCTGAATGATTGTGGCTACTGCTGGGTCACCAGCTGTCGCTGCTGCCCCTGTGGACAAAGGCTTCCAAGGATCCCTGGGGCTTTGAGGGTCTTCAGGTCTCGGAGGACCCCACACAGCTGCCTCACAGGGACCACACTGCTGCCGGTCCCCCCAAACAGGGCACCATCATGCCAGTTCAGCATGCCACCTCAGAGCCCATGTTTATGATGAGGTTAAGTTGGGTCAAGGGGCACCTCTCAGGCTGGAGTTTGGGACAGCAGTGGCCCCTGGAGCCCAGATGAGGGTGGGAGCCGAGAGCCTTGGATAGAGGGTGAAACGAGGCTCTCCTCATTGTGGGCCCCCAGCCAGGAAAACAGTGGGACCATATGACCCCTCTCACCTCTCAGATTCCAGACTCTCAAGGTCAGGAAACACTGACGTTGTGGCCAAATAGCAGGTGCTCAAGAATGACCCGTCCTCTGAGGGCCGGCTTTCCCTTCCCTGCAGGGATGGGGAGTCAGGCCTGGAGTCAGGGGACAGCCCTGCCCACTCACTTGTTCCACTGCCCATCCACTTATCCACCCTTCTAACGAACACTTACCATCATCCGTCCAAAGGTACGCAGCTATCCCATCAGGTTACCCACCAGCCAACCAGCCGTTCACACAGGTGTCCATCCTGTCATCTGACCACTGGTCCACCTGTTGACTCACCAGTATCCTCTACTGACTGTTCATCTACCTACTTAGGCTTCACCTGCCCACTGAGTTGTCCCTCTGTCCACCTTTTGTTGTACCTGCACATCCATCCACTCCCTCAAATCCCTAGTGCCAGGCCTGAGGCCATCACTGGGCACAAAGCAAGGTTGGCTGGCATTAATTCTGGGTGATGTAGCCAAAACCAAGTGGGTTCAAAGCAAACACTTTGTCACCGGCTTTGCAGCTTTCCCTCCAGCCACACCTGCCCTTCCTCTCCTGGGAAGAAGTCAAAAGGCATGGAGGGTGGGGAAGCATGGGCTTTGGGTCTGCCATTTATTAGCTGCGTGACCTTGGACTTGGTAACTTGTCCATGTTGTTTGATGTGAAGATTCACACCAGCACGTCTTTGCTGAGCCACTGTAACAGCGAAATGCCCACAATAAGTAATCTGCATTATTGCCATAATTAATTATCACTGACAGAGGCTGCACTGTCCAACTTCATCTGATGGTACTAGAAAGAAAGGTCGCTGTGATTCCCGAACGCCAGGTTAATGAAAAAACATCTCTTTCTGCAGCTTTTCCTTCACCCAGGCCTTCCTTTTTCTAGCTGGCCTGGTCTCGTTTTCAATTGCACATTTCTTTTTTATTTAAGCAGCACTGATACCACCTTTTTGATAAAAGGAAAACAAAACTTCCAGCGGAGATAAAGGAATGTCCGTGTTCTTTGTCAGCTGTCCTGGGAAGGAGCGTTCCACAGCCCATGTTATTTTCCCACTGGAATGTGACAAAGGAGGTGTGAAATATTTGTCCAGATCATTTCTCATCAATGGGACATTCCAATAACCACGAGCAGCGTTGGCCCTTTCTCCTCAGCACTGCCCGGAGGGAGCCACTAGGCTGGCTAATCTGGATTTGCGGGCATAAGCGTCCTGGCTCACTGGCTGAACTGGGGGGACGGGGACACTGGTGTTCCACCAGGGCAGTGTGTTTGTCTGAGTCAGCTGCTGGCTTGCTGCTGGGTCTGGGCTGTGTCAGAGGCTGAACCTGAGGCTCTGGTATGTGCCAGACCCCTGGGCCCATGCAGCTTTATTCTCTCTCTTGCCTGGGAGAAATGATTAATTATTCTATTTTAGAGGAGGAGACTGAGGGTCAGAGTGCATATGAGAGACTTACTCAAGGTCACACACATTTCAGATCTGAAACCAACATCTGGCTGTGGCTGCCACAGCCAGAGGTGCTGCCGTTCACCTGGTCATCCTCTCCCCAAGGGCCTTCCTAGGAGGCTTGTGTTTGAGAAGGGTGCCTCCTGGGCCCATCCATCCATCGTGTTTCCCTAAAAGTGATGACAGCCTGGTGTGAGCTTCTCCCCTCAGCTGAGATACAGGCCCACAACTGCCTCTATGGTACAGGTCCTGTCTCCAATCAGTGTGGTACCCCCACCTGGCATGCCCCGCTCCTCCAGAGCATCCCAATCCCAGCTGTCTCTGAAACTCCTCTGACACCAGATACCACCGTACCACTGACCACTGGTCTTATAGCAGAATGCAGGAGCCTGGTGGGAGAGTCAGACAGGCCTGTGGTGGCAGCCAGTTCAAGACAGCCTCTGATGATCCTTGCCTGTTGGTATTCACCCCCTGTGTAGCTCCCTCCCACCTTGAATAGGGCTCACCTGGTAACCAGTAGGATGCTGTGGGATGCTGGAGCGTGACTCCCAAGGCCACGTCATAGAAGGCATTGTGGCTTCTACCTCGTTCTCTTCAACTGCTCACTCTGGGGTAAGACATCCTCCACATGGTGAGGACACTCAAGCATCCCTGTAGAGAGGCCCATGTGGCAGGGTCCTGAGGCGTCCTGCCAACAGCCGGGTGACGGAGCTGTCTTGGAGGTGAATCCTCCAGCCTCAGTCAAGCCTTCAGATAACTGCAGCCCCGGCTGCCATCTTGACTGTAGTCTCCCAAGAGATTCTGATCCAGAGCCACCCAGTCTAGCGGCTCCCAGATCCTTGACCCACAGAAACAGTGGGAGATAATAAATATTTGTGGTTTCCAGCCACTACGTTTTGGGGTAATTTGTTACACAGCAAGAGATAATTAATACCTGAACTTCGAATTGTGTGCTTCTCCTTATGAGTTAAGTCACCTGGGTCAAGTGCCTCTGCTTTGAGCCCTGGTTTCCTCCTTTACAAGACAGGCGAATCATAACTCCCTTAGAGAACTGTGCTGAGAGCCGAATGGGATGCAGCCTGCACTGGGCCCGGCATCCCCAGGGGCCACCAGGCTGCTATGATCGTTGCTGAAGCCATGTTTGCCTGTGTGGGGTTCTGACCTCCCTGCCTGGGGTGTCAGCACCTGTGACCAGGGCCACCTTCTTACCTCCCTCTTATGCCCCCCCCCCACTCACCTGGCCCAGGGCCTGGCCCAGGGCTGAAGTGGGCTCTCAGGCACTGCTGCAGAACTAATGAATGAAGAAGGGATTTTTTTTTTTTTTTTTTTTGTGGTACATGGGCCTCTCACTGCTGTGGCCTCTCCCATCGCGGAGCACAGGCTCCGGATATGCAGGCTCAGTGGCCAAGGCTCACGGGCCCAGCTGCTCCCGGACCAGGGCACGAACCCGTGTCCCCTGCATCGGCAGGCGGACTCTCAACCACTGTGCCACCAGGGAAGCCCAAGAAGGGATTTTTTTAAATGAAAATATTTTGTGACAAAATACTAGTAACATGAAATTTACCATCTCAATCATTTTTACGTGTCCAGTTCTGTAGTATTTAAGTACATTCACATGGTTGTGCAACCAATCTATGGAAGTTTTTCCTCTTTTTAAATGGACCCCGTTAAACAGCAACTCCTCATCCCCCTCCCACAGTCCCCGGCATCACCATCCTACTCTCTGTCTCTGTGACCTTGACTCCTGGAGGGACCTCACGTACGTGGACCCATGTAGCACGTGTCCTGGCTTGTCTCACGGCACATGGTGCCCTCCAGGCAGCCCCCACGTTGGAAAATGTGTCAGAATGTGTCCTTCCTCTTTGAGGCTGAGTAATAGTCCACAGTGAATGGTTTCTTGATATGTGTCCCTTCTGCTTCCATCACCACCATGAGATTGTTGGGGTCAGGCATGAAGTTTTACTTATCTGCTTGTTCCCAGCACATATCTTGGAACTTGGCCCTGAATCAGCCTTACTCAAGATGCATTTATGGAAGAAATGACTAAGGTCCAAATGCTTGGGTTTGTGTCCTGGTTCAGCCACTTGTTGGCTGCGTGGCCTCGGCAGGGGGCTTGCCCTCTCTGAGCCTCCAGTTCCTCGTCTATGGAATGGGGATGTGACTCACAGGGCAGCTGTTGGGGTCAAATGTGGTGACTGGGGTGTGCGGGGGGTGTAGATGCTTCCTGATTCGACCCCTAAGGTCAGAAACGGTGACACTGCTCTGCCTGACCCCAGCCTGACCCAACTGTCACTCAGCAGGGGGCCAGGCATGGTGGCCTTTCTGTAGTTTCAGCATGGCAGCACAGGATACTTTAATTACCACCTGTCTTCTGAGATAAAGCCGGTGGGTCCCACATTCCATACCCGGTAATTTCATCGATAAGACCCTAGGGCCAAGCTGAGACGTCTTATGCCCAAGAATGCCGGTGAAAACGATAGCAGGGGAAGAATTAGACCCAAATTTGCTTCACACAAGGTGCAGTTTCAGATACATGCTGATAACTTCTCTAGGGGCTAAAGGTTCTGGAATTCCAACTGACCCTGGACGAGAGGACAAAGGAATCAGGAAAGTTGGCTTTTTGTAGGTGAGAGCATGAGCTGTGGGGTCGGACGGCCTGGATTAAACCTCAGGTCAGCCACTGGTTTCTTAGGTGACCTTGGGGATCTCTCTGAACTGCTTTGTTCATCAGTCTCTCCATCTGTAAAATGGGGATATTAATGGTTCCCATCATTTTCTGGGTGTGGACCAAACACAGTGAGGCTGGGGGTGTGCCTGACACATGCTGAGATACCCTGGCTGTGTCCCTCCTGGGCCTTGGTGCCTCTGCCTATAAAATGGGGAGGCCCTCCCCCCTGCCCTGTAAGAATGGTTTGTTGATCCCTTTTCTCCCACCCCCACTGCTTAGATTTGGTAAACTGGCCAAGTCATCTTTCCAGAATGAGGGAGTGTTTCAAATGTGCTTCTTCCATACTAGGGTCAGCCCATGCCCCTGAGCTCTGTGTATCCGAGCCTCTGCCAGCATCTCCACTAGGCTTGCTCGTGGCACTGCACACCTGGCGTGTCCCCCAGGGGCTCTGGGTTTCAGCTCCCTGCCCCCCATTCCTGTCCTTGCTTTTCTCGCTCAGCAAGTGCACCCCTCTCTACCTGGGGGCTCAAGGCCAGAGCCTCTTTATCAGTGCTTCCAGCCCACATGGCCCACACCCAGCCCCTCACCTAAGCCCTTCCCTCCTTCACCCCTGCTGGAGGACACCCACCGAGAAGACCCTCACTGGACCACAGGAAGAGGACAGAATGGACTCAAGGTTTGGGTTTCCATGTTACGGCAGCCCAGCCTCGCCAGTCCAGACTAATTCAAGGTCCCACCTTAGCCAGAACTGGCCCTGGGGAGATGGTGCCCTGCGCTGGGCGGGTTCAACACCGCTCCTGGGCTCCCTGAACTTGGACTTCTCCATCACGTCCCACCTGGCTGGAGTCACCAGCTCGCGGGACCCCCTCCTGGCCTGACACCGTGAGGCAGGTGCATGCCACCCTGCCCACGTCTCTGTCCCCAGGCCCAGTTCAGAGTCCATCCTCTCTGGGGCTCAGGCTCTGCCAGCTGAGCCTGTTGGGAGACTGGCCTTGGCAGGGACCCAGCTGTCCCCCGCGTGCGCATTCTTCTTTCCCGAGGAATGTCCTGGATCCAGGTTCCCACAGAGGTGCCCGAACCGAGGGGAGTGACTCTGAGCTCTGGCTGTTGTTTTGTTGCAGAAAAAGCCATTCTTTTGAACTCTGCTAAGTGAGCCCACGAACGGGGCATAACTGAGACACAGGAATTCCTGGGTCAATGGGCATTCACTCGGGCAGGGCCGCCCTCCCCCTGCGGGTCAGCAGAAACGTCAAGTGAAACCCATTCTAATTAAAGGGAACATTAAGCAGGGGCCTTTAAAACATGGTCATTTCCTAAAATCCTCTCTTGATAACAATTAATTTCCCAGAGGAAGAAGCAGGGGTATGGTTGGGGGGAGGCAGAGACCCCTTAGAAAGTGCGGTTTTCCCACCTCAATCACTCATTCTGCATTTATCTAGAACTTCATCTCAAGAGTAATTTAAAGACTCCAGGAAAACTTCTCCAGGCCCTAATTCATCAACTGTTTAATGGGAGTGCTGTCCCTAGGCCGCCAACACTTCCTGGGGGGAGAGATGACCATCAGGGCGCTAGGACAAGGGAGTTGAGACATTGATGTGGCCAGGAGATAGAGCTGGGGAGGCCAGGGCTGGTCTGAAGACATCTTGGACCCACAGGTGTTCCTTCACTCAACAGGCATGAATTGAGCACCTTTTGTGTACCAGGAACTGTCCTAGACCCTGGGACAGAGCCACAGATGGGCCTGACCGGTGCCGTCCGCCACGTGGCTTACATTTCACTCTGCTTCAGATCATCTGTGATGCACGTGGCCTTGCTCTGCCTATGTTCCCACGTGCATGTGTGTGTGTGTGTGTGTGCATGTGTGTGAGAGAGACAGAGACAGAGACAGAGAGACAGAGAGAGAGAGAAAGCTGTCTCATTCTCCCTTTGTACTGGTTTCTACAATCTTCCAACGTCTTGGCCAAAAGGGGTCAGAGTGTGGATAGGAGAGTCAGAACCTAGTGGGCTCGTGACAAAGCTGGGTGTCCATCTCACTGAGAACAGTGGCTCAGACCCCAGACATCCCCAAGGATCCGTTGCCTAACTGGACTGAGAATTCTACCATTGATTAGTTTTGTCTGCCATGAGTGCAGAAACAGAGAGTGACAGCACGTGTGCTCGGCAGGTGCTGACCCTGCTCTAAGATCTAAATTGAAGTAGCAGTGGAGGAAAAATCATGAAAGCTCTTGGACAAAGCCACAGAACTTTATCTCAGGGACCTGGAGTACCTTGTGACACGGTCTAAGGTTAAACCCTCACATTGGTCCCGTCCACTGCCCAGGGTCATCTGATGGCCTCAGACACCAATGAGGGCTAAACCTCTACCCGATGAGCCCACAATCACCAGCTTTATGGCCGCTGCTCTCACCCTCTGGGGTCTTCCTCGTGCCCTATTTGGCTGCTGGCTTGCCGTCTGCAAAGCTTCCTGGGAAAGTAGTACATTTGGTTAATTAATCATCTGAGTCAGTCTTGGAAGGAATAGAAGCAAAGGAATTCCTTTCCAGAAGTGAGGCCCAGGGCTCCTTCCCAGAGGAGATGGCCCACCTTGTGCCCAGCAGCTTGCGGTTCCCTGACGAGTCACGTCCATTCCAGCCTCTGTTCCTTTGCTCAGGCTGTTCCCTATGTCTGGGACGCTTTTCCTCACCTGGTCTGCCTGGAAAGCACTTCTCGGCTCCACGGGACTCAGAGAAAGCCTCCTGCCCTACTCGGCCCACCCTCCCTGAGCTCTGCAGCCTTCCCAGCAGACCTGGGCTTTGCACGGATCACACCACGTGGTAAACAACATGTGTGCTGGGTCTCTGTCCACTGCTCGATTCCAGGGGCTCAGAGCACAGTCCAGCCTGGGGTGTGCCACATGGCAGGTGCCCTCCGAGAGTCACAGTACGATCATATTGTACTTGTGTCAGCCATTATTTCTGAGTCTGTCCCTCCCAGAGCTCCCAGAACCAGTGACTTGGTTCATTTGGGTCCTAATGGTGCCAGCGAAGGGCCCGTGTCCCATTCATCCTGAGTCTGTGGACACAAGAGAAAGGCCCTTGCAGATTTTTAAGATTTACTTTTTATTATTGTTTGATAAATACTTTCTTAAGCTCCTCCAAAAGGTTCTTGAGGGTGTGAGTATGTGGACTTTTCCACTGGACAGGCAGGGTCCCTGTCTGCCCCAGGAGCTGGGTTGGGGGGTGGGGGTCACAAGCCGGCCTGTTTTTTGCCCCTTGGGGGTGAGATTCCCACTTGGGGTTCTGACCAGGGAGGCCGAGATGCTAAAGCCTGTTTTACTGCTACAGGACTTGGCTAGGACACCTCTTCCATCTGCATGAAAGTCATAATAGAGTTGTTGTTAATATTAGCATAGTATTACCACCCGTGAGTTCTTAAATACATACTGTGTTCCAGACACGGAGCTAAGCACTTTTCAGTGCATTCCCTTATTTCATCCTGCTGCAACTTGCTGGCATCAATCTGAGAAATGGGAGGCCCAGAGAGGCGGGGCAAGGTGGAGGTTTGGACCAAGGTCTCCCTCCCTCTCTCTCTTCAAAGCTTAGGCCACCTGAATGTCTGTCTGTATCAGCTATCTATGCTGTGTAACAAATCACTGTAAATTTAGCAGCTTCAAACAACACTCATTTACTAGCTCACAGCTCTGCAGGTCAGAAGTCAGGCACAGCTTAGCTGGGTCCTCCACTTGGGGTCTTATGTGGCTGCAATCCAGGTGCTGGGCAGGCTGCATTCCTTCTGGAGGCTCCGGGAAGAATCCACTGCCACATCATTCAGGTTGTTGGCCAGATTCCATTCCTCAAAGCTGTAGGACTGATGTCCCCCTTTCCTTGCTGGAGAAAACCCTCTGCTTCTAAAGGCTCCCATGATTAGATCAGGCCCCCCTGGCTGAGTGATGTCCCTTTTTTACAGTAAACAAATTGTGCCGTGTGACACAGGCTATTATGGGAGTAGAATCCATCATATTCACAGCAGCAGGGAGTACATGGGGCGTGTATAGGGTTGGAGGGATCATGGGGGCCATCCTAGAATTCAGCGCGCCACAACGTAACAACACAGTCAGTGACATCAGCATCACCTTGGTCCTAGGTGCTGCCTTCCCATGGGGGCAGCAAGCACAGGGCTGGGCTGGGTGGGCTGCCTTTGGCTCTAGGCAGCCC
The DNA here is from genome assembly GCF_964341445.2 of Mesoplodon mirus. NCBI lineage: Eukaryota > Metazoa > Chordata > Mammalia > Artiodactyla > Ziphiidae > Mesoplodon > Mesoplodon mirus. The sequence continues at coordinate 4,415,212 of NC_138983.1, read as the reverse complement.
CGGGCTGGAATCACTGCTCCCTCTCTAATGGTTGAGAGCCTCAAGGAAGCACCTTAATTGTTCCAGGCCTCAGTTTGCTCATCTGTAAAATGGAATGAGAGCCACTGGTGGGGCAGCTGGACAGCTGAATGAGTCAAGCAGACAAGGGTTTGGGTTTTGTGCGATGAATGAGGCTGCTGTGCCATGGTTTTTAAAACAGTCCAGCCTTCCATTTCATTTCGAGCAGGATGTGATTGATGATAAAGCATGTTTTCAGGCTCAAACACATCCAAGTACACTTTAGGCATGTTTCAAAATCCAAGTGTGGCCAGAGAAGGGCCTGGTTGCCAGATGGGGTCCCTGAGAGTCATGCCATGTGCTGACCAGTGCCTGCCCCGGCTGGTGGTTGCAGCCTGGCCCTGTCACTGTCCAGTTGCTACAGAGCCATGTCCCCTCAGAGCAGCAACCTTGGGTGGGGAGTGACGGCAGGTGGAACATTCAGGCTCCCACGGCCGTGGGGTGGTGATCCCTCATTGGCAGTGCCCCGAGGGGCACCCACAACCCTGTGTCCCACATTTCAGGGACCTCAGCTTCCTCCTCGTGACTTATTGGGGAAGTTTGGCCAGAATGGTATTGATGGGGACAGTGTTGTCCTTTGGGGGCAGACAAGGAGTATCACATGAGAGGCCACAAAGACAGGCTCTCTCATAACAGAGCTAGGGTAGGTAATGGTTAGTGAGCAGATTCTGGTGCAACCGCCTGGGTGAGTTTCTCAGCTCTACTACTAACTAGTTATGTAGCTGAACCTCCCTGAGGCCAGCTTCATTTTCCTCCTCTGTAAGATGGAGATAGTAGTGGACCGAGCTCAAAATATTGTCATGAGGATGAAACAAAACAGTGTGGGAATGCAGTTGGCATGTAATGAATGCTCCATAAAAGTTATCCTCACCATTGTCATCTTCATCCCATCCTCATCACCATCGTCATTATCACCATGATCACTATCATCATCATCGTCTTCATCACCATCACCACCATCATCATCACCATCATCATCATCATCTCATCATTGGTTTAACAGGTGGGCTTGCACCCTGAGTATTGCAGGCAGAGGGAGAGAATCCAGCCGAGACAGGTCACAATTCTATGGTACTCCCCACCTCCCAGCAGGGCTCAGATGGGCTGTGGTGGTGGGGCGGTGATCACAGAAGCAGACGTTGGCCCAAAGGAATGAACTTCGTTGTCCAAAACTAGGCTCTGGTGAGACTGAGTCTGGGTCAGCATTGGGTGCTGGAAGTATCTAGGATTGTTGGGATGCTGATAGCAAACTATAGCGGGGTTAGGCACCTCCTGGCACCCACCTCCTTCCGTCTGCTCCTCAGAAGGGACTCTTTGGAGAGGGTCTGCCTGGCAGGACCCCAGAGGTCTCACGCCACCTCCACCTCTCCCTTACTGGATGGTCTCAGACAGGCCTCTTTGGCCTCAGTTTCCTCTTCTCTAAAAGAGGGACATACTGGGACACCACTGGGGGCCTGCCCTGAGTAGCCAATAGATGGTGCTGATGGGCACGAAAGCCACCCGGGGGCAGGTGGCAGGGGGGCAATGGGTGTGGATGAGCTGCAGGGGCCCTGGAATTCCTGAGCTGAGGTGCTGGCTGCTGTCAGAAGCTCTTCCCTTCCATTCAGTGGCTGTGCAGACCCTGCTGGGATGTCTCAGCCGCTGTCCATAGGCATCCACAGCTCAGTGTAAACCAAATGAGGGGTAACGAACTCCCTCCTGCATTACCCCAGCCTCCCCATCTCACCAAATGGCGACTCTGTCCTCCCAGGAGTTGTCTGGACACCCCCTCTCCTTGACCCTCACCTTGACTCTGTCCCTGAGCCCTGTCAGAGTCACCTTCTCTCCCACTACCATCTCCCACTAGGGACCTGTGTGACCATGGTCACCTCCCCTCCTGCCCTTTCCAATCCCCTTCCATGCAGCGTCCAGAAGAAGCTTCTAAAGTGGCAGAGAAGGCCCTGTTCCTGCCACGTGCAGGGTCCCGGCCTCGGGATAAAGTGCAAGGCCCTGACGAGGCCTGAGAGGCCCCGTGAGGTCTGGGGCCGGCTCTTGGCTGGTGGCGGCAGCCCTGTCTCAGGTGGAGGGCCGGCTTGCCGCCAGGGTCCGGGCACATGGAACTGACCCTGAACGGGGCCGGGGCTCTCTCCTCTCTGGGCCTTGCGCACTCACCCTCCCCCCTCTTCCCACCCATCTGTCTCATGGGGGTGCCACGTGGGCTTATGAGTTACTGCGTGTCTGGCTTATGGGTCGCCTCATGTATGGGAAATCCTCAAGAATGGTCCATATCTGTACGCCTATTGTTATGAATATTATTAATATTGCTCAGGAAGGGATGATGAAGTGAATGAATAAATGGAAAGTGAACGAATGAAGGAAGGAAGGAAGGAATGGCGCTCGGCTGCATCGTCCCCTGGTCCCCTGGGGCCTCCAGGATCACTGAAGGAGTTGGCCGTGTAGATCTCCCACAGAGGGGACCCAGACAAACCAGGGAGGCCTGACTCACCCAGGGCAGGTCTTGGGTTGGGTGTCGCTCCACCCTGAACTTAACCCCAGGGGAAGGAATCCGTGGGGGGAAGAAAGCCCCGCCCACCCAGGCTGCTCCACCCACCTCACTTCCGAGGTCTTGGTTCTGTTCTCTTTCTGTTCCTGTCCAGGTCCCATCTGCCCGCCCATTCTCTTAGAAAGGAGGAAGGTAAGTCTGGAAGAAGGCAGGTGACTTGGTGCTCCAGGGCTGGGGCTGGGCTAGAAGCCAGGTGCCCGGGGCTCCCTCCTACCTGGTACTGTGACGGTCCCCCACCCTCTGCCTCTCCTGTGCCAGGAAACAGAGGGAGGGAGCTGCTGGTGTCATCACTTCTGGATCGGGCACATCCACCAGCTGTATCCCCCCCAACCCCCATATACAGGGTCCCAGCTTGCATACCTCTGGGGCCAGGGAGCTCACCACCTCAGAGACAGCCTGTTCAACTGCTGGGCAACTTGTATCAGGGAGTTCCACCAGCTTTTGAGCCATAAGCTACTTTTTCTGGATGTTTCTCCTCTTTGCCAGCGGCCTTGCCTTCCGGGGGGGGGCGGGGCGGGGGGACAGCTCAGCTCAGGCCCCGCCCCCCGTGGAGATCTGGGAGATCACGGTGGGAGTCTCTCAGACAGAGTGGACGAGGAGCCTCCCTCGGGCTCATACCTTTTGGTGGTGCAGTTGTTGGGTCTGTGTGCCGGCCTGGGACACCCTGGAGGACAGACAACTGCCCGCTATCACGTGGGCCTTCAGGCGAGCGGGAGAGGCTGAGCTTTATTCAGAGAGAGGTGGCCGGGCCCTGGTGGGTGTGAGTGGGGAGAGCGGAGTGTTTGATACATTTTAGTCAAGCCCTTTGGCCGTTGTGAAGAGCTGGCTGGAGGGGGGCAGAGGGCAGCGGGGGGCCCACTGTGAGGCTGGGGCTGTTGTGCCCGCAGAGCCGGGCACGCTCAGACAGGCAGGTGGGGCTGCAGGTAGAGACGGAGGGGTATTTTGGAACTGAACCCAACAGATCTTTTGGGAAGGGCCGGGGCCACTGCTGAGCTGTCCAGGTCCTCCTCTGCTGCGCACACCACCCACTCAAGGCAGTGGTTCGGCTAGGCTGCTACGTGGCGCGAGGCCTCCAGCTCCCACCCAAGATAGACCAGCGGCTTCTGTCTGGTCGCTGCCTTGTGCGTGAAGAGGGCAGGATGCTTCTCAAGGCCCCAGAGCCAGGGCCGAGACCTCAGTGTCCTTGTAACTTTGGGCTGATAAGGCTGCTCACCCACTGTCTCCAAGGACGGTGGGAGGGGCTCCTGGGATGGGACCGCCCCGTGGATTTGGGCAGGTCTCTCCACCTCTCAGGTCCCGGGCTGGTGAGTGCAGATGTGAAGGGACCCAGACGCCGAGGGACCCAGGCCCGGACCGTCCGCTGGCCCTCGGCTTGACGGAGGCAGTGGGAGCGCCCAGCCCAAGGAGGTGACACATTGGTGGCAGGTCTCCTGCAGGGGGGCAGCCCCGGCGCAGCCGCGACAGTCAGGATCCGGATCCGGTGGGGAGCAGGTGTGCTCCACCCCAGGCCATAAATCAAGCTAGTCACCGCCTCCAGTGATTTACTTCCCTGGCTCTTAGGACAATGTCCACACGCCCTGGAGGGCCGGCCCGCCGGTGCGCCCTGCTCACACCCTGTCCCCACAACGCACTCTCCCCAGCTGGGCCTTTGCACACGCCGTTCCCTCCGCCTGGAACAGCTTCCCCTCCCCTGCTTGCCTTCTTCTTGACTTTGTTCCTCGGTTTCGGGTCCCCTCCTTGGCCAGCCCTCCTGACCACCCTGAGCAGCGGTGGCACTTCCCTGACTCGGCTGCGTCTCTCTCCTCTGTGGCAATGAGCATGGCCTGCTGATGGTTGGGAGCGTCACTGCCTGTCCTCTTGTCCACTGCTGTCCCCCTTGAGCACAGGGCAGGCTGCTCCGTGGAGGCATCCGAAGCTGGGCCCCCGCAGCCCCATCCTTCCCTCTGCCTTGTGGGGAGAAGGGCTCTCGGGGTGACACCTGCCCCTGGAGCCGGGGGTGGACAGAGGGAGAGGAAGGAGGGACACGGACACGCCTCGGGCCACGGATGCCCCCGTGAGCCCCGCGTGGATGAGATGCGGGGATTCTGGGACACAGCTCTGCGAGGGTGGCGGGCGCCAGGCCCAGCACGGCTCACCCTGAGATCGGCCTTTCAAGGGGAAGTTGAAAAGGCCATTAACTCTTGTGCAAGAAGGTCCACAGGAAACGGCTCTGGACGGAAATGACATGGTCCCGCATGAACACATCACTCAGCTGTCACCTTGCTGAGTCCTCTGGCCAGAGCCAAGGGTACCCAGCACGACCCCGAGCTGGGAGGGGGCCAGGCAGCAGCCTGTGGCCCAAACGGAGCTGCCTCTGACTGTGACAGGCTTGACAACCCTGTCACGACCCCTCACAGCCGCAACCCTGGGCCGTGCCCTGGGGGCGCTGCGGGCCTGCTGAGCGCCCACTGGGTGCTTAGATCCTGGGGCCTGGGGCCTGTGAGCTAGGAGGACTGGCCAGGAGGGTCACCCCACTCCCACCTCCCGTCAGGCCCTTCGTGGTGATGACAACGAGATGCCCATCGTTGTCACCTTCCTCCTTGCCCCCGGGGGCAGGGGGGCCTCCAAGTGGACCACAGGCCTAGCCTCATTTCACCTTTGAGACAACTCCAAGAGCTAGTTACTAAAAGCCTCCTTTTAACAGATGAGGAAACTGAGGCCCAGAGAAGCCCAGTGACTTGCCCAAGTCCAAGCCCCTGCTGCCCTCCCTCCTTCCGTCCTTCCCCCTCCCCTTCTCCTCCCCCTTCCTTTCTCCCATTTCTTTCCCTCCCTCCTTTACTGGACGTTTTTTTATTGCGTGCCCACTGTGTGCAGGCACCGCCAGGTGTTGGGAAGACTAAGGTGACCGAGGCCCTCCTGGGCCTCTCCTCAGCTACTGGATGACAAGCAGGTCAGTCCCCAGGCTGATTCTGGCGCATTGGTGGTGGCCCCCTGGAGAATTGTGTGCACGGGGGTTGGGAGGCAGAATCGGGCTCTGGGAAAGTGTGCTGCAATCCATTAGTGATGTCTGCCATGAACAGAGGTGCAGGAGCAGGGGCTACTGTGCTGTCGACCTGTAGACCCCAAATCAGCAGAGCCTGTAATATGCATCCAGGCAGTGCTGGGTGCCTTGCCTGGCCCTCCAAACCAATTCCAAATTCTTCTCTCCCTTTTAAAATGAGAAAGAAGATTCTAAGGTCTTACAGCTCATCTGTAGCAGAGCTGGGATCTGAACCCAGGTTCCAAGGATCCCACTTTTCTGTGGTGTCATGCTGCTCTACCCCGTTCCCCTCTTTGCTTCGGCTGCTAGGGAGCTCAGAATGGAGCTTTAGGCTTGCTCCCAGGTGCCACATTAGCCTAGGCTTTGGGACATTTTTGTCACCCTCTCCTTTGGGCCCTTAATCCTCCCTGCTGGGCCTCCCGTGGAGCAGGCCGGACATAAGTTATCAACTATAAATAAAACGAAGACTTCCGTTCTGGCTCTCTCTCACTTTAGTTTCCTGGTGCATTTTTTTCAGTCCTTCATCGGGGGGGAGCTGGGGAGATTCCTAACGGAAGATGATATCATCATCAGCTGGCCCTGGGGGGCAGGCCCCCAGCCCCACAGGCCCGCGTGGGCCCTGAATGCCCCCATTATGAAGGGGTAACCTCATTACACAAGCTGCACCGCACGGTGGAATTTCAAATGGGGTTTTGTGGTTTCTGCCCTTCTCAGCAGAGCACACACAGGCAGCTGCGGTCACCCGGCTTCCTCTGCTGCCGCAGCCCTGGCACCTGGCCAGCCCAGTGACCCCCTGTCCCACCATGAGTCAGTTTCATTCTTAACTCTCTGACTCAGACCCCTTTAAAGGGACAGCAGAGCTGATTCCTCCGGGCGGGCAGGCGAAGAGGGGGTTAGGAGGAAGCTTGGGAATCTCTGGCAGGCAGCATCCCTCCATCCCCGCTCTCTGGAGGTGGAGGGGGTTTCCTGCCCTCTCCTGGGGAGAGGAGCCTGTGATTTCACCCCAGGGCTGACCGACTGCAGGGCGGGAACCCCCGGGCATTTGGCGACCTTGCTTCTTGCCTGGCCAGAAACCCTGCCCAAGCTCAGAAGGCCAACAGAGCTTTGCAAGCCACCCTATGTGTCCTGCATTCTTCTCATCACACTTCCTAGAACATCCCGAGCTGCCTCCCGGGCAGCGCCTCTGGCCACCTGGAACGCGCGTCCCTGCTTTTTGTGGTTCTGTCCCCTTCTTTAGGGCTCCTTCCTGCCCTGTCCTCCGAGGTGGCCCTGCCAGGCCCTGGCACAGAGCTTGCTAGCTCTGTCAGCGTGAGTAACAACCCACCGCTCTCTTCAGTGTGTGTTCACTGGCTTCCCCCACCCAAGACTGTCAGCCCCGTGAGGGCAGGGACATTGTGTGTCTTGTTTACAGCACAAGGCCTGGCACATACTAAGCGTGAATAGCAATCTGCAGAACGAACAGATGGATGGGTGAGCAGCCGCAGGGTCCTCCGCGGCCGTACCCTGTCAAGAGCACGGGTGGCTCCTCCCTGCAGATGGGGCACCAGGGGACAGGCCAAGGCTACTTGTGGACAATCCTGAGTCCAGGGGGCTCCTGCAGGGGCTGGGCGCGTAATTCCAATCCCGGGGCAGGTCTCAGTGTGAGGCTTTAGTGAGCCTTAAGAAGAATTTCCCTCTTTTCTTCCTCTGTCTGACTCACACTTAGGTCTTGAAGTTCCCTTTTTTGTCAGCGTTTCTGCCGAGGTTACAGAGTGGTCAGGCAATGCCGGCAGGGCCTGGACAACTGGAAGAGCCAGGCCACCGTTTCATTCACAAAAATAGGACCTGCCTGCTTCCCACGTCCTACTGGCTTGTGGTGTTTGCAGGTTTGCTGGGGCTGGGGCGCTCCTGGGAGTTTAAGAGGCCCAAGTTCATGCATCCACATGGCTGGCGTCTATCTGGGCCTCTCCCTCCAGCCTCCTGGCTCATCTTCCCTGGAGGCTGGGGCAGGGATGGGGGTGGGGGCATGGATGCAGAGCAGAGACAGGGAAAAGGGAAGGGAGATAGGGACTGGTCACAGAGGCCTTGGTCCTCCCCGGGGGACAAACTGGTCTTTGTCCCAGGCAGCTGGGATGCCAGGGCCCCTGTGGGGCAGCCTGCCTCCTGCCCGATGGCCCCGTGCCCTCTGTGGTCACCACCTCCCAGGCTGGGATGGAGAGAAGGGTGAGGGAAGATAAAGGGGTGAGAAGGAAAGGATGCCCCTGGGGCACAAACTCCCAAACTGCCATGTGTCCCTCCCCTGGGCGGCTTTTCAGCCACCTGCAGGGAGCCCTGGGGTCTTGCCAGCGTCACACATTGTTCGTCTTGGAGCCCCTCAGGGCCAGGGTGCTCCAGACGCATCATTGACTCGATGCGATCCAGACCTCCTGAGCTGCCAGTCTGATGGCGGAGGCGGACGGGCAGCTAGACGGTGAGAACACAGGGTGGGAATTGCCTTAGCAGGAGACGTGCAGAGAAGGGGGCCGGCCCAGCCAGGGGGTCAGAGAAGCCTTCCAGGAGGAGGGGGCGCCTGGGCAGACCCCTGAAGGGTGAGAAGACATCAGCCGGGGGTGCGGGTGGAGGGGAGGTGGCGGGGAAGGGCCCCAGGCGGGACAAAGGCTTGGAGCAGAGACCTGGGGCATGCTGGAGGCCTTGAGAGCCGTCAGGGCAGCTGAGCAGAGTGCTCTGGGATGGGGCCCGGGACGGGGAAGACAGAGGCTGGGACGGGGCGGGGTCCCTGCTGAACTAGAAGGCCGAACTGAGCAACTCAGATGTTTCCCAAGGGTGGCGAAAAGCTGTCGTGGGCTTGGTTTGCTTCGGGAACTTCTGGATGCCTCCTCGGGCAGGGTGGATGGGGGAGGGGGTGCCAGGGGGAGGGGCCAGGCAGGCGAGACAGCGCTACCCCTCCTGCCAAGCCCCTGCCCGAGCCATGGGGCTGCCCCAGAAGGTGCCAGCAATACCCCCAGGCCCGGCAGGCAGAGGGAAATCTTAAGACCCGGCACCTTGGTCGGTTTGGGAAGAGCTGAGGCCGGGTGGAGGTGGGGTGGGCCTCAGCCCTGAGTTTGAAACCAAAGAGGAAGTCCTATGAGTGAGAGGCACAGCCAGCCCTGCTCCGGCCACCCAGGGCCTGGGCCCCTTTCTCCGGAGCGGAGCAGGATCCCTGGGAGTCTCCCCAGAGACGTCTCTGCGTGCTCAAGTGGCTCTGGGACCCAGAGGAGCTGGGGGCTGGGATGACCCAGAGCAGCCATCAGTTGGCGGATGGTGCTGTGTCCATGTCAGGGCTTGGCCACGTGGGTTCCCGACTGCCCTGTAGGTCCTACCTGTCATCCGTGGCCATTTGTCACCTGTAGCGACTAGTTCAGGTACCTTGCTTGTGTCTCACAGTTAATAACAGAGAATGTCAATGTAACAGGGAAAAGAAAAGAGGTTGGTGGATGTTTAGAATTGACCCACAGGGCGTGGCCGGATGAAGAAGGTGCCGGAGGTCGCCATGGATCCTCATGTTTGTGGCACCTCTGGACCACACAAGGGGACAAGCAGTCCCAGCGCCAGGTGGGAGAGCCCCATCCCGTTCTGCCACCCTCACCCAGCTGACCACAGCCTCCTGTGACGAGCCCACAGGGCACCGTGTTGGGTTCTCCAGTAGAGGGTTTCATTATGACCTTGTGCCCCCCTGGCCAGGTGGGAGGAGACTGAGGCTCTGGAGGACATTCCGGACTAGGGTCACAAAGGGCCATGCAGTCCAGTGGTCTCTCGACCACTCCCCTGACACCCCATGCATGGTTGCTGCAGGCGCTAAATCCAACCCTGGGAGAGAAGCACTTTGAGATGCAAAAGCTGTAAGATACTATTACAATTATTCAAAACACAACCAATTAAGGTTTTACGAGGCTGAGCTGCCCCTCTGGAATTCCGCCTTATCCAGTGATCTCAGAGTGCTGGGCCCATCCAGAATTAATTAGGCCCTGCAGCCAAAGACTGCAGACTGCACCTAGGAGTGCGGGGAGGGGCCGGCCAGGGCCAGACAGGAAGCAGCGAGCATTGTTCACGGTCACTGCTGCCCTGGAGTCTGGGGCCCCTGGCTTCCTCCGGAGGCCCCAAGCCTGCTGTTCCTGACCAAACTGGCAGGAGGATATGGGGAGATTGGAGGCCTCTCCCCCACCTCCAACCACACGAAGGGTGAAGATGAGCAACAGCAGGGGGAGGGTCAAGCTCCAGAGACAGCAAGGAGAGAAGGACGGGGCAGCTTTGCCTGCGCTAGAACCTTCTGGGCCCAGATCCCAGAAAACTGGTGACTGTAAGCTCCTGAAGATCATGGGCCATGGCCTGAGTCGCAGAGGCTACTGGGATGGACAGGGTCTGATGGCTAGAGAAGAGGGAGTGGGCCATGGAAGCGTTGGGGGAGTAGAAGCAAGGCCCAGGACTGGCTGTATTGTCAAGGCTTACTAAGCTTGGTTCAATGACTAAATAACTGATGGTCGGATGGATGCCTAGATGGATATGTGGAAGGATAAGTGGATTGACCAATATCTGGATAGTCTAAGGGAGGTTCGATGGATGGATGAATGAATGGATGGGTGGAGGACAGTGTGGCTAGATGGATGGGTGGGTGGATGGATGGATGGTTGGATTGGTGAGTTGGTAGACAGTGGAATAAACATATGAGTCCGTCTCAAAGAGGGAATGTGGGCCATGTGACCTTGCAGGACCTCCTGGAGGGAGTACTGGCATGCATAGCATGATGCCCACATCCTCCACCAGCTGGGCAATAGCCTGGGGATCAATGATCCAAGCTAGGACCGGGAGGGGGGCTTGGATCCTTTTCCTGATTCAGCTTTATTGGCTCCTTGAGTCTGGTCAGTTGCATCCCCTCCAGGCCTTGGTTTCCCTGTCTGTAACATGAAGATGCTGGATGAGATGGGCTTCTGAGGAAGGCAGGAGGAGGCTTCCGGGTCCTCTGTGGGTGGGGGGCCGCAGCTCAGCCCCTCCCCGTCCTGCTCACAGGTTCTCCCTTGCTCCTTTCCCAGATTCTGTCCAGGCATCTGTTGTGCTCCCTCTTTCCCGTTGCTCTCCAGGACTCTGGGCACAAAGCCAGCTGAGAGACAGGCCCTGGGGAAAGGAGCCCTGGCCCCTGCCCCGAGGCTGGAGGAGGAGGGGCTGCCAAGGCCACAGAGGAGGGGCCGTTCAGCAGGCCCCTGGCAGGCTCCAGGCTGAGTAACCCTGAGTCACCACTGTCACTTCCTACCACACATTCTTTCATCCCAAAGGCCACCTCCCTGGAATCTCCTGGGGCAGTTGCCAAGGGTGTGGGGGGCACTCAGCCTGCCCTGGCCGGATGGACCAAGGGCTTGGTCCCTGGAACCCTGGCAGGGAGAGAGGACCAGACAGTGTGACTTCCCAGGAAGGGGGTAGACATCCTCTGAGCTTCACTGGCTAGGTCCCTGCTGCTGTGAAGACCTGAATCTGCCACCCTGAGATTTGGGGATCTGGGAACACTGGGCCTCCCCCAGCTCACTGGATTTCATTGGGCCAAGGTGAGGGAAATGGCCCAGCTGCTCCCCTCACCCTTCACCTGCCCTCCATTCATTCATTCATTCATTCCCTACATATTTCCTGCATGCATTCAGTCTACCCAGCGCACAGTCCTGGAGAAACACTGACCACCCGCCTTGACCACTCTCTGCAGATCTTGCCCGAGGAGGGGGTGGTCACGGCCAGAACACCAACCTGCTTTAGCATCCTTGCCAACATCCCTCCCCCTGGGAAACCATGTATCCCAACAAGGCTACAATTGTTTTGTATTTGAAATTCCACTAATTTTTTCGTGTCTTTGCATTCATGATTCCTCTTTAAACATCAAAGGGAACCATAGGACATTTTTACTCCTAAACGTTTTGTACTCGAGGTGGCTGGTCATTATCCACGGCTCCAATGACAGGCTGCGCTCTGTTCAGATTCCCAAGATTACAAAAAGGAAATTCAGCTAATTATAGTTTGATAGAAATTACAGTCCTGTCGATTCCTGATTGACTTGGTGGGTTGGCATGAATCATTGTGTTCTTGGATAAGATTTTATTAATCTTTCACAGGAATTTCATGAGGCACCTCCTTCAAGGAGAAATTTCTTTTGTGTTTCTCTCCCATGAAAAACCGGCCCAGGTTACTCCCAGAAGATATGGCTTAGGGGCGTAGAAGCAAGAACAGAGGCCTGGGATTCCTGGTCCAAGAATCCTGGGTTTGTGTGCAGCCAGTAACCAGCTGTGTGATCTTCCGCAGGCCCCTTGCCTCTCTGGACCTTCTCTGCTTCACTGGAAGGGAAGCAGTGTGGTGCAATGGTTAAGAACACGGCCTCTGGGCTCAGGCTGCCCCTTTCTAGCTGTGCGTCCTTGGGCAAACTCTTGGAGCCTCTGTTTCTTCATCAGTAAGATGAGGATGATGGTAATAATAATTCCCTCGCAGGGTTGTTTGAAGAATTGAATGGGCTAATCTATGCAAGCTGATGTAAGATATGTAATATTTGTAAAGCGGCTGGCACCAAGTGAGCGCTCCAAAGGTGCGAGCTGCTTTCTTATTGGAGTGGCCCCCTTGTATGGGGCAGAGCCGGCGCCGTGGACAGAAGTTGCAGGTGACCTTCACTATCCCGTCCAGAGCAGAGGTCTGCGTGGTCAGAGCAGTGAGGGAGGCGGGGCCCCATCCCCCAGATGGGGAGACTAGAGGATGGGTTTACAGTCACACGGGTAGCAGGAGGCCCGAAAGAGGTCTGGAATGTTCTCACGTCCAGTGCCATGCCTGGAGGCCTCTCAACGTGGAACTTACCCAGAAGGATCTTTGAAATGGGGTTGGCCTGCTGGGACACTGGGCACCTGGCCATAGGTATCACCAAGGCCTTCTTGCTCCCGGCGTGGTCAGGGGACAGGGACACCGATGGACATCCTGAGGGCATCTGGGGTTGGAGGGTGGGGTTTAGGCCTAAAAAAAGACCCCAGCCAGCCAGAGCATGATTTCTCCTGAAGCTGATGATGGTCAGATCCTGGCCTCTTCCGTGCAGGACCCTTTCCAAGGCCCGGGGTCCTGCTCCTGTGTATCCACAGAATTTGCTAAAGTAAAGATATTTTAGCTGCAACTGGTGGCAGTCATTGTCTCCATCACATTTTCTCTGCCAGCCCTCCCCTGGTGCTGGGGGACATTGGCATGGCCATAGATATGTTTGGGATTCGGTTAAGGGGAGATCGAGCTGGGGATCTGTTTAGTTTGGGTTTATTGGATGTATCTGTGTAGTTAGGACACATTTGTGTACAGTTGAGCCCTTGCTGGCCATCCTGGTGCAGGAAGGGCCTCCAGGGGGACCTGCCAGTCCTGGAACTCACCCAGCACTGAGCCAGGAAGATGCAGGGTCGGGGAGGGCACTGTGATATATCAATACGTACCATGTGCTGGGCGCCGGCAGTGTACATAGAGGTGGAGGGAGGGGGCTTGAGGCCAGGAGGCTTGGGATTGGAATTCTTCCGATCAGTGGGGGATGTTAGATCTCATAGATGTTAGTCCAAGTGGACCCTTCCTTTCAGGAATATACCCAACAACACAAGCAGGGGACACGGAGGCCTGGAGAGGGAAGGGCACTTGTCCAGAGACACAGACCCAGTTACTGGGAGGGACCCCAGGAGCCTAGGTCCCCCTCTGCTGCCGCCACATGGTGGGCTCGGGACTGGGGTCACCCTGCGACTTCTCGGACAAAGAAACACGTCAAAATTAAAACGGCTGGGCTTCCCTGGTGGCGCAGTGGTTGGGAGTCCGCCTGCCGATGCAGGGGACACGGGTTCGTGCCCCGGTCCATGAAGATCCCACATGCCGCGGAGCGGCTGGGCCTGTGAGCCATGGCCGCTGAGCCTGCGCGTCCGGAGCCTGTGCTCCGCAACGGGAGAGGCCACAGCAGTGAGAGGCCCGCGTACCGCAAAAAAAAACCAAAAAAAAAACCCTGCTGACTGGCAGGAACGCTCTCCATCAACCCCTGCTGTGCTTGACTCTAGAATGTTCTTCCTTCCCTTTCAAGGAGCATTTGCATGATTGCAAACACCACTTCCCTTTGCCACCAGGAAGTTAGCTGCAGGGCCAGGGTCACACAAGCAGCCAGCTGAGTCAGAAGGTGCTGGCTCAGGAACCAGTGGGCACCCGGCTCCCCCGCACCCGGATCCCTTGGCCGCGGGCCGTGTCTTCCAGAAGACCTTGGGTCCTGGTGGTTCCTCTCACTCCAAGACCCCGGGGGATACCAGGTCCTGCCCAGCCAGGACTAGAGGGTTGGGGCTGGATGACGGGGAAGCAGGAGTAGGGAGCATCCTCTAGTTTCTCCCATCAGGGCCACCTGACCCCAGCCCCACCTTCCCGGGTCAGAAGAGCCACCTTCTCCTCCATCGGGCTCCCACACCTTGTGCCTTGGCTTTAGTTGTGCTCATCGTCCCCTGTATATATATGTTATTTATGGACCAGACTCTTCTCGCACCCTGAGAGTATAACTCATGCCAGACTCACTGCGAAGCGCCTTCCGTGTCCTGGTCCGTCCCATCCGTGCACGTTCAGAATCTGCTGGGTCCTGCCACTGCCCCCTCCCTTCGGCCCCAGCATCCCTGGCCTCCTCAGAGTTCTTCTCTGGCCCCCCAGTGATCTATTTTTTTATTTTATTATTATTTTTTTTGCGGTACGCAGGCCTCTCACTGTTGTGGTCTCTCCTGTTGCAGAGCACAGGTTCCGGACGCGCAGGCTCAGCGGCCATGGCTCACGGGCCCAGCCGCTCCGCGGCATGCGGGATCCTCCCGGACTGGGGCACGAACCCGCGTCCCCTGCATCGGCAGGCGGACTCTCAACCACTGCGCCACCAGGGAAGCGTCCCCCCCCACCACGCCCCGGTGATCTTGTTAGAATCTGAGCCTGGTCATGCCTCCCACCGTTCCATTTCAGAGGGAACGGCAGAGTCTTCCCTGGACCTGCAGCCACACATCCCTGCCCCCCACCCCCCGCCCCATTCCGGTCCCTTCTCTGGCCTCCGCCCTGCCCCTTCCTGGGCTCCAGCCACAGTAGCCACCTTGCTGCTCCTCAGACTCCGGGGGCAGCCTTCTACCCCAGGGACTTTGCACTTGCTGTGTCCCCGGCTTGGGACACTTTCCCAGACACTCGCCGGCTCGGTTAGCCTCCCCCGACCCCCTATTTATAATCGCCACCCCCCGCCCCTGACGCTGTGACACTCACTACCCAACACGCAGGGTAGTTTCTGTGTTTATCGTGTTGATAGCTGTCTCTCTCTGCCGGGAGGTCAGCAGCCTGGCAGCAGGGACATTGGTGTTTCGTCTACGGCTTTGTCCCTTACACCTAAACCATGCTTGGCACGTACTAGATGCTCCATAAAGATTCACTGAACAAATGAGGGAAGGTCCCTGCCGGGCAGGTCATGCTGTTGCCTGCATTTCATACGTGGAGAAGCTGCCTGTCATCACAGAGGTGGATGGCCTGCCTGCAGTGTCCCTGTTCTTGTGTGGATTTGAACCCGGCTTTGTCTGACTGCGAGACCCGGCTTTTCACCAAGGCCCCCGCTGCTCCCCGCTCGCACAGGGAGCCCCTCCTGGTGAGGGAGGAGGCCACCAGGCGGCACCCAGAATACAAGCTGCTCCCGGGGGTGCATCCCCGGAGCAGAAACCCCTGGGCTGAGCCTCGAGGAGGTGACAGGGAGGAGGGATCTGGCTTAGCTGGGGGTGCGGGAAGAGCACTTTAGGAGAGGCAATAGTGGGTGCAAAGGCAACAAACAGGAAGATTGGATCGCCCCATTGGGTCCCACAGAGGGGGCAGTGGTGGGGACCTCAGGACACGGCTTGGAGGAGGGCTGAGGGGTGGCAGCGTGCATGGGCAGAGGGCCTCAGAAGTCCACCTGGAGGCCAGTGGGAACAGGAGGTGATGAAGGCAGGGTCCTGCTTGAAAGACTCCTGTGACAGGTGCAGGGCGCCTCAGGAAGGGAGCCAGGCGAAGCAGCAGCCTGGGAGAAACGCCCCACTGAGCCTCCCTCCTCCGCCCTCAGTGGGGCTCCGTGGAGGGGCCTATGCATCCCCAGGTTGGTGGCTGGTGGCCGCATGCAGGAGGAGAAACCAGGGGACAGGAGGTGAAGAGGTGGGTTTGGCTTGGGGCGTGCTGAGGTTTTGCTGCTTGCAGTCTCTCAAGGCCAAGGGAGAGCCTTGGGCTCCTTCCTTAGCAGCTCTGGCCCCAAGGAGAGGTCTTGGCCAGAGAAAACGATCTGGGGGTCCCAGTGCTCACGTGGTGACTTCAGATGGAGGCATGAGGTTCCTCCAGGAGGGGGCGCCTGGAAGAGAGAGGGCAGTTAGTTGTCTCAGCTCCAGGCCCACGAGCCGCTGCCAGGTGCTCCCGCCCACAGCACCTGTTGTTCATGGGCACGGAGATGCTGGCGCCTGGCTCGCTCTGAAGCAGGAGGCCACCAGGGCTGGGGATGTCCTGAGGCTCCTCTGTCTGCTGCTTCCGATTTCACAGTGTGAGTGACCAAGGCAGATTTGCTCTTCTTTTTCACCAGAAAAAAATGTATAGATTTTGGGCTCTTGCCAATGTTTCAAGAGGAAAACAGCTGAAAGGATTTGTGTTTTCAAGGGAACATTCCTCTTTGGGCTTTGTCCACCCTGCTTCCTCTTGGGAAGCCACAAGGAGGGCTGGAAAGAGTCTCCAGGCTGGGCTGGAGGGTAACGGAGACCCAGGTCCTGGTCCCAGCTCTGCTCTTAGCTCTCTGTGTGATCCTGGGAGAAAAACATGAACAGTAATGGCCGGGCATCTCACCGTTGCAATCTCTCCTCCAAGCCCCAGATCCCCTCCTTCCAACCATCAAAATGTCACCCTTGGGTGCTGAAAGGCACCCCCAGACCTATCTCCCAATCACCTATACAATGTCATCACTATGTGCACAAAGGCCCCCCCAAATCTATCTCCCAACCACCAATTAGGTGTTCAAAGTCTCCTTCAACTCAACGCACCCCACACCAAACTGGTGACCAGCCCCAACCTGGGCCTCCAGGGTGCTCCGCATCTCAGGGAATGGTGCCAAGCCTCACACGCGGCCATCACCGCCCACAAGTCCTTCCAAAGCCCATTCCATCCACTGTATCTCTCGGACGCAGCTCTCAGATTCTTCACTTCATTCCGGCGTTCCAGCTCCTTCCACGAATCTCAATCCATCTCATTCTCTGCATCTCCAGTACCTCCCCTGTATTTCACTCAGCTGTCATGCCTCACGACAGGTCCTTCCCTCCATCCCCACAGGCCCTCTGATGCCCCACGCTCACTAGAGTGAAAGCTTCTAGGCCCAGCCTCCTGTGGTTTCCCACGGCACCCAGGGAGGGGGGAAGAGCAGCAGAGAGATAAGCAGAGATAAGCCCCCAGTCCCTGCCCTCCAGGACTTGAGTCCAATGGGACATTAGAATAAGTTTAATACTCCAGGGAGGTATGACGTGCTGAGTGTAGGGTCTGGGGAGAGTGGAGTCCGGTCCTGGGGCATGAGCCTGTGGAAAGCCTCCAAGAGGAGGGTGATTGCAGAGTGGGACCTCAGGACACGGGAGTCCAGACTGTGGGGATGCGAGAGGTACGCCAGGCAGAGAAAGTGGATCCTGACCTCTGACCGTGATGATGGTCGGGGAGCTGGCTGGGTCTCCACCAGCTCCGGGACCACCCAGGGCTGACACTGAGCTTGGGGATGAATAAATAACAGTCACGGATGTTATGCTAACATTTATTGAGCGCCTACTGTGTGCCAGGCCCTGGGCAACACTTGACATGCATTCACTCACCAAGCCTCCCAGCAACCCAGTTATTACTCCTAGTTAGCAGATGTAGAGATGGAGGCTCAGAGAGGTTCCGTGACTTGCTCAACGCCACACGCCGAGTAAGGGCTGAAGCCGCCTGGCTCCAGGGCCTGGGCGTGGATGGCGGGGGTCTGAGTCCTGGGCATGGTGAGACATGGAGGTCCCAGGTGCTCCCTCGGCAGTGGCTCAACCCCGGCAGAAGGTGTCTCCTGACCCTGCAACCTTTCCCCTTCATCACCCCCGGGACTGAGGTCCCCCAGGATCCCCATCCTTGGGGCGGGAGTCCTGCCACACCCTGTTGAGGTCTTCACGCCCATTGCCTGCCTCAAACCTTGCAAAAAGCCCAGTGTGTGCTCACACCCGTTTCACAGCGGGGATGCGGAAGGTGCGGGAACTCAGGTGACTTTCCCAAGTACCTGTACATCCTGGACTGGGACCCACGTGTCAGTCTGATTCCAAAGCCCACCAGCCACCTCCAGAGTGAGCCATGGGGGTCATTGCCAATATCAGCTGAGCTTTCCTCTGCATCTTGCCCTTTATGAGGGTAAAGTCACATAGGCCTCAGGACGACTCAGTGATGTAGACACCGTAAGGTCCCCTCTTACAGACCTGGAAACCAAGCCCCAGAGAAAGCAAGACACTCTCCCAGGGCCTCACTGCTCTGCTACTGAAAGGCCAAGCTGGTGTGTGAACCCAGGCAGCCTGATCTTAACCTCTGCCAATACTACACACATAGAGAAAATAGCTGGAAGAATCCCGCTTTTATGTGCTGCGTTTCCTCCCGGAAGCTGGAAGAGTCTAACACTTACCAGCACCTACTATGTGCTGGCTGATTTCCTACCATTACTCTGCAAATGAATATTCTTAATTTTACAGACAAGGAAATGATACTGAGCTTCCTTGCTCTCCAGGTCAGCTAGAGATGGGGGACAGGAGGCAAGGAGGAAAGATTCACTGGCCGGAACCCTGGGGTCCCCACCGAAGATGCCTGAGCATCCTGGCCCCGTGAGGCCAGCCCCTGGTGGGGGGCAGGGCTGTCTCCTGCTGCAGCAGCCTCTTCCCTCCCGCTTCCCGCCTGGGGAGAATTAAGTGGTGAATGTTTTCAAAGTCGACTGTCAAAAGAAAATGGTTGGAGGAAGGAAATGTGCAATTAGGAGCTTCAGAGGAATTTCCATCGTGTGGTTCGAGCTCGACTGTAAACACTCAGGATGGAGAGGACACGGCTTTTCCCCTGGCTGGGGTTCCTGCCAGCTCTGCGGGGCCCCAGAACCGGGTGGGCCCAGACTGGGGCGGTGGGCAGCCAGCCTCGGACCAGGGAGGTGCTGGGGGCCGCAGGGAGTCCCTATTCCCAAGAGACGCTTTTTCCAGCAGAAAGTGTCGGCATTACAGAAAGGAAATATTAACATTCTAATTATAATTCTGTTTATTTAATTAAGTTATTAAATAGGCCCGGCCTGCGAGAGAGACAGAAAAAAAAAAAAAAAAAAAACCTTTAGTTTCGTTCTAATTGCTCCTCCCAGGATGAAATTAGAGCCTTTGAGAAGGAATCAGAGCCAGAAAAAGCACAGGCTCTGGTGGGCCTGGGGTCTGGGCCTGGGGTCCGGGCCAGTGAGTGGGCAGGGCTGGCCCCAGGCGGAGGGGGGGCCAGGCCAGGGGAACACAGGCTCCATGAGGGCAGGGATGCGCGCCTGTGGTGTCCCCATGCCTGGTACGCAGTAGGTGCTCAAGAAGTAGCTGTGGAGTCAAGTTGAAGGGCTGGGGAGTGACAGTCTCAGGTGCCCCGAAGACCTTCGGCTGATGGTTTTTCCAGAAGAGACGCAGCAGCTCCTTGTTGGGGCCAGACTCCACCAGAACATGTAGCTCTGTTCCCCAAGGTGGTCAACACCAGTGTCCATCCCAGCAGTGGGGGACCTTCCTGCGTTGCCTGGTGTGTATACTGACCTTCACCTCTTCCTGCAGCCTCTGCCCCAGTCACTGGTGGCTGATGACCAAGGAGGACAGCGTCACCGTGGGGAGGGGGCCAGCAGATCCTGCCAGCCCCCAGACTCCAGGGCAGCTCCTGACCCCCATGCCTCCTAAAGTGGCACGTTTCCTAAGGCTCTGGACATGGGGTCTCAGAGGGTTCCAGCAGCTGAAGACCGTCTCCCCAGCCCCCTCAACTCCAGCCCTCCACTCTGTGGAGCCAGTTCAGGGACCCGAAGCCAGGCCAGGCCCGGTGGAGACTCTCTTGAGGCCCGGGAGGGGGCCAGCCCCCAGGAGGCTCCAGATCCGGTCCTGCGCCCCCCAAGCTGACAGCTGCCCCCAGGCTCTGTGTAGAACCTCCCGTTGGACGGGAAGTGTCTCATTCCAGCTGGCACAGCCTTATCGAACAGTCGGGCTTTGTAAGTGTGGACAGCTGCAGCCATGGGGGCGGCTCTGGGCTGGGGGTGGGGGTCAGCAGAGGGGCTGGATTTGGGAAGATGCGGGGGGAGGCCAAGGCCAGCAGCATCTGCAGTGAGTGGTTCATGGAGGGGATCATGGTGATTCGGTTCTGGCGGAGCTTCCTGGAAAGCTGAGCCCCTCAAAAGGGTGTCAGAATACTAGGCCTAATAGGGGAGGGGCCATGAAGAGATGAGGAATGTGTGGGGGGAAGGTGGGAGGGCCTGGGCCTCACCTCCAGGCCTCCAAGGCTTGGCCCTGGCACCCATTCTTCAATGGGTGACACTGAGACAACCACAAAACTAACCATTTTGGAGGAAAGGGAGGGTGTGAGGACCCTTTCTATACACAACCATCCATTCCACCCATCCACCCATCCATCCATCTACTCATCCACCCATCCATCCATTCCACCCATCCACCCATCCATCAACCCATCCATCCACCCATCCATCCATCCATCCATCCACCCATCCATCCACCCACCCATCCATCCACCCATCCACCCACCCATCCATCCACCCATCCATCCATCCAACATCCATCCATCCATCCAACATCCATCCACCCATCCATCCACCCACCCATCCACCCATCCATCCACCCACCCATCCATCCACCCATCCATCCATCCAACATCCATCCATCCATCCATCCATCCATCCACCCATCCATCCATCCATCCATCCATCCATCCACTCATCCACCCATCCATCCATCTACCCACTCACCCATCCATCAACCATCCATCCACCCATCCATCCATCCATCCACCCATCCACTCATCCACCCACCTATGCATCCACTCATCCAATCATCAACCCATCACCCATCCATCTATCCATCTATCTATCCATCCATCCATCCATCCATCCATCCACCCATCAATCTATCCACCCAACATCCATACAAAATTTGCACTCAATTACCTCCTCTGCTGGGCTCCAGGGACCTAGAAAATGATCAGATTGTTCCTGCCCTGGAGGCACTCCCAGTGTGTGTACGTATCGGGGAGGGGGCAAGGGAAACAGACAGAAAACAAATAAATCCCTATGGTGACTCAGGGAAGTTCTGTAGCAGAGAAGGTATACTTCAGTTGTCAGGGAAAGACTTGATGAGGAAGTAACATTGAATTGAGACCTGACAAGGAGTCAACTATGTGAAGACCTGAAGAAGACATAAGAACAAACATGCAAAGATCCTGAGGCAGGAACAAAGTTAAGTTTTTCAAGAATTTTAAAAAGCTTGTCTAATTGGAGCAGAATAAGAATAATGGAGCTTATGAGGGTGTGAACCTGGGAGGGGCAAGTCATGCAGGGCCTTGGAGGTAAGAACTGTGGATTTTGTGCTGAGCAGCATGTGAAACCAAGGGAGGGTGTTCAGAGGAGAATGACTGGTCTAAGTTTTTCAAAGGGTGTCTCTGGCTCCCACATGGGGGTGTACAGAATGAGGCAGGGGTGGAGACAAGGAAGGTGGTGAGAAGGATATCACAGTAGACCAGGCTAGAGAGGACAGTGGAGACACAGCTGGAGAGGTGGGGCAGGCTCAGGACATATTTTGTAGGTAGAGATGATAGAGTTGGTTTGTGAATTGTCTGGGGAGAGAAGGGAAGTGGTGTGATTCTCAGGTGTTTGGACCAAGAAACTGGGATGATGAGCCGTTTTCAGAGACTAGGATGACTCTAAGAAATAGGTCTAAAAAACAGGTGGGCACACACCTCAGTCTAAACATACAGGCTCTGGAAACAGAGAGACCTATGTTCAAATCCTATCCCTACCATGGTCTATGTGTTAGTCGCTGAACGTCTCTCAACCTCTGTGACCTCACGTGGAAAATGGGGATGTCATGACAGTCCATGTAACATGCGTGGCACAGTGCCTGCACAAGGTAAAAACTCAGATAAAGACTACTATTAATCATTACCTCTCCACTGGATGCGGAGTTCCTCACGCCCATCTCAACAGCCCTGTTCCTATTTTTCTGTTTCAACAAACCCTAGAAACTGGGCTGCCAAGAGCAGCTTCTAACAGCTGCCACCCCCCCACTCCCCTCCTCAGGTTCCGGAGCCTAAGGGTATGGGGTGTCCTTGGGGACGCTGTTGGTTCCAGGATCAAGCAAATCACAGAGCACGTTTTGCAAGAGTGGGAGGGAGCAGGAGAACTGGTCTGCTAGGCACCCAGCAAGGAGCCCCATTCACAGCAATTTCCCCAAAGCAGCTCTCATTGGCAGAGAAGGATCCCCAAGGCCCCTCTCTGCTTCATAAGGAACTTGTAATTAGTAGTTGGGCATCAAAAGGTGCAAGGTTAGTTGAGGCTCTTCTTGGTGGGCAGGGACTGAAAGGGTGGGTGTTATTTGCAGTTACCTAAGCTCTCTAGAGCTCAGTGTTTGTGTTTTTGCTTATTTGGTTTTTTTCACTTCCCAATGAGATTGAAGACTTTGGCTGAATTGAGGATTACACCATTCTCCACAGCCTTAGATGTGAGCTCATCCATTTTTATCTCCATGCTGATGACTTTCAAATGTCTATCTCCCAGCCTGGTTTCCCTCCTGAATGTCAGACCCATATCTCCAATTGTATATATTAATGTCTCCACTTGGGTATCCTACAGGCATCGTGGTATGTTTCAAACTGAGTAACTCATGATTCCTACCAGTGTATTTATTTCACTTTTTGTTCTTTTCAGTTCTAGAATGTCCATTTGTTTCTTTATTACAGTTTACATTCCTCTGCCTAGATTCCTTATCTGCTCCCTTATAATGAAGATATTTTCTATTAATTCTTTGAGTAAATTTTTCTTTAAATATTTTAACATATTTATAATAGCTGCTTTGAAAGATTCGTTTGCTAAATCTGTTATCCAGGCCATTTCAGGATTGATTCTATTGACTGTTGTTTTCCCCTCTTGACTATGAGTCACATTTCTGTTTCTTTGTGTACTTGGTAATTGTTGATTATATACTGGGCATTGTGCATGATATATTGTAGAAACTCTGGATTCGAATATCTCCCTCTGAAAAGGGTTGATTTTTGTTCTAGCAGGCATTTCAATTACTGGTTGAATACTTGAATATGTGTGGTCTTGGTTTATTATTTGTTATGGCAGATCTGTGGAAAGCCTAAGGCCTCTCCCAAACTTCTCTAACTTGGTGAGAAACAAGCTCCAAGCAAATCTTATTGAAGCTTCTTGTTATAGAAGGTCTACAATAGGCTTTACTCCAAGGTGTGAACCTTATTACTAAGATGAGGCCTTTCTGGTGTCACAGCTAGATGCCCTAGTGTTAATGAGGTTATTCCACTGTGGTTGGGAAAGAACCCCAAAGTCCCCTAGTGTTGCTTGACAGCTAGTAGCCCTGTTCCAGTCTCAGAATTTTAGGGCTTGAGACCACCTATTAAGCCTCAGGTGGGGACTTTCCTTGTGGTGCAGTGGTTAAGAGTCTGCCTGCCAATGGAGGGGACATGGGTTCGAGCCCTGGTCCAGGAAGATCCCACATGCCGCGGAGCAACTAAGCCCATGCGCCACAACTACTGAGCCTGCGCTCTAGAGCCTGTGAGCCACAACTATTGAGCCCACATGCCACAACTACTGAAGCCCGTGCCTAGAGCCTGTGCTCCGCAGCAAGAAAACCCACCACAATGAGAAGGCTGCACACCCCAATGAAGAGTAGCCCCCGCTTGCTGCAACTAGAGAAAGCCTGCACGCAGCAACAAAGACCCAACTCAGGCAAAAATAAATAAATAAATAAATAAATTTATCAAAAAACAAGACTCAGGTGGTCTCATCAGAACCCAGGGACCCTCACGTGGACTTTCTCCCCTCTCCGCATACAGCTTCCAGCTCTGAAGATTCTAGCTGCTTCAACAATACCAAACTCTCATCTCTGCACCGTCTGTTCAGTGGGACTTCTGAATTCTACATGGATGCCCACATGCTGCACCGCGGTCAAGGAAGTATCCCCAAGTACGGATCCAGGGAGATCTCAAGGCTCTCTTCATGTTACTTTCTTCTCTTGGGGTTCACAGTCTTGCTCTGCCTTTGATACAATGTAGAAAACAGTGGCCTCATATATTCTGTGCAGTTTTATGATTGTTTATGACAGAGGGGCTGATCCAGTTCCAGTTACTGTGCTGTGACCAGAAATGAGGAGCTCAGCATCTTACCCCAAACCTTCCTCCCCCATGTTCTCCATCTGAAGACTTACTACAATCTACCCATTTCTCCAAAACAGAATCCTGGGACTCATCTTCGGTGCTACCCTCTTAATCACCCCCTGTGGGGGATCCATCAGCCATATGGGCCTCTTTGACATTCATGGGAGCTCTTGGGTCTGACGAAATTTCCTTCTCCACCCCCGTTGCCCTAGTCTATCCTCCCTGGGACCACTCTGACAGCCTCTTCACTGGCCTCCTGACCTCCAGGCTCTCTCCGTTCCAATCCATTCCCCACCCAGCCGCAGAGGGCTCCCTCTCAACCTGACCATCTGGCCTTGGCACTGCTGCCGTTGTCTCGGGGGGCAACTCTTGAGACCTGTCCCCACCTATCTCCACACCCCCTTTTGTTGCCATCTTCTGCATTCCCACCACACGGGCCTATTTGCAGCTCCCAGGTGGCATCACCTCTTATCTCAGAGCCCTCACTTGGTGGGTAAGCGGGAGGCCATGCCCTGGGTATTTTGCATAACAACTGTTCAGATCTTAGCCCATGTGACCTTCCCTGGTCTTCCAAGCCTGGATAGATGCTTTTTCTATGTATAAACGCAATACCTGCATTTCCTCCATCATAGCCGGCTCTCAGATCTTTAAAAACCAGAGGAATGGCACTTTCACTGTGTCTCCCCAAAGCCTGGCTGGGGGACCTGCCCCATCACCGCGTGATGAAAGAGTCAGTGCCCAGGACTAGGGAGGGACCAGTGGGTGGAGGTGTCGGTGCAGCCTGAGGCTGGAGGTGGAGACTGGGGGTTCCCCAGGGGGATGCAAGCCCCAGGGAGGGAAAGGATATTTCCACGGGCTGACTGCCCCTGGCAATGATTCTGGGGGTTCTGGTCCCTGAGGGTCTCCCACAGGGAAAGAGATAGTGAGAGATCATTGTAGGAATTGTGGACATACCAGAATGAGAAGGTACTGCAGACAGGGCTGTGTGCACACTTGTCCCCAGATGATGGATCCAAGGCCAACTGGAGACACATCCATCCAATGTCAGGTCTTCCAGTGTGTCTGACCTGCAGACACACTGGAAGGCCTGACATTGGATGGATGTCCTATTCCTCCTGCATGCTTCACAGAGGGGAATTTCCCTCTGGCCGCCTATCTCCCCTTCCCGATGTCCCCCCATTTTTGGTAGGGAAACTCCAACGGATACCTCTACTTCCTGGGACATTTCAACCTCTGGCCTCAGACACATCCTAAGATTCCCCAGGCTGAGGACATTTTCTCTTCATCATAGGAGACACAAGACCAGATGCCCACTCTCTGCCCCAGGGGCTGAGCCTGATGGACCCCTTTCTTGGGCTCCCATACTCTCTGGCTTCCCATTGGGTTTGGCCCTGGGCCTGTGGCTGCAGGTGAGAGAGGGGAGGAGGGTGAGGTGTGAATGTGCATGTCACAGCATCTCCCCTGGGCTGTCACCTTGGGCAGGCTGTGTCCCTGGATTGAAGGTCACGTCTCCCTCAGCAGCTCTCTCTCCGGGATTTCCTCCTCCCAGGCTCTGGCAGTGGTACTTTCCCCTTATCCCTTCGGCCTAAGGGTGACAGGAGCCTGGGGTGCGGTAGGCTGCCCACCTTGCATGGTTTCCCTCCACTCTGCAGTTTTCTCAGCGTGAGTCCTCTCTTTCCTGGTGGAACCCAGACTGACAGTCACCCCGACCCGTGGCAGCCCAGGGGGGCACTCTGCACCCCAAAGAGGCTCCTGACGTGCCACTGCTCAGTGCGGGGAGATGGGGCACACCCTCGGCCTCACCCAGCACCAACCACCCAGCCGTCCTCCCCCATAGTTGGGAGAGAGCCACAGAGAGCCCATCGCAGAGGGGAATGAATGGCAGAACCAAAGGGCCAGCCTGGTGACCGCGCGGGGTGATGACGTCTGTGGGCTCTGCCGTCTAAGAGATCGGGGCTCAAGTTCTGCCTCTTCCTGTTACGGTGCAGCCTTAGGGTGCACCGTTTCATCTCTCAGAACCTAATTTCCATCCCAAGTTCCACAAAGGAGACAACCAGAGCCTGAAAGCACAGCCCCCAGGACCCACCCCAGCCTCCCGCAGCCCCAGCGCAGCTAACGAGGAGGGCGTGCTCCCAACTTCACCCCCTGCTTGCTGGTGAACCGCTGCTGAGTCAACTAAGCAGGTTCCCAAAGTAGAAAGCTTGTCAGATTCCAAAGAATGTCAGCCTCGGTGACTCACGTGTGTTGATCCCTAAACACCATCCCAGGCCTTTGGGATCAGCCCAGTCCTCTGGGAGAAGCA
This sequence comes from Mesoplodon mirus, assembly GCF_964341445.2. Lineage (NCBI taxonomy): Eukaryota > Metazoa > Chordata > Mammalia > Artiodactyla > Ziphiidae > Mesoplodon > Mesoplodon mirus. Next base: position 4,388,866 of record NC_138983.1, on the reverse strand, counting down.
TCGCAACGCTGTGAGTGCAATGCTGGGTTCCGGCCACAGAAGAGCCAGGCCCAGGCCTGGCTGCCGAGAAAGGAGTTCCCACTAGGAAAATCTGATTCAATCAACGTCTCCTTTTCGGTTTAGGTTCACAGTTCCTTGGCAGTGCCTATAGCTGTGAACTACGGCTCTGTGATGAATTGCCTGGTGGAAGGTGTTAGGGATGGTTTTGTTATTTTTATGGTGATGGTGGTGTTGATGATGGGGTGGGGATCCTGGTGGTGGCGGTGGGTTGTTTTTAATGGCGGTGGTGATTGGTGGTGATGGGGATGATGCCTCACAGCCTGAGCCTGAGAGCAGAGAAGTACAGGGCGATCTGACCTCAGAGAACCTAACTGTTGGAGCTATAGTTCTGCTACTTACTACCTGGTGATTTGGACCACTTACCTGGTGTTCCTGAACTTCTGTTTCCTCATCAGTAAAGGGAGAATGATCCCATCTGCCTTTCTGGACTGCTTGGGGATCAGAGCGACCAAGGCCTGTGGGTACTCATAATCACGTGGAAAACCCGGAAGATGTTCAGCTGTAGAGCTCTGAGCATGTGCCCGCTCAGACAAGTACTAGAATCTGTAGAATGTGGCTACAGTGGATCTTGGCTTCTGCATTTTTTTGTGTGTGGAGCAGGATTCTCCTCCTTCGTCAGGCAGCAGCACCTTCTTTCCTTTGGAAAATTTCATACAATTTCTCTCCCCCTCAATATGGCTTGGAGGGAGCTGGCAGTCATCATACCCCCACCTGCCCTGGTCACAGGGATGGGCTTGTGGTCCAGGCTGGGCAAGCTGAGTTCTTCCTGGGGCTTGCTAAGTGCAGCAGAGATGAGAAGAACTGAAAGTAGAAGATAGGGAGAAAGGGGAAGAGGAAGAGAACCCCAGGGGCTTTGTTTAAGCAACTGGATCCAGCTATACCTGAAGATAGCCTGATCTGGCCCTGAACCTCCAGGTTATACAGATCATGTTAAGAATCTCCAGGAGTTTGAGTTGGATGTCTGTACTCTGCAAACCAAAGTGTCCTTCCCTAGACCTCTAATGTCCTCAGTCTCCTAGAATCCCCAGAACCTTCCCAAGAAAGCAAAATTTATGACAGTCTGCCTTCCAAGTTTGAGGACAAAAGACTATTGTCTTGCCAGACCCAATCTGGCTCCTTTGCCCCCTCTTTTCAGGGAACAGATTGGGACTGACCCAGCTTCCAGATATCAGGACACAAAGGTTGAGATCTGTTGCTATCCCCCGCCACTTCCCCAGGGGATACCTTTATAGGGCAACCCTGCTATAAACTGTAAAATGCCATGACTACTTTTGCTGATTATATAAACAAAGTCTCATCTAAACAATTCAAACAATATAGAAAAGCACAAGTGAAAAAGTAAAAAACCACACGATAGTGACCCCTGCCTCCAGAGATAACCCTGGGACACGTGCAGACCTCTCTCCAAGTCTCCTCAGGTACAAAGGCTCCATTTCCTGTCGGTGGGTCAAATCCTTGCTGCTCTAAAACTTTATCCAGGTACCAGAACATTGTGGCAACTTCTGGCCACTGAACACAGCTTCCTGCTTTGTCAGAGTTGAACTGCTCAGCAGAATCCCAAGGATGTATTGTTCAATCCCCAGTGATGCATATTTGGGTCCTTGCCAATTTTTTTTTTTTTTTTTTTTTTTTTTTACTATTTTAAACATCACTGCAGTGAACATATGTATATGTTCAGATTTCCCATGTCTGAGCGTTTCAGAGGGGGTATTTCCTAGAAAAGGAATTTCAGAGTCAAAGAATATGAATAATTGAAAGTCATTGGTACATTCTGCCCAAGGGTTCCCAAGGAGTCTACGTACGGTTCAGGTGGACGAAGGCGCCTAACTCCATAATCATGACAATGCTGGGTTTTTATTCATCCCATAAGAAATCTTTTTTTTTTTTTTTTTTTTGCGGTACGCGGGTCTCTCACTGTTGTGGCCTCTCCCGTTGCAGAGCACAGGCTCTGGACGCGCAGGCTCAGCGGCCATGGCTCACAGGCCCAGCTGCCCCGTGGCATGTGGGATCCTCCCGGACCGGGGCACGAACCTGTGTCCCCTGCATCGGCAGGCGGACTCTCAACCACTGCGCCACCAGGGAAGCCCTGGTCTTGCTTTTAAGATTTGTTGGGTGGGAACAGTACAGTGCCCTGTCAGGGGTTAGTTTTACCTACTACTGAGGCACAATTACTCTCAGTATTCTAATTAATGCCCCGTGAGCGGTGAGATTTTCTGCTCTGGCTGTTGGGGTCAGGCACCACCCCCAGTCCTGTGTGCTCTGGGCACTGTCCCCTCTCATCCCTTTGGGTGGTTCTTTCCCCCCCTTAGGTTGTTTTCTCACATGGGTCACTAAAAGCTAGCAGCCTGCCCTGTCTGGTGAACCTCAGCCGGCCTGCCTCCCATGCCTTTGAAAAGTTTGGTTGCCCAGAAATGGGAGAGACCTGCTGTCTGCTTCCATTCCCACATTAACCCAACAGATGTGGGCAGCCACCATGGACAGATGTGCAGGTCGCACACTGCACAGTGCTGATGGATGTTCTTCACTGAGAATGGAACCAACCTTAAGGAAGCAGAGTTAAGAAAGAAAGAGAAAGAAAACCCAATTCCTGGCCCTATGGTTTGACCTGGATCAAGCTGTGCCTGAAGCCATGAAGTTCCCGTGTTTTTAAATCCAGTTTGAGCCAGGAGTTCTGTTCCTTGTAATGAAAGCATCTTCCATGACACACTGACTGGTCAATGTGGAGGGTCACAAAGGAGAGTCAGAGGTGCAACCCAGGTCTCCAGCCTGGGGGACGGGGGACAGTAGGGCCACCACTAAGTAAGGAGCGTCTGAGGAAAACGGGTCAGGTCAAGGGTTGGACAATGGTTAGAGCTTACAGTGGGCTTTCCCGTCCCAGATCACCTTTCACCTTTAAGTCACTGACTTCATCAAATGGGATTGTGGCTATGAAAAGGCTTTTCAAGGTGTGAAGCTCTGTGCAAGGGTCTTGTGTATGTCTGTGTGTGTGTTTTAATTAGAAGACACAGTAGATGGTGGTTTTGTTCCCAGCTATTGTGTCCCCTTCCCATATGAGAACAGGACATCCCCAGAGTCACCTTATGACATGGCAGTGACTCGTGCAGAAAGGACCTACATCCCTGCCTCAGTGCTGCTGGGTGAGGCCATCTGCTTACTGGCGCCAATGGAATGTGACAGGATACCCGTCCCGGGGGAGTTTGAAGTGCCGTTGTGTGTTGTCACAAGAATAGCGTGTTCCTTGCCAGGACTGTGCCCTCAGCTTGGACCCTGGCCTGAAGCATGTGGACAGACTTGTGGCTCCATGTAAAGTACATGGGACACAAACCTTTGCTGCTGTAGACCTTTGAGATGGAGGGCGTGGGGGTGGTTTGTTGCCACAACAAACCTACCGGGGGACGTGGCTTTCACGTGTTGGGTTGCCATTGGGTTAATGCTTGCCCCTTCCACCTGCTCCTGGGAATCAAGCCCTCGCCAAGCCCACTGACAGAACACCTGGATCTGGACACACGGTCCCCGTTAGTTACCCTATACCTAGTCTGGGGCAGAGAAGGAAGGCAAACACCAATGCCTCAGACTTTTTTTTTTTAATCAGCTTTATGGAGGTATAATTTATACATAATGAAACCCACCAATTTAAGTGTTCAGTTCAGTGAGTGGGCATATGCACACAGCTGGGCAACCATCACCTTTACTGGAATACAGAATGCTTCTAGGTAGTTCTCTTGTGCCGCTTTGTAATCAATCAGACCTTCCTTGTCTACAGGGGACCATTGGGTGCTACAGTTCAGATTTGCCAGGGATGTGGGTGGCATATGTGACAGGCACTCTTGTGGGTCCATCTTGCTTTTGCTCAGCAGAGCCGTCATGAGGTTTCAGGAGCCTGTGTGTATCTATACTCTGTTCCTTTCACTTCGAACATACCCTGGATTGTTAACGTTCACGTGTTGATGAACAGTGGGCCGCCCCGGTTCCTGTCGCTGTGAACTCAGTGTCTGAGTCTTTTGTGGGTGTAGGTTATCCTTTCCCCCGGGTGAATCCCTGGGAGTGGGGCTACTGTGTTGTATAGTAACAGTATATTTCATTTAAAAGAAACTGCCAAATTTCCAGACATTCGCAGTTTCCCCTGGAAAGGTTTTTCCTTTTGTCGGCCAGTTCTTCCTTGGATGTCTGAGCGAACATCTTGACATTAAAAAATAATAATAAACTGCCAAATTCTTCCAAAGTGGATGGACAGCTTCACAGGCTGCCCTACCAATGTATGAGGATACCAGATGCCCTGTATCCTAGCTGACACTTGGTAACGCCCATCTTTTTTTTTTTTTAACATCTTTATTGGAGTATAATTGCTTTACAATGGTGTGTTAGTTTCTGCTTTATAACAAAGTGAATCATTTATACATATACAGATGTTCCCATATCTCTTCCCTCTTGCATCTCCCTCCCTCCCACCCTCCCTATCCCACCCCTCTATGTGGTAACAAAGCACAGAGCTGATCTCCCTGTGCTATGTGGCTGCTTCCCACTAGCTATCTATTTTACATTTGGTAGTGTATATATGTCCATGCCATTCTCTTGCTTTGTCACAGCTTACCCTCCCCCCTCCCCATATCCTCAAGTCCATTCTCTAGTAGGTCTGTGTCTTTATTCCTGTCTTACCCCTACAAATAGAACTACCGTATGACCCAGCAATCCCACTACTGGGCATATACCCTGAGGTAACGCCCAGCTTTAACACAAACCGTTTAGTGGATGTGAAGTGTCACCTCACTGCGCTTTTAGTTTGAATTGCCATGATTACTAATGGTGGTGAAAGCAGCATTTCACGTATTTATTGGCCAGTTAGATGTCTCCTTTGGGGAGTGTAAGTTCATAACCTGTGCCCACATTTTTATTGGGTTGTTTATTTTATGATTGACTTTAAGAGTCCTTTGTATCTTCTGAATAAAAATCCTGTGGCGCAGATGTGCATTGTGAATCTTCTCTCTCCATCTGTGATCTGGCTTTCAGTTTCCTTTACCATGTTTTTTGAAGCCCAGAATATTTTAATTTTGATGAAGTCCATTCATCAAATTTTTATTTTCATGGTTAATGCCTTAGTGCCCTCGCGATTATTTTATTGGCCCGTGAGTCATCTTGTGGTTCGTTTTCATTGACCGCTTTCTTCTTGACTATGGTTCACATTTTCCTGTTTGGTTTTTTTCGTATCTACCTATTTTTTGTTGTGCACTGAAACTTATGAAGGGTATATCCTCTTTTCTCCCTTCTGGAGAGCGTTGGTATTTGTTCTCCATTTCTTTCTGCACCGCCGGACTTGTATGTCCTTGACTTCATACTTTGTTGGTGGGTATTGGGGGAGCCCAAGGTGTTCCCACGACCCTCTAGCTCAGGGAGATCCCCCTCCCACACTGTCTCCTGTAGATCCTATCAGGGCTGATTTAAGTTTGTTCGGGGGAGTCTAAAGTGGGTGTTGCCTCACAATGGCATCCTTGCTCCTAAGGCAAGACTTTCTTGTACTCAGCTGGATGTCCAGGGGTCAATGACTCTCTGTACCCTGGCTGGACCATGTGCCCCAGCAATGCCCAACCTCTGGAATCAGAGCCCACCCCCAACTCTGGGGCCTGTCTCTTGCCCTGCCCCGCAGCTTCCAGAAGCATCGGTGTCCCGAACTCTGATCTTTGTCTCCTCGGCTTGGTGGGCCCAGCATGCTTTCCGAGGACCCCCACCAGCCAGCTTGCTGAGCCATGGTGGGAATTGTCTCAGTGGATCTTGTGGCTCCTTTCCCGAGCTTCCTTCTCTGGGAACTGCAGTCTCACGTGGCTGGCTATCCAGCAGTGATCAAGAGCTGCCTCAGACGTATGGTCCAGGCAAGTGGCCATCCCCTGGGGGGAGGGTCAGCCCGGTGCCATGTCCATCAAGAGCTGGAAGCAGAATTTGCCTCGAGTTTTTTTTTAATAGCTTCACTGGATGTTATCGAGAACTTCAAGCCAAAGGCAGATGCCCCTGGGCAGGTAAGGCGCTCCTCTCCATGGGGTGCAAGGGGGACAGGCGGGAGAGTGGCCCGGGCGTGGCTCCAGGAGGGCATCAGGCAAGAGCGTGGGTCCCCCAGGTGGAGGAAGAGCCAAGCTCAGTGCTGTCACACAGGAGGAGTGTCACAACAGGGTCCCCACCTGAGAGACCACCAGAGTGCTGCTGGCTAGAGCTGCCCCTCTCCCATGCCCCGCCCAGGGCCTTTTCTTTCACTGTTTTGGGGGAAACCTCTGTATTTCCTATTGTCTCTGCAGAGAAGCGCAGCACCCTGGCTGGGCTTCCCCTGCTGCTCAGAGCCCGTCCTGGAGGCCCCAAGCCTCTGTGTCTGGGCTGCAAGGGGCTCCTGGTGACAGTGCACCTGCCCCTCCCAACAGGTGGGACACTGATGCACGTACAGGGGACACAGAGACACCACCCAGGAGGAAGGCGTGACCTGGACAATCACTCTGTCCTCCGATAAGCAGACAGAGACCCAGAAAAGGGCTGACTCCTGGGCTTGACACCAACTGTTCACATGTCCACTGCCCACGTGGCCTTTTATTCACCTGTGTGTACTATTTGAGATGTACAGGTAGCATCATTCATTCATTCGTGTTGGGGCAAAACTGGTTGTGAGTGTCCCACCGCCCTCTGCCTGCCCCGCTGCACTTCTTCCTCTCTCTCCTGCCCCTGGGGAGGAAGTTTCCATCCTTGCAGCTCTGAGTGTTGGGCCTTGTGGATGCAGATTCGGGAAGGAGAGGGAGGCGTGCAGGAGGCAGGAGCCTGGGGGCCTTCCAGGAAGGGGCTGTAGGGGAGCTGAGGCTCGCTGGTGCAGGCCCTGGGAGCCCTTCCTGGGGTTCGGGAAGTGCAAAGAAGCAACCAGAGACATTCTGAAATTCAAAATTCGTTGTGGACTTCTGCCTGGGGGACGAACACTGCTTGTGGGCTGACCCAACCCCACTCTAAACACTTTCTGACTCACTGCCTCCCATTACAGAGGACAGGAGAACTAATCACTCCTGCTCCCAGCCTCCTCAGCCATGGAGGTGGCTGTATGGCCCATTTCTGGCCATTGAGAAATAAACAGAAGTCTTCTAGGAACTTTGGAAAAAGGTGTCGTTTTTGGTTTTGGTTTTCACTTTCTTGATTAAGAAGAAAAGGCAAGACAAACACATGTGGCACTGTCCTTCCTCTTTCTTCATACTTTGAAGATGGAGGTGACGTCCAGAGCCATGGCAGCCACCTTGTAGCCATGAGGCAACAAGCAGGAATGGCAAGCCAAGAGAACTGCAGAGATGTCAGCCACGGAACCAACCACAGCTGCATCCTACTGCTAGACTTCTTGTGTGAGAACAAAAAAAACCCCTATTTGCTTTAGTCAAGGTTAGTTGGGTTCTCTGTTATTTGTTACTGATGTCACTCCTCAGTGATACATAGACTGTGTGTGCATGTGTGTGATTGTGTGTGTTTGTGTGCATGTGCACCACAGCACTAAGCCTGGACCACATGGGGCATGGCTTCAAAAGGGTTGCCTGGCTTTTGACAAATCCTTGCTGAGCATCTGCTCTGTGAGAGGCATTAGGTGGGTGGTGGTAATAAGGCAGGTGGACACCTGTCCTCTAGGAGTCTGGAGGGGGATGAGTAGATATTGAAAAAGCAGTTTCATGGGATGTGTGGGCCATGAAGGGGAAGCAAAGGAGGTCATCAGTGTATCTGATCTGTTCTGGAGGAGGGGGTCAGAGAAAGGCTCCCCGGGAAATGACCCTGGGGTTTAGACCCTGTTATGGGCAGAATTGTGTCTCCCAAATTGGTATGTTGAAGTCCTAACCTTCAAGATATCAGAACACGACCTTATTTGGAGAGAGAGTCTTACAGAGGTAATCAAGTTAAAGTGATGTTCTTAGGGTGGGCCCTAATCCAGTGTGACTTGTGTCCTTATAAAAAGGGGAAATTTGCATATAGAGACAGACATAGAGAGAGAAGGCCACATGAAATTGAAGATGGCCTTCCACAAGCTTTAGGAAGAACCAACCCTGCTGACTCCTTGATCTTGGACTTCCAGCCTCTGGGGCCTGTGAGACAATACATTTCTGCTGTTTCAGCCCCCCAGTCCGCGGTACTTTTTTATGGCTGCCAGAGCAGACTCACACAGACCTGGAGGGTGGATGGAAATTAACCAGAAGGGGGGAGGGGAAGCATTCCAGGCAGAGGGAACAGCATGTGCAAAGCGAAGGCCAGACAGAGTGTGGGGTCTCCAGAGGGACAGGAGCAGGAGGTGGGGCATGCAGCTGGAGCAGAGTGCACGATGGGACAAGGACGGCCCGTGAGGCCGGGGACGGGCAAGACCTGGGTCCTGCAGGCCTGGATGTCCTGTCAGCCTGGATGTCCTGTCGGCCTATGTGGTGGGGGACATGGGAAGCAATGAAGCGGGAATACGAACCGCTCCAACGTTCCCAGGCTTTGGTCTTCATACGATGGGGGTCAGGGGCTAAGTCTAGGGCAGAGGGTACAGGAAAGAGCACACAAGGCGGGCTGAGGCCATGTGGCACCAGCCCAAATGAAGTTTCACGGGAGGGAGGCTGGGACCGACTTGCAGGAGGGCATCCAGCCAAATGGCCGGGCCTCATGCTGGGGGCTGAGAGGCTGAGCCCTGGGGAGGCCGGGGCTGCCGGCCTCACTGTGAGACCGGGCGGTGGTCCACAGGCCCCTTTGAAGAAGCCGCCCTCGTTCTGGGCTAAGCCTAAGAGGGAGAAAAGCACCTAACAACCAGCCCCACCTGACACGTTACATTTGAATTTAATAAGAAAGACTATTTCTCTCCTGGAGGTGGGATGAAACATGCCAGCCAAAGAATTTTAATCACTCACATAAATGGTACACAGTCTACATTTTTCCTTGGCCACCTTTTATATATTTATTTGACTTTCACCTTGGACGAGGAGTGGGAGTCTGGGTGTGGGCGTAGCTCCCCAGCCCTCGGGTCTCTGCAGGTTGGCCGTGGACGAGGGCCTGAGGCACCCACCGATGACCCAGAGCCGGACGGGTCCCCAGGCCCTTCTGTGGACCAGCCTCATGCCTGAGAGAGGAGGGACCCAGTGCCGGGCTTGGTGCTGGCTGGTCCACGTCGTATTCAGACCTCATGGCAGCCCTGGGCCTTGGGACCACGATCATCCCTGTGTTACAGGTGGAAGAACTGAGGCTTCAGGAAGACAAGTATCCTGCCAGGTTCACACAGCTTTTACAATGGGCCGACTCCAGGGTCCGGGCCGTCTCCAAACTCTGGGGCCGTTTCCTGGGCAGCTCCACGTTTGTCGTGTGGAAAAGGGCAGAGGTGTCAGCCAACCGTGATTAGGTGCCAGCCGTGCGGTGGCCACACCAGCCCTCAGACCCGGGCAAGGGCGCCCCTCCCCAGGCCCTGTATTGGGGATTCCGTGCCTTCTGGAAATTTCCTCAAGTCCCCTCCAGTGGGTCGCCCAGGCTCCACCACAGGAGCCCCAACTCCTGCTTTTCCCCTTCTGGGTTTTCCTACTCCCCTTGCCCCGAGCCGCCTCACACGAGCGGTGTAGAAGGATGAATGGCGACCTCCCAAAAAGATATGTCCACATCCTAATCCCCGAAACCTATCCCCGACCTCTTATGGGAAAAGGGCTTTTGCGGATGTGATTAAGTGAAGGGTCTTGAGGTGAAGTCACCCTGGATTAGCCTAAATCCAATGACAATTGTCCTTCTAAGAGGGAGGAAGAAGGAAACTAGACAGACAGAGAAGAGGAGGCCATGTGGAGACAGAGGCAGAGACTGGAAGGACGCAGCCACAAGCCCAGGGATGTCTGGAGCCCCCAGAAGCTGGAAGAGGCAGGAAGGACCCTCCCCTGGGGCTCAGGAGGGAGCGCGGTCCTGCCCACACCTTGATTTTGGACTTCTGGCCTCCGGACTGTGAGTGGATATGTTTGTGTTGTTTAAATCACCCAGTCTGTTGTGGTGGCCCCAGGAAATGCACATGTGGGGTCATCTAGGTGCTGTGATGACATGGGGGTCATCCGGGTGGCAACATCCAAAGCCTTGGGTCCAGGGTGGAGGGTGCAGCTTGACAAGCCAATGGCTCCCCCTGGCTGGCCTGGGGGTTCTCTTGTGGGATGGAGCGGGCCTGGGTCAGAACAATTCTGCCATGCTAATTTAGGATGACTCACATTGTCACCCCACAGAGATATATCTGCCCTCAGGGCCTGGCCCAGCCTGGGGGCAACCACGTGCCAGGCCCTTCAACGCTCTCTTATTGATGGTGCATTTTGCTCCATGATCCCTTGGGGTGGGACCTTTATCATCTCATTGTACCAACCAGGCAATACGGTGCAGTAGGATCGTGAGGTCGGGGTCCTGGTCACATGTGCGTCCCCCTGGCGGTGGCTCGGACTGCAGAGGGAGGCCTTATACCAAGCTGCCCACTGCTCCCTGCAGCCGGGGAAGGCCTGAGGCTGGAGCACGAGGGCGCGGGGCCGGCTGGCTTGTACTCTGCAGACAGTAAAGACCCCACATGCCACCACTGGCCCACACTGGGACAGGGCTTCATCTCCAGAATCCCGCCACCCACGTACCCTGGGCCTGCCCTGATCTCCCCAAACCCCGCCGGTCACCCGTCCAAGGAAGGGTTCCCTGAGCAGATCCTGAGAGGGGCTCCTGTGAAGGGGGTTTATTAGGAAGTGACCCAGGGAAGACAGAGGGCTGGTAGGGCAGCAGGGCAGAGAGGGCAGGGAGCCCAGCTGGGGTGAGTTTATGCAGAGTCCCATGGAGGGCAGCTTGGCCCCGTCCTGAAAGGGGCCCTGAGACGTGTGGGTCACACCTCAAGGTGCCCCAATCAAGGGCGGGGAGCTGGCACACCTGTGCCTTTCCCCACCTGTCCATCACGCTTCCCCCAGGGATGGATTTCCTAGGCCAGTCCACCGAGTGGGTTCTGGTGCCGGCAGCTGGAGGGTGGCCCTCTGATGAAGAGAACACAGGAGCTGCTGTCGGACACAGGGGTCAGAGCAGGACAGCGGTTGTGTGGTCACTCTGCCTCCATCGCAGGTCCCCATGTCCACCAGGTCTGCAGAACCCCGGGGCTAAGGACCCCGAGCTTCAGGTCACGGGGCACTCACCTCACTTATGGCAGCACCCCTGAGAGGGGGCTATGGTGAGGAAACTGAGGCTTGGCAATGTCAAGCCGGCTTCCCGGGGCCCCCAGCCAACATGGGGTTGAGTAGGGCGCAAACCTAGCTCTCTAGGGCCCTGCCCCACCAGGGGCAGGCGGTGCCTGCTGCCCCCGGGAAGCACCCACAAGCATGGTGCACCCCAGCCCCTGGGGATCCCCGGAAAGCGGGGGCTGCCACCCCATTTTACAGTCAAGTTCTGCCCCCTCCTGTCCTATCACTCAGGAATCAGGGCTCAGGGCTCCTGCCTGCACAGCATAGCACAGCACACGGCTCTGAGGCACCACAGCCATCCTGCCCACCCAGAGGGCCTGGCAGGGGAAAGTGGGTCAGGGCGGCCGCAGGGAGGGCTGGGGAAGCATGAAGGCTGGTCGCCAGGAACCCAGAACTCAGGCCCGTCTATCTGGCAGTGGCCTCTAGCCAGCCTTGTTGCTAAACATAAGTCTGTTTGATCACCTTCCAGCCCAAGAAGGTAAAAAACAGCAATTTCACGCTTCCAGAGACTTCCCTGGGGGCCTGGGAGAAGCTTGCTAAAACGCCGCAGGCTACAGAGATCTCACTGCCCTCTGGGTCTGGGGGAGGTGGAGGGGCACCGTGGCCAGGTCGACTCACTCACTCACTCATCCATCCATCCATCCATCCATCCATCCATCCATCATGCGGCAAATGCAGCAAATACCCACTGAGCACAGCTGGGTCCTGGCGCTTCACCAGGACCTGGATTAGCGCAGACACCAGCCTCGGAGGCCAAGGGGAGTCCAGAGGTGAGAACAAGACTCACGTCCTCTACTGGGGGCTGACCTGGCCTGGGGGTCCTGGAAATGCCTCCTGGTGAAAGAGTGAGTGAGCTGAGAAGTATGGTGGGAAAGGAAGAGATGGTTCTAGAAGGAGTGGGTGTAATGAGCTGAATTACGTCCCCCTCCTAAATTCATATGTTGGAGTTCTAACTCCCATTGGAAAGAGGGTCTTTGCAGACGTAATCCGGTTAAAATGAGGTTCTTAGGGTGGGCTCTGATCCAATAGAACTGGTGTCCTTATAAGAAGAGGCAGTTTGGACACAGAGACACCCAGAGGGAAGACCCTGTGAAGACAGCTGCGGATGAAGGTCTCAGAAGGAACCAGCCCTGTCGACACCTTGATCTTGGACTTCCAGTCTCCAGAACTGAGACAAAACATTTCTGTGGTTTAAGCCACCCTGTCTGTGGGATTTTGTTACAACAGAAGCCCTAATACGCTAATACACTGGGGTCCCATGTGTTTACATGAGAAGGGCCTGGAGTCAGGAAAGGACACGGCGTTTTGAGGAAATGGAAGCCCCCCCCCCCAACCCCGTGAGAATGGTGAAGTGTGGATATCATCCCAAATGCAATAGGAGTCATTGGAGGATTACCTTGGGGGGACAGCAGAGAGAGCTCAGGGGGACGGGGATTACACGGTCACATATGCATTTTAAATTTTTATTTGCTTTTTGATTGAAGTATACATTAAATTTAAGTGTCCAGCTCAATGAATTTTAAATTTAATTTTACTGAAGCATAATAAATGTACAACAAACGGTCCATATTTGAAGTGTACAGTTTTATGAGTGTGACATACGTAAACTCACGTGAAACCACTGACACAAGCAAGGTTTTATGAATATATATCCACTGACCCCAAAGCGTCCTCATGCTCCTGTAATCTACCCTTCTCCCCACCATCGTCCTCAGGCAACCGCTGATCTGTGGTCCTTCACTATAAATTCCCTGGCATTTTCTACAATTTTATGCAAATAGAATCACAAAGTCCATACTCTTTTTTGGGCCTGGCTTCTTTCACTTAGCATAATTATTTGGAAATTCATCCATGTGGTAGCATGTCTCAACAATTCACTCCTTTTTTGTTGCTGAGTAAAGTTCCATTTTGTGGGCACTCCACACGTTGTTTATCCATTCACCCACTAATAAACCTTCTTGTTGTCTCCACTTTCAGTCTATTCCAAATAAAGTTGCTCTGAGCATTCATGTACAAATCTCAGTGTGAACGTAGCTTTCCATTTCTCTTGAGAGAATATCTAGGAGTGGAATAATTGGGTCACATGATACATATCTGTTTAACTTTTTAAGGAACTTGCAAACTTTTTTTCCGAACGGGTTACACATACTCGATACGACAAAAAAAAAAA